>NC_141078.1:28578900-29178900 GCF_041138505.1 Cibotium barometz | reverse complement strand
GAGTAACAAAGCATAAGAGACTATATTTTGGCTTAGGTGGAGTAGAGTAACAATGCATAAGACATTATATATTTTTCAACAAGGGGAGGCTTCTATTTATAGGAAAATTTGAGCTCCTAACCAAACAAACCGATTCTAGAATTTTCCAAGTCAGTTTGGTCACTTTTTGACCATTTTTAGGTCAGTTAAGCTAACTTTTTGGAACTAGACTTGAATGAGGAGAGAGGAGAGATGAAATATCTCAATTTTTATTAGTTTAAAACTCATTCAAGCATGTGAAATATGCACCTCCTTTAAAGAACTCTCCTTCCTTACATATGTGTCAAAATTGTATTGCTCATAGTTTTTTACTAATAAACCTTGTACATTTTCAACTCTTCATCTTATGTGAAATATGCACCTCCTTTAAAGAACTCCTCTTCCTTACATATGTGTCATAGTTTTTTTACTAATAAGCCTTGTACATTTTCAACTCTTCATCTTATGTGAAATATGCACCTCCTTTAAAGAACTCCCCTTCCTTACATATGTGTTTATTTACTAATAAACCTTGTACATTTTCAACTCTTCATCTTATGTGAAATGTGCACCTCCTTTAAAGAACTCCTCTTCCTTACATATGAGTTTATTTACTAATAAACCTTGTACATTTTCAACTCTTCATCTTATGTGAGCATTTACTCATTTTTGGGTATCTTCTTTTACAATTTGGATTTATCTCCTCCCTACACATGGATTGATGCTATTGGCCCATAGAAACCTTAATTGGACCATAGTCTAAAGATTTCTGAAAATCTAGGCCCTTAGACTAAGGTTCTTTATACCTATTTCCAATTAATTCCAATTGCACATTGGAAAATTCTTTTTGAATTTCTGTTTCAGGGGAACTTATTTTAATAAGATGAGTTATTTTTCTATCCAAAAATATTCATAATCTGAATATTCTCTCTCTAGCATATTTTTCTCTCTCTAGGCTAAAACAGTTAGAACAAGGCCTTTATATTTCTGAAGAGGGATTGATTACAGGGGAAGATACTAGACATCAAAAAGGGGGTTGGGGGAGGAATCTTACATTCTACCCCACTTAAAAAATGCGAGATGTCCTCATCTCGCAAACTGGGATAATTTTACAAGATGCACGAATATGAGATTTAGAGAAAAATTTTAATCAAGATTAACCACCAAGAAAAGTCTTAAAGAGAGCAAGATTCAAAATAAGAACAAGATTTAAACTTTATTCATTCACGGAACTTATACAGTAAAGATAGAAGAACTCTTTACACTTCCATAAGCCCGTCCATCATATGGTCACAAAAGCAGTCCTCACAAGCTGCACAAGTATAGGGTAACTCATCTATGGGAATGATTCTGCTGGTTATTGCCGCACCTATCTCAGTGATATGAGGTGATCTAACAAAAGGACCTTTGAGAGGCAAGCCAAAAACGGGATAAAGGCATATCTTCTCATGAGGAAGAAAACACACCAGTAAGAAGACCCGCTCAGAAAACCCAAGATGTCTTGATCTCATGACGCAGTAGTATCGGGGACCCAAACCCAAAGCTTCAATAACCATGGCCAAGCGGACATTGTTACGAAAGTGCTGCTGACCCCAGGGTGTTACCCTAGTTATGTTTTGATAGGTCCGCCATTTGGTCTGCGCTACAGAAGTTCCTAGGTGAGGAAAAAGTGAGCGCTCATACTGTTCTATAAAGTCTTTCTTCACAGACTCTCTTGCGTCTTGAAGGTGAGAAATCATCAGGGATAAAACTAATTCCTGTTGCCAAGCCATGAAGGAGATTAAGAAAGAAAGGAGATTGATGGGAGTAAGATTACTGTGAGCGGCAAGTAAAAATTACGACTTATATAAAGGAAGGAGCTAGCGTAACCTAGAAGCCAACGGTAACTTGCCACTGAAGTTTTACCGTCTTTCCATGATTTGAGTTTGACACATTTTTCTATAGAAGGCATTAAGAATTTTGAGATGAGGGAATAAAAGAAACTTGTAGGCTAAGTCACCTACTTTCATTGAATTCAGATATAAGGGTCACAATATCTGGGGGATAACTTCTTATACTCCCCAAGAGATAAAGAACTTCTTTTGGGCCGTACTCGAATGAAAACCAAAACCTTGGTATCCAAAACACCGATTCTCACTTCTGGACTCATTGTTCTAAAGCCTTAAAACAGGTGGGACTCCTGAGAAGTATTCTAGGGAAAGGGTCTTCCTTTTTTAAACAGAAACTTTCTTTTATTTTAGAGAGGGAATAATTATAAGATCAGAAAGGAAGATTCTTACCCCTGTATGCTTCGAAGGTTGGGGAGGAATCTTACATTCTACCCCACTTAAAAAGTGCGAGATGTCCTCATCTCGCAAGGTAGAGGACAGCTCTTTTTCTTAAGATCTAATTTTATTCTGGGGTTCCTTATATTCTAGTCAACCCAACAGAACACTGGGATAAATATCCCTTATATAGAACTCATCATTAAATAACAATTCATTCAGATTATAACATTCATATCTTTAACATGATAATGGTCCATTAGACCGAAAAGTTTCCTTCGGACCATTCCTCCACGGAAATTTCAGTCAAGTAAGTTCTCAATTTGACATCCCTTAACTCGATCTACCGGTCAAGTATTAACAGTAGCAATCTGACAGCACAACCCACTAATCTCATAGTGATTTGCTGAATTTGTTATCATCTTTCTAGTTATGAATATCATCACAGGGACTCGTCCCATTCCCCCTCATTGTGGTTTCATTATATTTCAACTAATTTTTAAAATCAACATTTTTCAATCAGCATTTTCAATCAGAATCCAAATCAATTCATCAATTCTCAAACAGAATTAAAAATCATATCAATCACATTCAAAATCATCATCTGGATAGCATTAACACTTATAATTTCAAGTCTTAGATTTACTCGTATATACTGTCAGTAAAGAGCTGCAGTATACTCTCGGTATATACGGGTCGTCACGGCCCTTGGAATTATAAGGTAAATACTATCATGTCTAGGCCTCAAGCAAGTCAGGGATTCTATATAATTGCGGTACTTCCATCTGAAGAACCAATTACCAAATTATGAATTTCAGTTTGAATATCAAATTGTATGAATTATCTCACACAATTATAACCTTTTTGTGTTTCTTGATAAATTTTTGATATATTTGTCTTCTCAGTTGATCTTTATTAACCAAACGCTCTGATACCAACTGTAAGATCCCTGTTCCCACCGAGCAACGGATTCGGGTACGGGCAGCGGAAGTAGCGCTTCTCGCGCGGGACAGGGGTCCCACATTCGGGGCCTCGCCCACGGATATCCGGATAAGAGACTAATCCGTCGGTTGTTCCAAAACCGAACCCGGAAAAACTTTCTTAACCGGAAGCACGGGCGATTCCACCAGGATAACTTTTTACTCTAACGTAGTTAAGATCATTTCTGATCGAGATGATCCAATTACATCTATAAGATACTTAGTCAGTTCAAGGAAGAAACTTGCACTTGGATCATTGGGATCAACGCTTTTTTCCCCATTCAAGAGGCACAGCCGTTGATTCTTATCCATAGAACAGTTACTGTCCGGGATTTTATTTTTTTTTCTATCGTAAAAACAAAAGTTTGAGTCTCGATTTACGGATCCATCAGTCCAGCCTAACCCCATCCGATCCCATGGGTTAGCCAACCGCCCAACCACTGTAGTGATGGGATCCAATTAAAAATTTGGTTAGGTTTTGTCCCGGGTACCAAGGAAAAGAGTTCCAAGGCCCCCTAGCCGGATGTTCATGCAAAATAAAACTAGTCACACCACTCACACACCCAATATGAAATTGCCCTTTTTCAACCAGATTCAGCCAGTTTAAAACAATCCTTTAATAAAACCATAGTATCATTGATCACCATCTTCCAATTTATCCAATTGATTCTTAATTTCCCATCATTCCTTCATCAGAGTATCTATGGCATCATTGGCAACTAGAACGCTCAGGAGCCGTTTCGATAGTTCCTAGCCCATAATACTTGGCAATATAATCACTTAACAAGATGGACTCTCGTTGAAGATCAGCAAGATCAACCAACAGATCCATATAAGGAGCCATGGACTCATCCATTGAAGACCAGCAAGGTCAATCAACCAGATCCATGCTCGATTTCAGAAAACAACTCCAACTCTGTTCCAATATCTTCCTCGACGCACGCGTGGGTATCCTAGGCAACCCAGAGCCCGAGCACCGTATGGTCAGCACCCTCTAGGATCCTTCGCAGGTAACCTAGCGCTTCACGCATAGGCCGCTTCCTTGGCCCCTCATCCACCGTACCGGAAGCTCACCATTTTAATCGCACCGAGGCTGGTCAAGACCTCGGCCGACCTTGCTACGCGAGACGTCCTTCATTGACTCCCCGTCAGCAGTTGCAACTTTACCATCACGACTTTAATCACAAGACGGTCAAAATGCTCCCCCCAGCATTCTTGACATAAAACAATCATTTACAAACAGCATTTACAAACAGTATTTACAAACAGTTTACAACACAATTTCTATTTTAACTTTCATTTTTCCACATTATCCTTTATCAATCTACATTACTTATTCCATATTCCATTTATATGTATACTCATCCCATCACATCATTTCTATCTCATCACTTTAGATTCCCTCACATCGCATATCGTATATTCACATCCATACATCCACATCTATATGCGTACATTCACATCTACATGCATACATCTACATCTCTATGCATACATCCACATCCACATTCACATTCACCTCCATACATCTACATCTACATGCATACATCCACATCTCCATTCACATCTACATCTATACATCTACATCTACATGCATCCATCCACCTCCACATCCACATCTACATCTATACATCTACATCTACATGCATCCATCTACCTCCACATCCACATCTACATCTATACATCTACATCTACATGTATACATCCACCTCCACATCCACATCCGTATCTATACATCTACATCTACATGTATACATCCACATCCACATCTATACATCTACATCTACATGCATACATCCACATCTCCATTCACATCTACATCTATACATCTACATCTACATGCATACATCCATATCTCCATTCCCATCTACATCTATACATCTACATCTACATGCATCCATCTACCTCCACATCCACATCTACATCTATACATCTACATCTACATGTATACATCCACCTCCACATCCACATCCGTATCTATACATCTACATCTACATGTATACATCCACATCCACATCTATACATCTACATCTACATGCATACATCCACATCTCCATTCACATCTACATCTATACATCTACATCTACATGCATCCATCCACCTCCACATCCACATCTACATCTATACATCTACATCTACATGCATACATCCACATCTCCATGCATAATAAAATTCTTTTAATTAATCTAGGATGATAGTTCCTAGAATATGGTAGGAAGTCCTCTTTTTATGCTTTGAATGAATTTATTTTATGCGTAATTTCTATAAAAATTTTGCCATAGCTCCGCTACTATGACTGATAAATCTCAATTTTTTTCTAAGGGATAAAGCTCATTATTAAAGAAATAATTAGAATGGTCTCTAATTGGATCATCAATCCATAATGGTCTCTAATTGGATCATTAAGAAAACAATTAGAATGGTCTCTAATTGGATCATCAATCCATAATGGTCTCTAATTGGATCATTAAGAAAACAATTAGAATGGTCTCTAATTGGGTCATCAATCCATAATGGATTGAATCATCAATGTGCATAAACTAAAAGCATAGCAAAAGCCATTAATTTGGCCTCAAGCATAGCTTAATCTTGGATTAAGGAAAAGCTTTATGAAAAGCTTCATTTGGATTGAGAATGGGTCATGAGTATGACCATTTCTTGAGTGAGAGAGAGAAATTATAAAAACCATTAGAATTTAAATATAAGTGGAAATTAACTTCTATAGCATTTATTTAATTATGTAACTCTTCACTACTATTCACCAATTAACTTCAATAGCATTTAAAAAAACCATACCAATTAAACTTCTCAAGCTTGAGAGGGGTTGAGAAGAGAGAATCATTGAGAAATTATAGAAAGATCAAAATTCAATATACTTACCTTATAATTTGCTTGATTCTTTATTCACGGTAGAGGCCCCCAACCAATCAATTGGTTTAGTATGTTGATGGAGCCACCAATGGGGATTGAAGAAAGAGAGAAGTATCAAAAACTAGTGAATTATTAAAGAATTCACAGTTCTTGGCTTAGGTAGAGTAGAGTAACAAGGCATAAGACACTATATATTTTAGCTTAGGTGGAGTAGAGTAACAAAGTATAAGACATTATCTAATTTTGGCTTAGGTGGAGTAGAGTAACAAAGCATAAGAGACTATATTTTGGCTTAGGTGGAGTAGAGTAACAATGCATAAGACATTATATATTTTTCAACAAGGGGAGGCTTCTATTTATAGGAAAATTTGAGCTCCTAACCAAACAAACCGATTCTAGAATTTTCCAAGTCAGTTTGGTCACTTTTTGACCATTTTTAGGTCAGTTAAGCTAACTTTTTGGAACTAGACTTGAATGAGGAGAGAGGAGAGATGAAATATCTCAATTTTTATTAGTTTAAAACTCATTCAAGCATGTGAAATATGCACCTCCTTTAAAGAACTCTCCTTCCTTACATATGTGTCAAAATTGTATTGCTCATAGTTTTTTACTAATAAACCTTGTACATTTTCAACTCTTCATCTTATGTGAAATATGCACCTCCTTTAAAGAACTCCTCTTCCTTACATATGTGTCATAGTTTTTTTACTAATAAGCCTTGTACATTTTCAACTCTTCATCTTATGTGAAATATGCACCTCCTTTAAAGAACTCCCCTTCCTTACATATGTGTTTATTTACTAATAAACCTTGTACATTTTCAACTCTTCATCTTATGTGAAATGTGCACCTCCTTTAAAGAACTCCTCTTCCTTACATATGAGTTTATTTACTAATAAACCTTGTACATTTTCAACTCTTCATCTTATGTGAGCATTTACTCATTTTTGGGTATCTTCTTTTACAATTTGGATTTATCTCCTCCCTACACATGGATTGATGCTATTGGCCCATAGAAACCTTAATTGGACCATAGTCTAAAGATTTCTGAAAATCTAGGCCCTTAGACTAAGGTTCTTTATACCTATTTCCAATTAATTCCAATTGCACATTGGAAAATTCTTTTTGAATTTCTGTTTCAGGGGAACTTATTTTAATAAGATGAGTTATTTTTCTATCCAAAAATATTCATAATCTGAATATTCTCTCTCTAGCATATTTTTCTCTCTCTAGGCTAAAACAGTTAGAACAAGGCCTTTATATTTCTGAAGAGGGATTGATTACAGGGGAAGATACTAGACATCAAAAAGGGGGTTGGGGGAGGAATCTTACAGGAACTCAGCACTGGAGTCAGGAGAGCAATCTTTCAACCATCCTTCATCATTATTCAGCATGTTTCCCTCTCTTCCAGGGGTAGACATCATCTAGGACAGCATAGATGGCTTTGGATCTCATTGTGTAACCACATTCATCATCTAATATAGCTGCATTGCATTGACACATATTTGTCTATCTCTTAAACATCATTAAGTGTAGTTTAGTTAGACTAAGGTTGTGAGTACTAAGGTCGAAGCCTCACATGCCACATTGGTATCAGAGCGTTACAGGGTTACCAGCCTTAGATCATGTTCATTCCATCAGTCATTCTCAGTCAGACATCATGTTAATCGCTTCCGCACAGTTAAACCCAATTTTCAAAATCTTGCAGGCCACCCTTAGGGATTTTCCCTTAGGTATTCATTAGTAACCCATCCATCTGCATTCTTGCACAGCATATAGGGTTGCACATGGTTTGCATAGCAGATATCTTAGCAGTCCATCTTGCATCTGCAAGGCATACATGTTTGCCCATGAACTCTCTGGGAAAGAATGACATCCATCATCAAAGGTGGACATAAGTTTTGGGCTTCAACTGGCAGTAGTAGGGGGTTTCTCTTCCACAGAAGATGGAAGTTTGCTCCAACATCGCCTCAAGAGGTTTAGAGCTTTAGGAACGACAGAGATGGTAGGTGAAAGGTTTCCACAGGCAGGTCAGGGGTGACTCAGGTATTTCCAAGCAGTTTTAGCAGCATTTGCCATTCAGTTCCCGCAGTATATAGAGTCTTGGCTCAAAGGATTTCACTCCTGTAGACGCCCTCAGTCCCGACAGCAGAAGACAGAAGGGGGCAACAGTTTGGAGGAGAAGGATCTCAGAGGAGTCGAAGGTTGCGAGGTATACCACCCAGCAACAGTTTAGGAGCAGGGAATGTAACGTGCACACCATTCAGGTGTACAGTGACATGGCATTATTTGATGGCGTGGCATTATTAGGCATTTAATCACGAGTTATCAGGCATTTTATGGACATTTAATCAAGATTTATCAGGCATTTTATGGGCATTTAAATGAATGTTTTCAGCATTCAAATCAGTCGACCAGCCTTCAAAGCATTTATGGCATTTTAATGGCAGTCCTGAGCATATTCAGAGCTGGCCAACTCTGCAGCCAAGCTGGCCGACCAGCACCAATTCCCCATATATAAACAAACACATCATTTCAGCATAGACATCTGGATCTCTTCAGTATTTTCCTTCCTAGGAGCAAAGGGGGATACAGTTAAGCATCCAACAGTGTGTTCCTTCAGTGTTTCTACACCAAGAGGGCTGGGAACAGTAGCGCATCCACGCATCAGCATATTCAACCATCTTCCCAACTCCTACATAGAGGGATACCAACATACAAGTGGTGGAACTCAGCATTGGAGTCAGGAGAGCAATCTTTCAACCATCCTTCATCATTATTCAGCATGTTTGCCTCTCTTCCAGGGGTAGACATCATCTAGGACAGCATAGATGCCTTTGGATCTCATTGTGTAACCACATTCATCATCTAATATAGCTGCATTGCATTGACACATATTTGTCTATCTCTTAAACATCATTAAGTGTAGTTTAGTTAGACTAAGGTTGTGATTACTACGGTCAAAGCCTCACATGCCACATTGGTATTAGAGCGTTACAGGGTAACCAGCCTTAGATCATGTTCATTCCATCAGTCATTCTCAGTCAGACATCACGTTAATTGCTTCCGCACAGTTAAACCCAATTCTCAAAATCTACCCTTAGGGATTTTCCCTTAGGTATGCATTAGTAACCTATCCATCTTTATTCTTGCAGAGCATATAGGGTTGCACATGGTTTGCATAGCAGATATCTTAGCAGTCCATCTTGCATCTGCAAGGCATACATGTTTGCCCATGAACTCTCTGGGAAAGAATGGCATCCATCATCAAAGGAGGACATTATTTTTGGGCTTCAACTGGCAGCAGCAGGGGGTTTCTCTTCCACAGAAGATGGAAGTTTGCTCCAACATCGCCTCAAGAGGTTCAGAGCTTCAGGAACGACAGAGATGGTAGGTGAAAGGTTTCCACAGGCAGGTCAGGGGTGACTCAGGTATTTCCAAGCAGTTTTAGCAGCATTTGCCATTCAGTTCCCGCAGTATATAGAGTCTTGGCTCAAAAGATTTCACTCCTGTAGACGCCCTCAGTCCTGGCAGTAGAAGACAGAAGGGGGCAGCGGTTCGGAGGAGAAGGATCTCAGAGGAGTCGAAGGTTGCGAGATATACCACCCAGCAACAGTTTAGCAGCGGGGAATGTCACGTGCACACCATTCAGGTGTACAGTGGCATGGCATTATTTTATGGTGTGGCATCATTAGGCATTTAATCAGGATTTATCAGGCATTTTATGAACATTTAATCAAGATTTATCAGGCATTTTATGGACATTTAAATGAATGTTTTCAGCATGTACCACATGGTATGGGTTGGATCCAGCATTGTAGTATCATATTAACCATCTAGACAAAAGCATTGGGGCTTGTGGAGGCAGCCGACAGCATTCAAATCATTCGACCAGCCTTTAAAGCATTTATGGCATTTAAATGGCAGTCGTGAGCATATTCAGAGCTGGCCAACTGTGCAGCCAAGCTGGCCGACTAGCACCAATTCCCCATATATAAACAAACGCATCATTTCAGCATAGACATCTGGTGTCAATGCAATGCAGCTATATTAGATGATGAATGTGGTTACACAATGAGATCCAAAGGCATCTATGCTGTCCTAGATGATGTCTACCCCTAGAAGAGAGGGAAACATGCTGAATAATGATGAAGGATTGTTGAAAGATTGCTCTCCTAACTCCAATGCTAAGTTCCACCACTTGTATGTTGGTATCCCTCTATGTAGGAGTTGGGAAGATGGCTGAATATGCTGATGCGTGGATGCGCTACTGTTCCCAGCCCTCTTGGTGTAGAAACACTGAAGGAACACACTGTTGGATGCTTAACTGTATCCCCCTTTGCTCCTAGGAAGGAAAATACTGAAGAGATCCAGATGTCTATGCTGAAATGATGTGTTTGTTTATATATGGGGAATTGGTGCTTGTCGGCTAGCTTGGCTGCAGGCCAGCTCTGAATATGCTCAAGACTGCCATTTAAATGCCATAAATGCTTTGAAGGCTGGTCGACTGATTTGAATGCTCTCGGCTGCCTCCACAAGCCCCAATGCTTTTGTCTAGATGGTTAATATGATACTACAATGCTGAATCCAACCCATACCATGTGGTACATGCTGAAAACATTCATTTAAATGTCCATAAATGCCTGATAAATCTGGATTAAATGTCCATAAAATGGCTAATAAATCTTGATTAAATGCCTAATGATGCCATGCCATAAAATAATGCCATGTCACTGTACACCTGAATGGTGTGCACGTGACATTCCCCGCTGCTATAAACTGTTGCTGGGTGGTATACCTCACAACCTTCGACTCCTCTGAGATCCTTCTTCTCCGAACCGCTGCCCCCTTCTGTCTTCTGCTGTCGAGACTGAGGGCGTCTACAGGAGTGAAAGCCTTTGAGCCAAGACTCTATATACTGCGGGAACTGAATGGCAAATGCTGCTAAAACTGCTTGGAAATACCTGAGTCACCCCTGACCTGCCTGTGGAAACCTTTCACATACCATCTCTGTCGTTTTTGAAGCTCTAAACCTCTTGAGGCGATGTTGGAGCAAACTTCCATCTTCAGTGGAAGAGAAACCCCCTGCTGCTGGCTGCTGCTGCCAGTTGAAGCCCAAAACTTATGTCCTCCTTTGATGATGGATGTCATTCTTTCCCAGAGAGTTCATGGGCAAACATGTATGCCTTGCAGATGCAAGATGGACTGCTAAGATATCTGCTATGCAAACCATGTGCAATCCTATATGCTGTGTAAGAATGCAGATGGATGGGTTACTAATGAATACCTAAGGGAAAATCCCTAAGGGTGGCCTGCAAGATTTTGAGAATTGGGTTTAACTGTGCGGAAGCGATTAACATGATGTCTGACTGAGAATGACTGATGGAATGAACATGATCTAAGGCTGGTTACCGTGTAACCCTCTGATACCAATGTGGCATGTGAGGCTTCAACCGTAGTAATCACAACCTTAGTCTAACTAAACTACACTTAATGATGTTTAAGAGAGACAAATATGTGTCAATGCAATGCAGCTATATTAGATGATGAATGTGGTTACACAATGAGATCCAAAGGCATCTATGCTGTCCTAGATGATGTATACCCCTGGAAGAGAGGGAAACATGCTGAATAATGATGAAGGATGGTTGAAAGATTACTCTCCTGACTCCAATGCTGAGTTCCACCACTTGTATGTTGGTATCCCTCTATGTAGGAGTTGGGAAGATGGCTGAATATGCTGATGCGTGGATGCGCTACTATTCCCAGCCCTCTTGGTGTAGAAACACTGAAGGAACACACTGTTGGATGCTTAACTGTATCCCCCTTTGCTCCTAGGAAGGAAAATACTGAAGAGATCCAGATGTCTATGCTGAAATGATGCGTTTGTTTATATATGGGGAATTGGTGCTGGTCGGCCAGCTGCAGTCGGCCAGCTCTGAATATGCTCGCGACTGCCATTTAAATGCCATAAATGCTTTGAAGGCTGGTCGACTGATTTGAATGCTGTCGGCTGCCTCCACAAGCCCCAATGCTTTTGTCTAGATGGTTAATATGATACTACAATGCTGAATCCAACCCATACCATGTGGTACATGCTGAAAACATTCATTTAAATGTCCATAAAATGCCTGATAAATCTTGATTAAATGTCCATAAAATGCCTGATAAATTTTGATTAAATGCCTAATGATGCCACGCCATAAAATAATGCCATGTCACTGTACACCTGAATGGTGTGCACGTTGTCGTGACGTGGGCGGTGTCGTTGGGAAAGCGCGAGGCTTCTGGCTGTGAGAGTAAGTGGTTGAACTTCAAGGGACATCACCAGCAAAAGCTCAAGACCATCATAAATCAAATACCAATTACAAATAGGCTTCACCAAAAACCATCAAAGCACCTTGTTCACATATCTATAACCAAAACTAAAAACATCACAGCCTGCTGTCATGACATACCACACTTAGGCAACACACATACATCATGCCTATGTGAACCACCTTGGAAATGTTTTCTTTAGTTCTCAGCTCCAGCCAGAGGTGTCGCCCTGCTAGTTTGTTACACCGATGTACCTTTTCATCTCACTGAGGGCACAAAGCTGCCTCATCTGTAGTGCAGAAATACCAAGCAGGCGCAGCCTCACTGACATCACAGAGGGTACGCATGGCATCATAACTTACACAGTAGCTTTTGCTGCACATATTACATGTTGGGTGTTCTCTGGTTACCCAGAAGCAGGAAATGTAAAGCACTGTGCAGAACCCGTGTGTGTGTGCCCTCTCCTTTCTTTGATTTGGAATTAGCATGAGCTACGGTTTCCTACCATGGATAGGAGTGGCCGGACGAGAACGGTGGTGTCTAGTCGACCAGCAGCACTAGGCGGCCACTTAACAAGGTGGTCCTCGAAGCTGCTGCAGCGCCTACAATCAAACACACGGGCCTCTCACCCGTCGGCTTCCAGCTGTATCCACATGTCCCTGCAATAGATGCCGTCACCAAGAACCTGTGCTCCTCTGCGTTCCAAAAGGCCTGTAGCTAGCCACAGCAACTCACACGGGGCCCCAGACCTCTGCTCTTCTCTGCAGCAGCACCACTCTCCACGTCTTTCACGCCAGCCACCTTACTGCAGCTAGCTCCCTCTCTTTTCCTTTGCACCCCCACGCCAGCTTCCAAAGGCGGCTCCTTCTCTGAAGACCTGAGGCTGGCTCCTCTGCTCTCACGGCCAAACGTCCTTCGTCAGGCCTTCTTCTGCAGATGGCTGCCGCTACGTCCCTTCCAGAACCTCCCACTACACACACTCTTGGCTGCACACACCTCTGCTCCTGAGAATCACCAAGCGGCCATCCTCTCCCAACTGCTGTTGCGCCCCCCAGAGGCCCCTACTCTTCACACACGCCTATCTGCTGCAGCGCCCCACTGTTCCACTCCCCAGGCGACTTTTTCGTGACCAAAGCGGCCGCCTGTCTTTTTTATCTCTCTCCCGCAGCTGCCGATTTCTAGACGTCGACTTGGCAGCCAACAAGCCCTTCCACATGGCCTACACAATTTCCCCCCCTATATAACTTAGCTCTTTTTCCCACTTTCTCTTTTACTCTTTTCATTATCAAAGCCTGCAATAATTCCGAGCTTGCCGTGTGAAGAAAGCAAAACACTCCAGTGATCCGCCCATCAGCATCTGTCCTCTTACTTGCAATGAGAAGAGCCTCAACATGGTGCCCATTACGGTCGAAAAATGCCAAAGGAAATTTTTCCGACTCTTGGCCATTCACTGCATCATTCAACACTATCATCAGCTTTGTGACCACATGCTGTCCGTGCAGGCAACAGCAAACCATCTACAACCCAAAGATCTCACCCACAAGCATTTTGCCCAAACCTATGTACAAAGGCATAAGGACTTCTGCTAGCCCCTCGGAATGCGTAAAGGCATATACACATCATGTACACTGTGGCACTTTATCCATGCATCTGGATTTACATTTAATGGTCTCACATGCATGGTTTCACATTATAGACGTGCCATGGCACGACATCCACCCCCTCTGCCAAAGCTGTCGTGACGTGGGCGGTGTCGCTGGGAAAGTGCGAGACTTCTTGCTGTGAGAGTAGCTTTCAAATTCCAGCAAGAAACACAACATATAACTCAGCAGAAGCTTTTCAATTTAAACAAATGGGTACAAGCTTACCAGGTCACCAACACATGGCCTCATCAATGCAATCATATAGTATATTATTTTGGAAAAGAGTTTTGTGAAGACCAGAGACAAGTAGTGCACATAAGTCACCAAAACACAACACCTATGGTATTTTAGCCTCTATGAGCCTCCCAGTAGCTCTGCGTCAGCCTGTCACTTCTTATGCGTTTCCGTCAACATCATAATCATCAACATAGCCATGGAATGCATCAAGGTCCACAACCCACAAAGGCATCAATATAGTCCTGACAAAGGCCATTGGCAGCCAAAAACTTGACCATAGCAGCCCACTATACTGATTATTTCCCCATCAATGTTGCAGCCCAAGCCGCTCCTGTAGATCGAGATCCTTGCCACATGCACCCTCAAGAAGATGCAATAGCCTATGCTACCTGAGGTCACACCTCTCACGCAGAAGGGGATCATGCACATGTACGAAGTGCAGAAGCAGAAGGTATAATTTTTGATTTCTTTGCCTCTATTGATGATAAGTCTAGCCTGCAGACGCTCAGCTTTCTGCAGCAATTCCTTTAACTCCTCTGACAATCCGAAGCCATCGAGCAAAGAAAGGGCTCACAGAATATGAAGACAACCTCCAAGTTAAAGCAGCAGACGAAGCACGGGCAGGAATTTGTGCCGCAGAAGCTGGCTATGAAGATGTTCCGGAAGGAAATGCCCTGTCCATAATGCTGATTCAGCCCACGCTACTGAATTTTCCTCCATTGGTGAAGGAGCCCACAACACTGCTATGCACGCTGTTGCCGTAGAAGCAGCCCAAGATGAGGAAAATGATGACGTGGAAGGAGAAGCAGAAGATGCCCATGGTGCCTGGTTGTCCAATCAAACACTGCTCACGCACAAGGCGCCCAAGATGATGTTGCCATGCTGCCTAAGGCACTACGGCCGCAGAGACAAAAGAACAAATGAAAATCACAACAGTTAATGCAGTGCAGTCCATGCTGCTCAGGCTCTCTTCACGGAGACCCTTGCCATTCTCTTCACACACAAACTTGTTGCTCTCCACTAATTCATGTGCTCTTGATTGAGATGGCAAGTCCCCTTTTATGACTGGTGGCCCCTTATCTCAAGATTCCTATTAACATCTCAGTCGAAAGTGTTAGCAAATTCAGCCCCTTCGCCTGCAATCTTGCCCTCCAGGCTCACACGTAAGCTTCTCTGGTAGTCTCCTCCACATCCACAACTCCACACGCTCTCCCCAGCTTCCACTCCCATTTTTGAAGCCCCCCCTCTCTAATATATTTTCTCAGAATAGCACGCCTCCTGGATATCCAGAATTTCCCGCAGATAAGGCGGGGATTTCCTCTTTTGCAGCAAAATTTCTGGGTTTTTCCCATTTTGGAATTACACGCCCTCCATTTTCCTTGTATTTTTCAAAGAGTTGATAAGCATCAACACTTAAGGCTCTTTACACCTCATTCTTCCCAAGGGGCTGTTCCCACACAAAGCATCCCAAGCTCGACAACATTGTATAGTCTCCCTTCTGACAGCTTGTTTAGGGTCATCGAGTGCATCCATAAAGCTCGTAAAACCCGACTCTCCGAAGAGGAAATACACGTGCATATGGTAGCCCTACAACTGCACCTGGATTTGTATTTTATGGCCTCACTTCTATGGTTTCACACCATAGACGTGCCATAGCACGACATCCACCCCCTCTAAACCTGCACATCCTCCGGTATGTGCCACCAAGTTGCTATGTAGGCTAATCTTCTTCAAATCTATACTGATTTGAATGTCACCCTCATCTTCATCAAATTTTGACACGTTATCTTCAGCTTCTTCATCCTCTGAACCCACATTCTCATCCAAATCATTCTCTAGATCAGCCTCCCTTTTCTTGGCTTCTTCCAACTTCTTTCGTAGCTCTATTTCTGTTTGCTTCTTGTCAAAGACCTTCACTACGGCCTTGATACTCTCACACTTGCCATACATACTGATAAGGGAAGTCTGTAATTCTACATCATGCTCAAACCCACTATCAACCATTCTAGCATGGATCCTTTTGCCATCTTCTAGAGCTGCTGGAGAGGAACATGTAGCAAGAATTGTACTGCAGGTGCGCTTATCTGAATATATCCCTTCAGCAAGCATTTGTTGATATAACTGAATGGCTTCCTCTGCATGCCCAACTTGTGCATATGCTGCAATTATGGCAGTCCAAGACACAACATTCCGCAGGGGCACTCTGTCAAACACCTCCTGTGCATCTTCAAGACTTCCACATTTCGTATACATATTGATAAGGGCAATCCCAACCACTGCATCTAACTCAAAGCCACATTTCTAGAGCTGCTGTTCTGCCACATGCTTTCAGAATGCTTACTAAGGTCACAGTATTTGGTAAGAAACCTTGCTCTTGCATTTGCGCATACAGTGAAAAAGCCATTTCACTTTCCCCGCGCTCAGCATTCCCACAGTCTTTACCATCTGTGTATTCTCAAACATGTACACATCAGCATAGATGTTTGACAATAAGATAAATGTTGTAGCATGTGTTTCATTCATGCTCACCGCACGACCAAATGCTTGTGTACCAAGCTCTATATTACCCCACTTTTGACAAGAAGATAACAAGGTGTTCCATACCGCAAGATCAAGTTGAAAAGGCACCTTCTCTAACATTACAACATCCTCATCAAGTTGGCCTGCGCGACAGAGAAGATCAACCATGCAAGTATAGTGCTGAATAGTTGCATAAATGTGATGATTGTTGATCATATCCTCAAAACACTTCTGGCCCTTGTCCTTAAGACCTGCATGGCTGCATGCTGCAAGAACACTAAGAAATGTGACTTCATTTGGTTGAATGCCTTCCTTCATCATTCTTTCAAACAGATGAAATACAAGCTCAGTCTCTCCTTGGCAGGCACACCCTGCAATCAATGCATTCCATCTCACAAGGTCCCTTGTACATATTGCATTGAACAGCCTATGAGCATCCACCATGCTTCCACATTTGCCATACATGTCAATAAGTGCAGTTCTCAACATTGTATCAGAAGCTTCAAGCCCATTAGTTACGCAACTTTGAGCATGGACCTAGCTTGCCTTGGGAAAGGGCAGCTATACTTGAACATGCATTCAAGGCACTGATAAGAGTAACATTATTGGGAATTTGCCTCTCCTGTTGCATTTTGTTCAAAAAGTTCTGCTTGTCCATGTCCATGATCTCCATACCCTGCGATCAGTGCTGTCCATGAGACCACATCTCTAACCAAAAGCCCATCAAACACCTCCTGTGCTTCCACAAGCAGGCCACATTTGGCATACATGTCCAACAAGGTACTACCAACAAAAGTTTCTGATTCAAAACCCTCTTTTGCAATCTCAGCATGTACTTCTTGTCCCCTTTCTAGAGATCCTGTCCGGCTGCAAATTTTCAAACTGCCAACAAATGTGACAGCATTTGGGAGCACGCCCTCCATTTGCATCTGTTCCAAGCAGTGTAATGCTTCTCCATCAAGTCCACAGTCAGCATACCCCGAACTCAAAACAGTCCACGCAACTACATCTCGTGCTTCTAGCTCATCAAACACTTCATGCGCCTCAGCAAGTAAGCCACATTTTGAATACATCTCAACCAACTATTGCCAACAAAAGTGTCTGATTCCAATCCCTCTGTGACAAGACCAGCATGTACTTCTTGGCCCTGTTTAACCCATTTCAGCCTAGCACAAGCTTTTAATAATGCCTGAAGAACATACTTGTTAAGTTGAGCACAATTGTGTTGCATTTGATGGAACAGTTCAAAGGCATGCTGATACTCTCTGCATTCGAGATAGCCTTCCAGAAGAGAAGGCCAGAAACACCCTTTCTGTTGTGCAAATCTACGAAAGACCTGCTCCGCATCCAGAGTTCTTCCGCATTCCACAAACATTGGGATAAGGTGATTTCTTAGTAGCCTATGAGCTTCCAGCCCATTGTAACACACGTGTAGATGAACACACTTTGCACATGAAGAATCTCTCCTTTTTCTGCATTTCTGCAAGATGGATGTTAAGCTTTCCACGGATGGCAGCTGCGCCATCTGCTCCAAAGAAGCCAATGTCTACTCTAAACTCAAAGTCTCCCAACCCTTGGCCTCTTGCACTTGTGCATCCATTTGCACTCTAGGAGTGGATCTAGATCCAAATGCTTGTGCATGGTTTGCTGGCTCCTCCTGAAAAGAAGAACTCGACCACGCTGGACCAGCACATTTTTTCCCCCTTCCACCGATGCCCTGTACTGCTTCAAATCACCATGAACTTCTTTTCAAAGACTCTAACTGGTTGCAGCCATTAACTGGCACATAGTTTATTCATGTATTACAAATGAGCATTCCATGTGTACATATAATGCCATCATATATGGCTTCCCTGAACAACGAGTAAAGCTTTAATCTCCATGTTCATACACTCAATTCTACAGCATTCTGCATTGGCATTCCTTTTATCCTTCTGATGTTTTGAGCTTTCTCTATGTCGAACCATTCATTCAGATTATCATTGCATACATTTAGCCCTGTTTTTCAAAGAGTTTCTTTCAGATATTTCGACAATTAGAGTACAAAGAAGTGTCCACCTTTTCGGCATTCATAAGTTCTTGAGCATTCTAACTGTTTTGCAACTTGTAGGGAAGACCTCAAGTCAATACAAGCTCCTCACCTTCCTCAGCTATCAAAAAGGTCGAGTGTCGTAAGCCCTTGAGACAAAGGGTTAGCTTCAAGTCACTACAAGCTCCTCTCTATCCTTGGTTATTGGAATAGATGAGTGTCATAGGCCCTTGAAGTGGCAGGAATGGATCAAGTCATTGCAAGCTCCTCTCCTTCCTCAGCTGTCGAGAAGGATGAGTGTCACAAGCCCTTGTTGCCCATTCTACAGTCCTAAGAGAGAACTACAAGTCTATACAAGCTCCTTGTCACCCCTTTCTCTTGAGGTGAGCAAGTGTCATAAGCCCTTGTAATCCTTCTTCTTCCCTAATCCACCCGGGTCAAATGGTACCAATAAATCATATAGGCTCTGCTGCCTGTACCCTTAAGGAATACCCTCTAGATCATAGGCCATCAAGGTTTTCTGCCTCATACATATGCTGAAATCATCACATACATAGTTCACGGGGATTTCACCACACTCTCACCCCAGCAATTTCACGTCGGGTTCACCAAAGCAAAAGCTGTCGTGACGTGGGCGGTGTCGCTGGGAAAGCGCGAGGCTTCTGGCTGTGAGAGTAAGTGGTTGAACTTCAAGGGACATCACCAGCAAAAGCTCAAGACCATCATAAATCAAATACCAATTACAAATAGGCTTCACCAAAAACCATCAAAGCACCTTGTTCACATATCTATAACCAAAACTAAAAACATCACAGCCTGCTGTCATGACATACCACACTTAGGCAACACACATACATCATGCCTATGTGAACCACCTTGGAAATGTTTTCTTTAGTTCTCAGCTCCAGCCAGAGGTGTCACCCTGCTAGTTTGTTACACCCATGTACCTTTTCATCTCACTGAGGGCACAAAGCTGCCTCATCTGCAGCGCAGAAATACCAAGCAGGCGCAGCCTCACTGACATCACAGAGGGTACGCATGGCATCATAACTTACACAGTAGCTTTTGCTGCACATATTACATGTTGGGTGTTCTCTGGTTACCCAGAAGCAGGAAATGTAAAGCACTGTGCAGAACCCGTGTGTGTGTGCCCTCTCCTTTCTTTGATTTGGAATTAGCATGAGCTACGGTTTCCTACCATGGATAGGAGTGGCCGGACGAGAACGGTGGCGTCCAGTCGACCAGCAGCACTAGGCGGCCACTTAACAAGGTGGTCCTCGAAGCTGCTGGAGCGCCTACAATCAAACACACGGGCCTCTCACCCGTCGGCTTCCAGCTGTATCCACACGTCCCTGCAACAGATGCCGTCACCAAGAACCTGTGCTCCTCTGCGTTCCAAAAGGCCTGTAGCTAGCCACAGCAACTCACACGGGGCCCCAGACCTCTGCTCTTCTCTGCAGCAGCACCACTCTCCACGTCTTTCACGCCAGCCACCTTACTGCAGCTAGCTCCCTCTCTTTTCCTTTGCACCCCCACGCCAGCTTCCAAAGGCGGCTCCTTCTCTAAAGACCTGCGGCTGGCTCCTCTGCTCTCGAGAATCACCAAGCGGCCATCCTCTCCCAACTGCTGTTGCGCCCCCCAGAGGCCCCTACTCTTCACACACGCCTATCTGCTGCAGCGCCCCACTGTTCCACTCCCCAGGCGACTTTTTCGTGACCAAAGCGGCCGCCTGTCTTTTTTCTCTCTCTCCCGCAGCTGCCGACTTCTAGACGTGGACTTGGCAGCCAACAAGCCCTTCCACATGGCCTACACAATTTTCCCCCCTATATAACTTAGCTCTTTTTTCCACTTTCTCTTTTACTCTTTTCATTATCAAAGCCTGCAATAATTCCGGGCTTGCCGTGTGAAGAAAGCAAAACACTCCAGTGATCCGCCCATCAGCATCTGTCCTCTTACTTGCAATGAGAAGAGCCTCAACATGGTGCCCATTACGGTCGAAAAATGCCAAAGGAAATTTTTCCGACTCTTGGCCATTCACTGCATCATTCAACACTATCATCAGCTTTGTGACCACATGCTGTCCGTGCACGCAACAGCAAACCATCTACAACCCAAAGATCTCACCCACAAGCATTTTGCCCAAACCTATGTACAAAGGCATAAGGAGCCCCTCGGAATGCGTAAAGGCATATACACATCATGTACACTGTGGCACTTTATCCATGCATCTGGATTTACATTTAATGGTCTCACATGCATGGTTTCACACCATAGACGTGCCATGGCACGACATCCACCCCCTCTAAACCTGCACATCCTTTGGTATGTGCCACACAAGTCCTGTATCTTAGCAATCACATCTGAATGGTTCTGCTTTCCCACCTGGATCAAATACCAATCGCTTTTGGCATATGTGCCATATCCTTTGCTCATATGAAGCCCTATCCTCATTTAGATTCCCTGCATATGTATGATTACCCTCATCATTCAAAGTGGGATGCTCTTCAAAATGATTTGCTTCAAAATTTTCCTCAGGCCATGTTTGAAGCCTTTGCACCATATATTGTATGGCCACACCAAATAGCAACTGCATTAACAGCATGGAATACACACTTGGTAACATCCCATCCAAATCTACCGTGCCCGGATCCAGCTCACCCACTGATAAACATTCATTCTTCTCATCCAAAGACGAAAAAGCATCAACACATACAAAGTCCAGCAAGGCATCATCGAGAATAGCCTCCAGATCTGAATCAATCTCATCACAATCATTTGGCTTACATAACACCTGCACATCCTCACTTGGAACCAACAGTTGACTAGCATCAAGCATAAAAGAGCCCAGAGCTGATGGGGATCTATTATATACCATGAAATCATCCAATGCATCATCTAAGATAGCATCCAATCCAGGATCAATCGCATTGAAGCCATTATTATCTTGCAATCCCACATGTTGATTATCATGAACATTCATACCCCCATAGCTATATCCATTTGGTTGCTCATATGCAGCCTCTTGAGGCTCTGTGACCACACTTTGCATATACTGCATGTTATCTCCCAGTATTTCTTGATACCTGTCTGCAGATGGGCTTAGATTTATGGGTCCCTCACCCGAGTAGCCTTGAATCTGTATGTCATTGAACCATGTATGATTCAAAAAGACAGATTCAATTTCCCTCTCCAAATCATCATCATAAACAGGCTTCCAAGCTCGAGATTGTTGCTCACAAATGTGGTTGCAAGGTAACCCTGACACTGATGACATAGCATCACCCTGTTTATTGTTGGAACACCCTGTTAGCATTCCAGAATAACCCAAATCCAAAGAACCTTGGCAACCAGCTTCAGAAGCAACATCACTGTTGGAATCACCCATATCACTCACCCCCTCTAAATCAATCACACATACTTGTGGCCCGTCTGCATATTCATGTACATCATCCTGCTTATAAGCATCATAACCAGATAAGAATGCAGTAATGATAGCATCTTCTTCTTGTCTTAGATCTTCAAACTCTGCAATCATGTTTTCAGCAAGAAGCATTGGTTCCTGCTGTTCTTCACACATATGATACGACACCTGAGGAATACCCTTCAAATGAGCACTTTCGTCATGAGAATCCTCAAGTTTACACAGCTTACATGCTTCACAGTCCTCTTCCTCGTGTACTGGGTCTTGAGCACCTATCCTGAAGCTCTCTGAATCAAGTGTCTCCTCAAGCATAGGCATACATACATCATGTGGTATGATCATAGGACCCTGCATGTCTGCACCTTCAAACAAAGAAGACAGATTATACTTGTAGAGTTCACCCATTGCATCTTTATGAGGCTGTAGCAAAGCATCCCTTTTTGCACTGTGAAGACCTTGTTGCTCACTAATGGCTTTTTGCAGTCCCAATTTAGCATAAACAGCCTCCACAATCTCTGTATCAGCCTTGAATAGCAATTGATTGTCCTCCATAAGACATGCATCAACAATCGCTTCTAAATTGGCTCTTATTGTTGCTGGAACACTATCACAGCTCACATTATACCTGGAACTCGCATAAATAAGTGCATCTGCAAAATCACTCCATCGTTTGGAGTGATACTCTTCTAGTTCCAGCACTTCATCTTTTAAATCAGGACTTACAAGGTATGCAAAAGATGCAATCATCATGTTTTCTGGAACCCCTTGATTCTTCATCTCTGTCTCGTAACACCTTAGATAGCTTTCTGGATCGTAACCATCAAATATATTGACCCTGTCATATACCAATTGCACCGCAATTTTCACTGCTTCCTGAATTTGCTTTTCTTCTTCAATCTTCCTGAACCGCTCTTCAAGCTCTTTCATCTCTGCATATAAATGCTCCATTTTGCTAGCCATCTCTACGTACTCTCACCCCAGCGGTTTCACGTCGGGTTCACCAAAAGCTGTCGTGACGTGGGCGGTGTCGCTGGGAAAGCGCGAGGCTTCTGGCTGTGAGAGTAAGTGGTTGAACTTCAAGGGACATCACCAGCAAAAGCTCAAGACCATCATAAATCAAATACCAATTACAAATAGGCTTCACCAAAAACCATCAAAGCACCTTGTTCACATATCTATAACCAAAACTAAAAACATCACAGCCTGCTGTCATGACATACCACACTTAGGCAACACACATACATCATGCCTATGTGAACCACCTTGGAAATGTTTTCTTTAGTTCTCAGCTCCAGCCAGAGGTGTCGCCCTGCTAGTTTGTTACACCCATGTACCTTTTCATCTCACTGAGGGCACAAAGCTGCCTCATCTGCAGTGCAGAAATACCAAGCAGGCGCAGCCTCACAGACATCACAGAGGGTACGCATGGCATCATAACTTACACAGTAGCTTTTGCTGCACATATTACATGTTGGGTGTTCTCTGGTTACCCAGAAGCAGGAAATGTAAAGCACTGTGCAGAACCCGTGTGTGTGTGCCCTCTCCTTTCTTTGATTTGGAATTAGCATGAGCTACGGTTTCCTACCATGGATAGGAGTGGCCGGACGAGAACAGTGGCATCCAGTCGACCAGCAGCACTAGGCGGCCACTTAACAAGGTGGTCCTCGAAGCTGCTGCAGCGCCTACAATCAAACACACGGGCCTCTCACCCGTCGGCTTCCAGCTGTATCCACACGTCCCTGCAACAGATGCCGTCACCAAGAACCTGTGCTCCTCTGCGTTCCAAAAGGCCTGTAGTAGCTAGCCACAGCAACTCACACGGGGCCCCAGACCTCTGCTCTTCTCTGCAGCAGCACCACTCTCCACGTCTTTCACGCCAGCCACCTTACTGCAGCTAGCTCCCTCTCTTTTCCTTTGCACCCCCACGCCAGCTTCCAAAGGCGGCTCCTTCTCTGAAGACCTGCGGCGGCTGGCTCCTCTGCTCTTGAGAATCACCAAGCGGCCATCCTCTCCCAACTGCTGTTGCGCCCCCCAGAGGCCCCTACTCTTCACACACGCCTATCTGCTGCAGCGCCCCACTGTTCCACTCCCCAGGCGACTTTTTCGTGACCAAAGCGGCCGCCTGTCTTTTTTCTCTCTCTCCCGCAGCAGCTGCCGACTTCTAGACGTCGACTTGGCAGCCAACAAGCCCTTCCACATGGCCTACACAATTTCCTACCCTATATAACTTAGCTCTTTTTTCCACTTTCTCTTTTACTCTTTTCATTATCAAAGCCTGCAATAATTCCGGGCTTGCCGTGTGAAGAAAGCAAAACACTTCAGTGATCCGCCCATCAGCATCTGTCCTCTTACTTGCAATGAGAAGAGCCTCAACATGGTGCCCATTACGGTCGAAAAATGCCAAAGGAAATTTTTCCGACTCTTGGCCATTCACTGCATCATTCAACACTATCATCAGCTTTGTGACCACATGCTGTCCGTGCAGGCAACAGCAAACCATCTACAACCCAAAGATCTCACCCACAAGCATTTTGCCCAAACCTATGTACAAAGGCATAAGGAGCCCCTCGGAATGCGTAAAGGCATATACACATCATGTACACTGTGGCACTTTATCCATGCATCTGGATTTACATTTAATGGTCTCACATGCATGGTTTCACACCATAGACGTGCCATGGCACGACAACGTGACATTCCCCGCTGCTAAACTGTTGCTGGGTGGTATACCTCGCAACCTTCGACTCCTCTGAGATCCTTCTCCTCCGAACCATTGCCCCCTTCTGTCTTTCGCTGCCGGGACTGAGGGCGTCTACAGGAGTGAAATCTTTTGAGCCAAGACTCTATATACTGCGGGAACTGAATGGCAAATGTTGCTAAAACTGCTTGGAAATACCTGAGTCACCCCTGACCTACCTGTGGAAACCTTTCACCTACAATCTGTGTCGTTCCCAAAGCTCTGAACCTCTTGAGGCGATGTTGGAGCAAACTTCCATCTTCCTTGGAAGAGAAACCCCCTGCTGCTGCGAGTTGAAGCCCAAAACTTATGTCCTCCTTTGATGATGGATGTTATTCTTTCCCAGAGAGTTCATGGGCAAATATGTATGCCTTGCAGATGCAAGATGGACTGCTAAGATATCTGCTATGCAAACCATGTGCAACCCTATATGCTGTGCAAGAATGCAGATGGATGGGTTACTAATGCATACCTAAGGGAAAATCCCTAAGGGTGGCCTGCAAGATTTTGAGAATTGGGTTTAACTATGCGGAAGCGATTAACATGATGTCTGCCTAAGAATGACTGATGGAATGAACATGATCTAAGGATGGTTACCCTGTAACGCTCTGATACCAATGTTGCATGTGAGGCTTCGACCGTAGTAATCACAACCTTAGTCTAACTAAACTACACTTAATGATGTTTAAGAGATAGACAAATATGTGTCAATGCAATGCAGCTATATTAGATGATGAATGTGGTTACACAATGAGATCCAAAGGCATCTATGTTGTCCTAGATGATGTATACCCCTGGAAGAGAGGGAAACATGCTGAATAATGATGAAGGATGGTTGAAAGATTTCTCTCCTGACTCCAATGTTGAGTTCCACCACTTGTATGTTGGTATCCCTCTATGTAGGAGTTGGGAAGATGGCTGAATATGCTGATGCATGGATGCGCTACTGTTCCCAGCCCTCTTGGTGTAGAAACACTGAAGGAACACACTGTTGGATGCTTAACTGTATCCCCTTTTGCTTTTAGGAAGGAAAATACTGAAGAGATCCAGATGTCTATGCTGAAATGATGCGTTTGTTTATATATGGGGAATTGGTGCTGGTCGCCCAGCTGCAGTCGGCCAGCTCTGAATATGCTCACGACTGCCATTTAAATGCCATAAATGCTTTGAAGGCTGGTCGACTGATTTGAATGCTGTCGACTGCCTCCACAAGCCCCAATGCTTTTGTCTAGATGGTTAATATGACACTACAATGCTGAATCCAACCCATACCATGTGGTACTTGCTGAAAACATTCATTTAAATGTCCATAAAATGCCTAATAAATCTTGATTAAATGTCCATAAAATGCCTGATAAATCTTGATTAAATGCCTAATGATTAAATGCCTAATGATGCCACGCCATAAAATAATGCCATGTCACTGTACACCTGAATGGTGTGCACGTGACATTCCCCGCTGCTAAACTGTTGCTGGGTGGTATACCTCGCAACCTTCGACTCCTCTGAGATCCTTCTGCTCCGAACCGCTGCCCCCTTCTGTCTTTCGCTGTCGGGACTGAGGGTGTCTATAGGAGTGAAATCTTTTGAGCCAAGACTCTATATACTGCGGGAACTGAATGGCAAATGTTGCTAAAACTGCTTGGAAATACCTGAGTCACCCCTGACCTGCCTGTGGAAACCTTTCACCTACCATCTCTGTCGTTCCTGAGGCTCTGAACCTCTTGAGGCAATGTTGGAGCAAACTTCCATCTTCTGTGGAAGAGAAACCCCCTGCTGCTGCTGCTACCAGTTGAAGCCCAGAACTTATGTCCTCCTTTGATGATGGATGTCATTTTTTCCCAAAGAGTTCATGGGCAAACATGTATGCCTTGTAGATGCAAGATGGACTGCTAAGATATCTGCTATGCAAACCATGTGCAACCCTATATGCTGTGCAAGAATGCATATGGATGGGATACTAATGCATACCTAAGGGAAAATCCCTAAGGGTGGCCTGCAAGATTTTGAGAATTGGGTTTAACTATGCGGAAGCAATTAACATGATGTCTGCCTGAGAATGACTGATGGAATGAACATGATCTAAGGATGGTTACCCTGTAACGCTCTGATACTAATGTTGCATGTGAGGCTTCGACCGTAGTAATCACAACCTTAGTCTAACTAAACTACACTTAATGATGTTTAAGAGATAGACAAATATGTGTCAATGCAATGCAGCTATATTAGATGATGAATGTGGTTACACAATGAGATCCAAAGGCATCTATGCTGTCCTAGATGATGTATACCCCTGGAAGAGAGGGAAACATGCTGAATAATGATGAAGGATGGTTGAAAAATTGCTCTCCTGACTCCAATGCTGAGTTCCACCACTTGTATGTTGGTATCCCTCTATGTAGGAGTTGGGAAGATGGCTGAATATGCTAATGCGTGGATGCGCTACTGTTCCCAGCCCTCTTGGTGTAGAAACACTGAAGGAACACACTGTTGGATGCTTAACTGTATCCCCTTTTGCTCCTAGGAGGGAAAATACTGAAGAGATCTAGACGTCTATGCTGAAATGATGCATTTGTTTATATATGGGGAATTGGTGCTGGTCGGCCAGCTGCAGTCGGCCAGCTCTGAATATGCTCATGACTGCCATTTAAATGCCATAAATGCTTTGAAGGCTGGTCGACTGATTTGAATGCTGTCGGCTGCCTCCACAAGCCCCAATGCTTTTGTCTAGATGGTTAATATGACAATACAATGCTGAATCCAACCCATACCATGTGGTACTTGCTGAAAACATTCATTTAAATGTCCATAAAATGCCTGATAAATCTTGATTAAATGTCCATAAAATGCCTGATAAATCGTGATTAAATGCCTAATGATGCCATGCCATAAAATAATGCCATGTCACTGTACACCTGAATGGTGTGCACGTGACATTCCCCGCTGCTAAACTGTTGCTGGGTGGTATACCTCGCAACCTTCGACTCCTCTAAGATGCTTCTCCTCCGAACCGCTGCCCCCTTCTGTCTTCTGCTGTCGGGACTGAGGGCGTCTACAGGAGTGAAATCCTTTGAGCCAAGACTCTATATACTGCGGGAACTGAATGGCAAATGCTGCTAAAACTGCTTGGAAATACCTAAGTCACCCCTGACCTGCCTATGGAAACCTTTCACCTACCATCTCTGTCGTTCCTGAAGCTCTGTACCTCTTGAGGCGATGTTGGAGCAAACTTCCATCTTCTGTGGAAGAGAAACCCCCTGCTGCCAGTTGAAGCCCAAAACTTATGTCCTCCTTTGATGATGGATGTCATTCTTTCCCAGAGAGTTCATGGGCAAACATGTATGCCTTGCAGATGCAAGATGGACTGCTAAGATATCTGCTATGCAGACCATGTGCAACCCTATATGCTGTGCAAGAATGCAGATGGATGGGTTACTAATGCATACCTAAGGGAAAATCCCTAAGGGTGGCCTGCAAGATTTTGAGAATTGGGTTTAACTGTGCGGAAGCGATTAACATGATGTCTGACTGAGAATGACTGATGGAATGAACATGATCTAAGGCTGGTTACCCTGTAACGCTCTGATACCAATGTGGCATGTGAGGCTTCGACCGTAGTAATCACAACCTTAGTCTAACTAAACTACACTTAATGATGTTTAAGAGATAGACAAATATGTGTCAATGCAATGCAGCTATATTAGATGATGAATGTGGTTACACAATGAGATCCAAAGGCATCTATGCTGTCCTAGATGATGTTCTAGATGATGTCTACCCCTGGAAGAGAGGGAAACATGCTGAATACTGATGAAGGATGGTTGAAAGATTACTCTCCTGACTACAATGCTGAGTTCCACCACTTGTATGTTGGTATCCCTCTCTGTAGGAGTTGGGAAGATGGCTGAATATGCTGATGCATGGATGCGCTACGGTTCCGAGCCCTCTTGGTGTAGAAACAGTGAAGGAACACACTGTTGGATGCTTAACTGTATCCCCCTTTGCTCCTAGGAAGGAAAATACTGAAGAGATCCAGATGTCTATGCTGAAATGATGCGTTTGTTTATTTATATTGGGAATTGGTGCTGGTCGGCCAGCTTGGCTACAGCCAGCCAGCTCTGAATATGCTCATGACTGCCATTTAAATGCCATAAATGCTTTGAAGGCTGGTCGACTGATTTGAATGATGTCCACTGCCTCCACAAGCCCCAATGCTTTTGTCTAGATGGTTAATATGATACTACAATGCTGAATCCAACCCATACCATGTGGTACATGCTGAAAACATTCATTTAAATGTCCATAAAATGCCTGGTAAATCTTGATTAAATGTCCATAAAATGCTTGATAAATCCTGATTAAATGCCTAATGATGCCACGCCATAAAAGAATGCCATGTCACTGTACACCTAAATGGTGTGCACGTGACATTCCCCGCTGCTAAACTGTTGCTGGGTGGTATACCTCGCAACCTTCGACTCCTCTGAGATCCTTCTCCTCCGAACCGCTGCCCCCTTCTTTCTTCTGCTCTGCCGGGACTGAGGGCGTCTACAGGAGTGAAATCCTTTGAGCCAAGACTCTATATACTGCGGGAACTGAATGGCAAATGCTGCTAAAACTGCTTGGAAATACCTGAGTCACCCCTGACCTGCTTGTGGAAACCTTTCACCTAGCATCTCTGTCGTTCCTGAAGCTCTTAACCTCTTGAGGCGATGTTGGAGCAAACTTCCATCTTCTGTGGAAGATAAACCCCCTGCTGCTGCCAGTTGAAGCCCAAAACTTATGTCCTTCTTTGATGATGGATGTCATTCTTTCCCAAAGAGTTCATGGGCAAACATGTATGCCTTGCAGATGCAAGATGGACTGCTAAGATATCTGCTATGCAAACCATGTGCAACCCTATATGCTGTGCAAGAATGCAGATGGATGGGTTACTAATGAATACCTAAGGGAAAATACCTAAGGGTGGCCTGCAAGATTTTGAGAATTGGGTTTAACTGTGCGGAAGCGATTAACATGATGTCTGACTGAGAATGACTGATGGAATGAACATGATCTAAGGATGGTTACCCTGTAACGCTCTGATACCAATGTGGCATGTGAGGCTTCGACCGTAGTAATCACAACCTTAGTCTAACTAGACTACACTTAATGATGTTTAAGAGAGACAAATATGTGTCAATGCAATGCAGCTATATTAGATGATGAATGTGGTTACACAATGAGATCCAAAGGCATCTATGCTGTCCTAGATGATGTCTACCCCTGGAAGAGAGGGAAACATGCTGAATAATGATGAAGGATGGTTGAAAGATTGCTCTCCTGACTCCAATGTTGAGTTCCACCACTTGTATGTTGGTATCCCTCTATGTAGGAGTTGGGAAGATGGCTGAATATGCTGATGCGTGGATGCGCTACTGTTCCCAACCCTCTTGGTGTAGAAACACTGAAGGAACACACTATTGGATGCTTAACTGTATCCCCCTTTGCTCCTAGGAAGGAAAATACTGAAGAGATCAAGATGTCTATGCTGAAATGATGCGTTTGGTTATATATCGGGAATTGGTGCTGGTCGACCAGTTTGGCTGCAGTCGGCCAGCTCTGAATATGCTCACGACTGCCATTTAAATGCCATAAATGCTTTGAAGGCTGGTCGACTGATTTGAATGTTGTCGGCTACCTCCACAAGCCGCAATGCCTTTGTCTAGATGGTTAATATGATACTACAATGCTGAATCCAACCCATACCATGTGGTACATGCTGAAAACATTCATTTAAATGTCCATAAAATGCCTGATAAATCTTGATTAAATGTCCATAAAATGCCTGATAAATCCTGATTAAATGCCTAATGATGCCACGCCATAAAATAATGCCATGTCACTGTACACCTGAATGGTGTGCACGTGACATTCCGCGCCACTAAACTGGGTGGTATACCTCACAACCTTCGACTCCTCTGAGATCCTTCTCCTCCGAACCGCTGCCCCCTTCTGCCTTCTGCTGGCCGAGACTGAGGGCGTCTATACAGGAGTGAAATCTTTTGAGCCAAGACTCTATATACTGCGGGAACTGAAAGACAAATGCTACTAAAACTGCTTAGAAATACCTGAGTCACCCCTGACCTGCTTGTGGAAACCTTTCACCTACCATCTCTATCGTTCCTGAGGCTCTGAACCTCTTGAGGTGATGTTGGGGCAAACTTCCATCTTCTGTGGAAGAGAAACCCTCTGCTGCTGCTGCTGCCAGTTGAAGCCCAAAACTTATGTCCTCCTTTGATGATGGATGTCATTCTTTCCCAGAGAGTTCATGGGCAAACATGTATGCCTTGCAGATGCAAGATGGACTACTAAGATATTTGCTATGCAAACCATGTGCAACCCTATATGCTGTGCAAGAATGCAGATGGATGGGTTACTAATGCATACCTAAGGGAGAATCCCTAAGGGTGGCCTGCAAGATTTTGAGAATTGGGTTTAACTGTGTGGAAGCGATTAACATGATGTCTGACTCAGAATGACTGATGGAATGAACATGATCTAAGGATGGTTACCCTGTAACACTCGACCGTAGTAATCACAACCTTAGTCTAACTAAACTACACTTAATGATGTTTAAGAGATAGACAAATATGTGTCAATGCAATGCAGCTATATTAGATGATGAATGTGGTTACACAATGAGATCCAAAGGCATCTATGCTGTCCTAGATGATGTCTACCCCTGGAAGAGAGGGAAACATGCTGAATAATGATGAAGGATGGTTGAAAGATTGCTCTCCTGACTCCAATGCTGAGTTCCACCACTTGTATGTTGGTATCCTTCTATGTAGGAGTTGGGAAGATGGCTGAATATGCTTATGCGTGGATGCGCTATTGTTCCCAGCCCTCTTGGTGTAGAAACACTTGAAGGAACACACTGTTGGATGCTTAACTATATCCCCCTTTGCTCCTAGGAAGGAAAATACTGAAGAGATCCAGATGTCTATGCTGAAATGATGCGTTTGTTTATATATGGGGAATTGGTGCTGGTCGGCCAACTTGGCTGCAGTCGGCCAGCTCTGAATAAGCTCACAACTGCCATTTATATGCCATAAATGCTTTGAAGGCTGGTCGACTGATTTGAATGCTATCGGCTGCCTCCACAAGCCCGAATGCTTTTGTTTAGATGGTTAATATGATACTACAATGCTGAATCCAACCCATACCATGTGGTACTTGCTGAAAACATTCATTTAAATGTCCATAAAATGCCTGATAAATCTTGATTAAATGTCCATAAAATGCCTGATAAATGCCTAATGATGCCACGCCATAAAATAATGCCATGTCACTGTACACCTGAATGGTGTGCACGTGACATTCCCCGCTGCTAAACTGTTGCTGGGTGGTATACCTCGCAACCTTCGACTCCTCTTAGATCCTTCTCCTCCGAACTGCTGCCCCCGTCTGTTTTTTGCTGCCGGGACTGAGGGCGTCTACAGGAGTGAAATCCTTTGAGCCAAGACTCTATATACTACGCGAACTGAATGGCAAATGCTAAAACTGATTGGAAATACCTGGGTCACCCCTGACCTGCCTGTGGAAACCTTTCACCTACCATCTCTGTCGTTCCTGAAGCTCTGAACCTCTTGAGGCGATGTTGGAGCAAAACTTCCATCTTCTGTGGAAGAGAAACCCCCTGGTGCTGCCAGTTGAAGCCCAAAACTTATGTCCTCCTTTGATGATGGATGTCATTCTTTCCCAGAGAGTTCACGGGCAAACATGTATGCCTTGCAGATGCAAGATGGACTGCTAAGATATCTGCTATGCAAACCATGTGCAACCCTATATGCTGTGCAAGAATGCAGATGGATGGGTTACTAATGCATACCTAAGGGAAAATCCCTAAGGGTGGCCTGCAAGATTTTGAGAATTGGGTTTAACTGTGCGGAAGCGATTAACATGATGTCTGACTGAGAATGACTGATGGAATGAACATGATCTAAGGGTGGTTACCCTGTAACGCTCTGATACCAATGTGGCATGTGAGGCTTCGATCGTAGTAATCACAACCTTAGTCTAACTAAACTACACTTAATGATGTTTAAGAAGACAAATATGTGTCAATGCAATGCAGCTATATTAGATGATGAATGTGGTTACACAATGAGATCCAAAGGCATCTATGCTGTCCTAGATGATGTATACCCCTGGAAGAGAGGGAAACATGCTGAATAATAATGAAGGATGGTTGAAAGATTGCTATCCTGACTCGAATGCTGAGTTCCACCACTTGTATGTTGGTATCCCTCTATGTAGGAGTTGGGAAGATGGCTGAATATGCTGATGCGTGGATGCGCTACTGTTCCCAGCCCTCTTGGTGTAGAAACACTGAAGGAACACACTGTTGGATGCTTAACTGTATCCCCCTTTGCTCCTAGGAAGGAAGATACTGAAGAGATCCAGATGTCTATGCTGAAATGATGCGTTTGTTTATATATGGAAAATTGGTGCTGGTCGGCCAGCTTCGCTGCAGTCGACCAGCTCTGAATATCGTCACGATTGCCATTTAAATGCCATAAATGCTTTGAAGGCTGGTCGACTGATTTGAATGCTGTCGGCTGCCTCCACAAGCCCCAATGCTTTTGTCTAGATGGTTAATATGATACTACAATGCTGAATTTAACCCTTACCATGTGGTACATGCTGAAAACATTCATTTAAATGTCCATAAAATGCCTGATAAATCTTGATTAAATGTCCATAAAATGCCTGATGAATCCTGATTAAATGCCTAATGATGCCACGCCATAAAATAATGCCATGTCACTGTACACCTGAATGGTGTGCATGTGACATTCCCTGCTGCTAAGCTGCTAGGTGGTATACCTCGCAACCTTCGACTCCTCTGAGATCCTTCTCCTCCGAACCGCTGCCCCCTTCTGTCTTCTCCTGGCCGGGACTGAAGGCGTCTACAGGAGTGAAATCCTTTGAGCCAAGACTCTATATGCTGCGGGAACTCAATGGAAAATGCTGCTAAAACTGCTTCAAAATACCTGAGTCACCCCCTGACCTGCCTGTGGAAACCTTTCACCTACCATCTCTGTCGTTCCTGAAGCTCTGAACCTCTTGAGGCGATGTTGGAGCAAACTTCCATCTTCTGTGGAAGAGAAACGCCCTGCTGCTGCCAGTTGAAGCCCAAAACTTATGTCCTCCTTTGATGATGGATGTCATTCATTCCCAGACAGTTTATGGGCAAACATGTATGCCTTGCAGATGCAAGATGGACTGCTAAGATATCTGCTATGCAAACCATGTGCAACCCTATATGCTGTGCAAGAATGCAGATGGATGGGTTACTAATGAATACCTAAGGGAAAATCCCTAAGGGTGGCCTGCAAGATTTTGAGAATTGGGTTTAACTCTGCGGAAGCGATTAACATGATGTCTGACTGAGAATGACTGATGGAATGAACATGATCTAAGGCTAGTTACCCTGTAAGGCTCTGATACCAATGTGGCATGTGACGCTTCGACCGTAGTAATCACAACCTTAGTCTAACTCAACTACACTTAATGATGTTTAAGAGAGACAAATATGTGTGAATGCAATGCAGCTATATTAGATGATGAATGTGGTTAGACAATGAGATCCAAAGGCATCTATGCTGTCCTAGATGATGTCTACCCCTGGAAGAGAGGGAAACATGCTGAATAATGATGAAGGATGGTTGAAAGATTGCTCTCCTGACTCCAATGCTGAGTTCCACCACTTGTATGTTGGTATCCCTCTATGTAGGAGTTGGGAAGATGGCTGAATATGCTGATGCCTGGATGCGCTACTCTTCCCAGGCCTCTTGGTGTAGAAACACTGAAGGAACACACTGTTGGATGCTTAACTGTATCCCCCTTTGCTCCTAGGAAGAAATACTGAAGAGATCCAGATGTCTATGCTGAAATGATGCGTTTGTCAGCTGCAGTCGGCCTGCTCTGAATATGCTCACGACTGCCATTTAAATGCCATAAATGCTTTGAAGGCTGGTCGATGATTTGAATGCTGTCGGCTGCCTCCACAAGCCCCAATGCTTTTGTCTAGATGGTTAATATGATACTACAATGCTGAATTTAACCCATACCATGTGGTATGGGTTGAAAACATTCATTTAAATGTCCATAAAATGCCTGATAAATCTTGATTAAATGTCCATAAAATGCCTGATAAATCCTTATTAAATGCCTAATGATGCCATGCCATAAAATAATGCCATGTCATTGTACACCTGAATGGTGTGCACGTGACATTCCCCGCTGCTAAACTGTTGCTGGGTGGTATACCTCGCAACCTTCGACTCCTCTGAGATCCTTCTCCTCCGAACCGCTGCCCCCTTCTGTCTTCTGCTGCCGGGACTGAGGGCATCTACAGGAGTGAAATCCTTTGAGCCAAGACTCTATATACTGCGAGAACTGAATGGCAAATGCTGCTAAAACTGCTTGGAAATACCTGAGTCACCCCTGACCTGCCTCTGAAAACCTTTCACCTACCATCTCTGTCGTTCCTGAAGCTCTGAACCTCTTGAGGCGATGTTGGAGCAAACTTCCATCTTCTGTGGAAGAGAAACCCGCTGCTTGCTGCCAGTTGAAGCCCAAAACTTATGTCCTCCTTTGATGATGGATGTCATTCTTTCCCAGAGAGTTCATGGGCAAACATGTATGCCTTGCAGATGCAAGATGGACTGCTAAGATATCTGCTATGCAAACCATGTGCAACCCTATATGTTGTGCAAGTATGCAGATGGATGGGTTACTAATGAATACCTAAGGGAAAATCCCTAAGGGTGGCCTGCAAGATTTTGAGAATTGGGTTTCACTGTGCGGAAGTGATTAACATGATGTCTGACTAAGAATGACTGATGGAATGAACATGATCTAAGGCTGGTTACCCTGTAACGCTCTGATACCAATGTGGCATGTGACGCTTTGACAGTAGTAATCACAACCTTAGTCTAACTAAACTACACTTAATGATGGTTAAGAGAGACAAATATGTGTCAATGCAATGCAGCTATATTAGATGATGAATGTGGTTACACAATGAGATCCAAAGGCATCTATGCTGTTCTAGATGATGTCTATCCCTCGAAGAGAGGGAAACATGTTGAATAATGATGAAGGATGGTTGAAAGATTGCTGTCCTGACTCCAATGCTGAGTTCCACCACTTGTATGTTGGTATCCCTATATGTAGGAGTTGGGAAGATGGCTGAATATGCTGATGCATGGATGCGCTACTGTTCCCAGGCCTCTTGGTGTAGAAACACTCTGAAGGAACACACTGTTGGATGCTTAATTGTATCCCCCTTTGCTCCTAGGAAGGAAAATACTGAAGAGATCCAGATGTCTATGCTGAAATGATGCGTTTGTTTATATATGGGGAATTGGTGCTGGTCGGCCAGCTTGGCTGCAGTCCGCCAGCTCTAAATATGCTCACGACTGCCATTTAAATGCCATAAATGCTTTGAAGGCTGGTCGACTGATTTGAATGCTGTCGACTACCTCCACAAGCCCCAATGCTTTTGTCTAGATGGTTAATATGATACTACAATGCTGAATCCAACCCATACCATGTGGTACATGCTGAAAACAGTCATTTAAATGTCCATAAAATGCATGATAAATCTTGATTAAATGTCCATAAAATGCCTCATAAGTCCTGATTAAATGCCTAATGATGCCATGCCATAAAATAATGCCATGTCACTGTACACCTGAATGGTGTGCACGTGACATTCCCCGCTGCTAAGCTGTTGCTGGGTGGTATACCTCGCAACCTTCGACTCCTCTAAGATCCTTCTCCTCCGAACCGCTGCCCCCTTCTGTCTTCTGCTGTGCCGAGATTGAGGGCGTCTACAGGAGTGAAATCCTTTGAGCCAAGACTCTATATACTGCAAGAACTGAATGGCAAATGCTGCTAAAACTGCTTGGAAATACCCGAGTCACCCCTGACCTGCCTGTGGAAACCTTTCACCTACCATCTCTGTCGTTCCTGAAGCTCTGAACCTCTTGAGGCGATGTTGGAGCAAACTTCCATCTTCTGTGGAAGAGAAACCCCCTGCTGCTGCCAGTTGAAGCCCAAAACTTATGTCCTGCTTTGATGATGGATGTCATTCTTTCCTAGAGAGTTGATGGGCAAATATGTATGCCTTGCAGATGCAAGATGGACTGCTAAGATATCTGCTATGCAAACCATGTGCAACCCTATATGCTGTGCAAGAATGCAGATGGATGGGTTACTAATGCATACCTAAGGGAAAATCCCTAAGGGTGGCCTGCAAGATTTTGAGAATTGGGTTTAACTGTGCGGAAGCGATTAACATGATGTCTGACTGAGAATGACTGATGGAATGAACATGATCTAAGGGTGGTTACCCTATAACGCTCTGATACCAATGTGGCATGTGAGGCTTCGACCGTAGTAATCACAACCTTAGTCTAACTAAACTACACTTAATGATGTTTAAGAGATAGACAAATATGTGTCAATGCAATGCAGCTATATTAGATGATGAATGTGGTTACACAATGAGATCCAAAGGCATCTATGTTGTCCTAGATGATGTCTACCCCTGGAAGAGAGGGAAACATGCTGAATAATGACAAAGGATGGTTGAAAGATTGCTCTCCTGACTCCAATGCTGAGTTCCACCACTTGTATGTTGGTATCCCTCTATGTAGGAGTTGGGAAGATGGCTGAATATGCTGATGCGTGGATGCACTACTGTTCCCAGCCCTCTTGGTGTAGAAACACTGAAGGAACACACTGTTGGATGCTTAACTGTATCCCCCTTTGCTCCTAGGAAGGAAAATACTAAAGAGATCCAAATGTCTATGCTGAAATGATGCGTTTGTTTATATATGGGGAATTGGTGCTGGTCGGCCAGCTTGGCTGCAGTCGGCCAGCTCTGAATATGCTCACGACTGCCATTTAAATGCCATAAACGCTTTGAAGGCTGGTCGACTGATTTGAATGCAGTCGGCTGCCTCCACAAGCCCCAATGCTTTTGTCTAGATGGTTAATATGATACTACAATGCTGAATCCAACCCATACCATGTGGTACATGCTGAAAACATTCATTTAAATGTCCATAAAATGCCTGATAAATCTTGATTAAATGTCCATAAAATGCCTGATAAATCTTGATTAAATGCCTAATGATGCCACGCCATAAAATAATGCCATGTCACTGTACACCTGAATGGTGTGCACGTGACATTCCCCGCTGCTAAACTGTTGCTGGGTGGTATACCTCGCAACCTTCGACTCCTCTGAGATCCTTCTCCTCCGAACCGCTGCCCCCTTCTGTCTTCTGCTGCCGGGACTGAGGGCATCTACACGAGTGAAATCCTTTGAGCCAAGACTGACTGAAAATGATTTGATGGAATGAACATGATCTAAGGCTGGTTACCCTGTAACGCTCTGATACCAATGTGGCATGTGAGGCTTTGACCGTAGTAATCACAACCTTAGTCTAGCTAAACTACACTTAATGATGTTTAAGAGATACAAATATGTGTCAATGCAATGCAGCTATATTAGATGATGAATGTGGTTACACAATGAGATCCAAAGGCATCTATGCTATCCTAGATGATGTCTACCCCTGGAAGAGAGGGAAACATGCTGAATAATGATGAAGGATGGTTGAAAGATTTCTCTCTTGACTCCAATGCTGAGTTCCACCACTTGTATGTTGGTATCCCTCTATGTAGGAGGAGTTGGGAAGATGGCTGAATATGCTGATGCATGGATGCACTACTGTTCCCAGCCCTCTTGGTGTAGAAACACTGAAGGAACACACTGTTGGATGCTTAATTGTATCCCCCTTTGCTCCTAGGAAGAAAAAAACTGAAGAGATCCAGATGTCTATGCTGAAATGATGCGTTTGTTTATATATGGGGAATTGGTGCTGGTCGGCCAGCTTGGCTGCAGTCGGCCAGCTCTGAATATGCTCACGACTGCCATCTAAATGCCATAAATGCTTTGAAGGCTGGTCGACTGATTTGAATGCTGTCGGCTGCCTCCACATGCCCCAATGCTTTTGTCTAAATGGTTAATATGATACTACAATGCTGAATCCAACCCATACCATGTGGTACATGCTGAAAACATTCATTTAAATGTCCATAAAATGCCTGATAAATCTTGATTAAATGTCCATAAAATGCCTGATAAATCCTGATTAAATGCCTAATGATGCCACGCCATAAAATAATGCCATGTCACTGTACACCTGAATGGTGTGCACGTGACACTCCCCGCTGCTAAACTGTTGCTGGGTGGTATACCTCGCAACCTTTGACTCCTCTGAGATCCTTCTCCTCCGAACCGCTGCCGCCTTTTGTCTTCTGCTGTCGGGACTGAGGGCGTCTATAGGAGTGAAATCTTTTGAGCCAAGACTCTATATACTGCGGGAACTGAATGGCAAATGCTGCTAAAACTGCTTGGAAATACCTGAGTCACCCCTGACCTACCTGTGAAACCTTTCGCCTACCATCTCTGTCGTTCCTGAAGCTCTGAACCTCTTGAGGCGATGTTGGAGCAAACTTCCATCTTCTGTGGAAGAGAAACCCTCTGCTGCTGCTGCTGCCAGTTGAAGCCCAAAACTTATGTCCTCCTTTGATGATGAATGTCATTCTTTCCCAGAGAGTTGATGGGCAAACATATATGCCTTGCACATGCAAGATGGACTGCTAAGATATCTGCTATGCAAACCATGTGCAACCCTATATGCTGTGCAAGAATGCAGATGGATGAGTTACTAATGCATACCTAAGGGAAAATCCCTAAGGGTGGCCTGCAAGATTTTGAGAATTGGGTTTAACTGTGCGGAAGCGATTAACATGATGTCTGACTGAGAATGACTCATGGAATGAACATGATCTAAGGATGGTTACCCTGTAACACTCTGATACCAATGTGGCATGTGAGGCTTCGACCGTAGTAATCACAACCTTAGTCTAACTAAACTACACTTAATGATGTTTAAGAGATAGACAAATATGTGTCAATGCAATGCAGCTATATTAGATGATGAATGTGGTTACACAATGAGATCCAAAGGCATCTATGTTGTCCTAGATGATGTCTACCCCTGGAAGAGAGGGAAACATGCTGAATAATGTTGAAGGATGGTTGAAAGATTGCTGTCCTGACTCCAATGCTGAGTTCCACCACTTGTATGTTGGTATCCCTTTATGTAGGAGTTGGGAAGATGGCTGAATATGCTGATGCGTGGATGCGCTACTGTTCCCAGCCCTCTTGGTGTAGAAACACTGAAGGAACACACTGTTGGATGCTTAATTGTATCCCCCTTTGCTCCTAGGAAGGAAAATACTGAAGAGATCCAGATGTCTATGCTGAAATGATGCGTTTGTTTATATATGGGGAATTGGTGCTGGTCGGCCAGCTTGGCTGCCAATCAGCCAGCTCTGAATATGCTCACGACTTTAAATGCCATAAATGCTTTGAAGGCTGGTCGACTGATTTGAATGCTGTCGGCTGCCTCCACAAGCCCCAATGCTTTTGTCTAGATGGTTAATATGATACTACAATGCTCAATCCAACCCATACCATGTGGTACATGCTGAAAACATTCATTTAAATGTCCATAAAATGCCTGATAAATCTTGATTAAATGTCCATAAAATGCCTGATAAATCCTGATTAAATGCCTAATAATGCCACGCCATAAAATAATGCCATGTCACTGTACACCTAAATGGTGTGCACGTGACATTCCCCGCTGCTAAACTGTTTCTGGGTGGTATACCTCGCAACCTTCGACTCCTATGAGATCCTTCTCCTCCGAACTGCTGCCCCCTTCTGTCTTTTGCTGCTGGGACTGAGGGCGTCTACAGGAGTGAAATCCTTTGAGCCAAGACTCTATATACTACGGAAACTGAATGGCAAATGCTGCTAAAACTGCTTGGAAATACCTGAGTCACCCCTGACCTGCTTGTGGAAACCTTTCACCTACCATTTCTATCGTTCCTGAGGCTTTGAACCTCTTGAGGCGATGTTGGAGCAAACTTCCATCTTCTGTGGAAGAGAAACCCTCTGCTGCCAGTTGAAGCCCAAAACTTATGTCCTCCTTTGATTATGGATGTCATTCCTTCCCAAAGAGTTCATGGGCAAACATGTATGCCTTGCAGATGCAAGATGGACTGCTAAGATATCTGCTATGCAAACCATGTGCAACCCTATATGCTGTGCAAGAATGCAGATGGATGGGTTACTAATGAATACCTAAGGGAAAATCCCTAATGGTGGCCTGCAAGATTTTGAGAATTGCGTTTAACTGTGCGGAAGCGATTAACATGATGTGTGACTGAGAATGACTGATGGAATGAACATGATCTAAGGCTGGTTACCCTGTAACGCTCTGATACCAATGTGGCATGTGAGGCTTTGACCGTAGTAATCACAACCTTAGTCTAACTAAACTACACTTAATGATGTTTAAGAGATACAAATATGTGTCAATGCAATGCAGCTATATTAGATGATGAATGTGGTTACACAATGAGATCCAAAGGCATCTATGCTGTCCTAGATGATGTCTACCCTTGGAAGAGAGGGAAACATGCTGAATAATGATGAAGGATGGTTGAAAGATTGCTCTCTTGACTCCAATGCTGAGTTCCACCACTTGTATGTTGGTATCCCTCTATGTAGGAGTTGGGAAGATGGCTGAATATGCTGATGCATGGATGCACTACTGTTCCCAGCCCTCTTGGTGTAGAAACATTGAAGGAACACACTGTTGGATGCTTAACTGTATCCCCCTTTGCTCCTAGGAAGGAAAATACTGAAGAGATCCAGATGTCTATGCTGAAATGATGCGTTTGTTTATATATGGGGAATTGGTGCTGGTCGGCCAGCAGTCGGACAGCTCTGAATATGCTCACGACTGCCATTTAAATGCCATAAATGCTTTGAAGGCTGGTCGACTGATTTGAATGCTGTCGGCTGCCTCCACAAGCCCCAATGCTTTTGTCTAGATGGTTAATATGATACTACAATGCTGAATCCAACCCATACCATGTGGTACATGCTGAAAACATTCATTTAAATGTCCATAAAATGCCTGATAAATCTTGATTAAATGTCCATAAAATGCCTGATAAATCCTGATTAAATGCCTAATGATGCCACGCCATAAAATAATGCCATGTCACTGTACACTTGAATGGTGTGCACGTGACATTTCCCGCTGCTAAACTGTTGCTGGGTGGTATACCTCGCAACCTTCGACTCCTCTCAGAACCTTCTCCTCCAAACCGCTGCCCCCTTCTGTCTTCTGCTGCCGGGACTGAGGGCGTCTATAGGAGTGAAATCTTTTGAGCCAAGACTCTATATACTGCGGGAACTGAATGGCAAATGCTACTAAAACTGCTTGGAAATACCTGAGTCACCCCTGACCTGCCTGTGGAAACCTTTCACCTACCATCTCTGTCGTTCCTAAGGCTCTGAACCTCTTGAGGCGATGTTGGCGCAAACTTCCATCTTCTGATGAAGAGAAACCCCCTGCTGCTGCTGAAGAGAAACCCCCTGCTGCCAGTTGAAGCCCAAAACTTATGTCCTCCTTTGATGATGAATGTCATTCTTTCCCAGAGAGTTCATGGGAAAACATGTATGCCTTGCACATGCAAGATGGACTGCTAAGATATCTGCTATGCAAATCATGTGCAACCCTATATGCTATGCAAGAATGCAGATGGATGGGTTACTAATGCATACCTAAGGGAAAATCCCTAAGGGTGGCCTGCAAGATTTTGAGAATTGGGTTTAACTGTGCGGAAGCGATTAACATGATGTCTGACTGAGAATGACTCAAGAAATGAACATGATCTAAGGATGGTTACCCTGTAACGCTCTGATACCAATGTGGCATGTGAGGCTTCGACCGTAGTAATCACAACCTTAGTCTAACTAAACTACACTTAATGATGTTTAAGAGATAGACAAATATGTGTCAATGCAATGCAGCTATATTAGATGATGAATGTGGTTACACAATGAGCTCCAAAGGCATCTATGCTGTCCTAGATGATGTCTACCCCTGGAAGAGAGGAAAACATGCTGAATAATGATGAAGGATGGTTGAAAGATTGCTGTCCTGACTCCAATGCTGAGTTCCACCACTTGTATGTTGGTATCCCTTTATGTAGGAGTTGGGAAGATGGCTGAATATGCTGATGCGTGGATGCGCTACTGTTCCCAGCCCTCTTGGTGTAGAAACACTGAAGGAACACACTGTTGGATGCTTAATTGTATCCCCCTTTGCTCCTAGGAAGGAAATTACTGAAGACATCCAGATGTCTATGCTGAAATGATGCGTTTGTTTATATATGGGGAATTGGTGCTGGTCGGCCGGCTTGGCTGCCAGTTGGCCAGCTCTGAATATGCTCACGACTTTAAATGCCATAAATGCTTTGAAGGCTGGTCGACTGATTTGAATGCTGTCGGCTGCCTCCACAAGCCCCAATGCTTTTGTCTAGATGGTTAATATGATACTACAATGCTGAATCCAACCCATACCATGTGGTGCATGCTGAAAACATTCATTTAAATGTCCATAAAATGCCTGATAAATCTTGATTAAATGTCCATAAAATACCTGATAAATCCTGATTAAATGCCTAATAATGCCACGCCATAAAATAATGCCATGTCACTGTACACTTGAATGGTGTGCACGTGACATTCCCCGCTGCTAAACTGTGCTGGGTGGTATACCTCGCAACCTTCGACTCCTCTGAGATCCTTCTCCTGCGAACCGCTGCCCCCTTCTGTCTTTTGCTGCTGGGACTGAGGGCGTCTACAGGAGTGAAATCCTTTGAGCCAAGACTCTATATACTGCGGGAACTGAATGGCAAATGCTGCTAAAACTGCTTGGAAATACCTGAGTCACCCCTGACCTGCTTGTGGAAACCTTTCACCTACCATCTCTGTCGTTCCTGAGGCTCTGAACCTCTTGAGGCGATGTTGGAGCAAACTTCCATCTTCTGTGGAAGAGAAACCCCCTGCTCTGCTGCCAGTTGAAGCCCAAAACTTATGTCCTCCTTTGATGATGGATGTCATTCTTTCCCAGAGAGTTCATGGGCAAACATGTATGCCTTGCAGATGCAAGATGGACTGCTAAGATATCTGCTATGCAGACCATGTGCAACCCTATATGCTGTGCAAGAATGCAGATGGATGGGTTACTAATGCATACCTAAGGGAAAATCCCTAAGGGTGGCCTGCAAGATTTTGAGAATTGGGTTTAACTGTGCGGAAGCGATTAACATGATGTCTGACTGAGAATGACTGATGGAATGAACATGATCTAAGGCTGGTTACCCTGTAACGCTCTGATACCAATGTGGCATGTGAGGCTTCGACCGTAGTAATCACAACCTTAGTCTAACTAAACTACACTTAATGATGTTTAAGAGAGACAAATATGTGTCAATGCAATGCAGCTATATTAGATGATGAATGTGGTTACACAATGAGATCCAAAGGCATCTATGCTGTCCTAGATGATGTCTACCCTTGGAAAAGAGGGAAACATGCTGAATAATGATGAAGGATGGTTGAAAAATTGCTCTCCTGACTCCAATGCTGAGTTCCACCACTTGTATGTTGGTATCCCTCTATGTAGGAGTTGGGAAGATGGCTGAATATGCTGATGCGTGGATGCGCTACTGTTCCCATCCCTCTTGGTGTAGAAACACTGAAGGAACACACTGTTGGATGCTTAATTGTATCCCCCTTTGCTCCTAGGAAGGAAAATACTGAAGAGATCCAGATGTCTATGCTGAAATGATGCATTTGTTTATATATGGGGAATTGGTGCTGGTCGGCGAGCAGTCGGACAGCTCTGAATATGCTCACGACTGCCATTTAAATGCCATAAACGCTTTGAAGGCTGGTCGACTGATTTGAATGCTGTCGGCTGCCTCCACAAGCCCCAATGCTTTTGTCTAGATGGTTAATATGATACTACAATGCTGAATCCAACCCATACCATGTGGTACATGCTGAAAACATTCATTTAAATGTCCATAAAATGCGTGATAAATCTTGATTAAATGTCCATAAAATGCCTGATAAATCCTGATTAAATGCCTAATGATGCCACGCCATAAAATAATGCCATGTCACTGTACACTTGAATGGTGTGCACGTGACATTCCCCGCTGCTAAACTGTTGCTGGGTGGTATACCTCGCAACCTTCGACTCCTCTCAGACCCTTCTCCTCCAAACCGCTGCCCCCTTCTGTCTTCTGCTGCCGGGACTGAGGGCGTCTATAGGAGTGAAATCTTCTGAGCCAAGACTCTATATACTGCGGGAACTGAATGGCAAATGCTGCTAAAATTGCTTGGAAATACATGAGTCACCCCCTGACCTGCCTGTGGAAACCTTTCACCTACCATCTCTGTCGTTCCTAAGGCTCTGAACCTCTTGAGGCGATGTTGGCGCAAACTTCCATCTTCTGATGAAGAGAAACCCCCTACTGCTGCTGCTGCCAGTTGAAGCCCAAAACTTATGTCCTCCTTTGATGATGAATGTCATTCTTTCCCAGAGAGTTCATGGGCAAACATGTATGCCTTGCACATGCAAGATGGACTGCTAAGATATCTGCTATGCAAATCATGTGCAACCCTATATGCTGTGCAAGAATGCAGATGGATGGGTTACTAATGCATACCTAAGGGAAAATCCCTAAGGGTGGCCTGCAAGATTTTGAGAATTGGGTTTAACTGTGCGGAAGCGATTAACATGATGTCTGACTGCGAATGACTGATGGAATGAACATGATCTAAGGATGGTTACCCTGTAACGCTCTGATACCAATGTGGCATGTGAGGCTTCGACCGTAGTAATCACAACCTTAGTCTAACTAAACTACACTTAATGATGTTTAAGAGATAGACAAATATGTGTCAATGCAATGCAGCTATATTAGATGATGAATGTGGTTACACAATTAGATCCAAAGGCATCTATGCTGTCCTAGATGATGTCTACCCCTGGAAGAGAGGGAAACATGCTGAATAATGATGAAGGATGGTTGAAAGATTGCTGTCCTGACTCCAATGCTGAGTTCCACCACTTGTATGTTGGTATCCCTTTATGTAGGAGTTGGGAAGATGGCTGAATATGCTGATGCGTGGATGCGCTACTGTTCCCAGCCCTCTTGGTGTAGAAACACTGAAGGAACACACTGTTGGATGCTTAATTGTATCCCCCTTTGCTCCTAGGAAGGAAAATACTGAAGAGATCCAAATGTCTATGCTGAAATGATGCGTTTGTTTATATATGGGGAATTGGTGCTGGTCGGCCAGCTTGGTTGCCAGTCGGCCAGCTCTGAATATGCTCACGACTTTAAATGCCACAAATGCTTTGAAGGCTGGTCGACTGATTTGAATGCTGTCGGCTGCCTCCACAAGCCCCAATGCTTTTGTCTAGATGGTTAATATGATACTACAATGCTGAATCCAACCCATACCATGTGGTACATGCTGAAAACATTCATTTAAATGTCCATAAAATGCCTGATAAATCTTGATTAAATGTCCATAAAATGCCTGATAAATCCTGATTAAATGCCTAATAATGCCATGCCATAAAATAATGCCATGTCACTGTACACCTGAATGGTGTGCACGTGACATTCCCCGCTGCTAAACTGTTGCTGGGTGGTATACCTCGCAACCTTCGACTCCTCTGAGATCCTTCTCCTCCGAACCGCTGCCCCCTTCTGTCTTTTGCTACCGGGACTGAGGGTGTCTACAGGAGTCAAATCCTTTGAGCCAAGACTCTATATACTGCAGGAACTGAGTGGCAAATGCTGCTAAAACTCCTTGAAAATATCAGAGTCACCCCTGACCTGCTTGTGGAAACCTTTCACCTACCATCTCTGTCTTTCCTGAGGCTCTGAACCTCTTGAGGCGATGTTGGAGCAAACTTCCATCTTCTGTGGAAGAGAAACCCCCTACTGCTGCCAGTTGAAGCCTAAACTTATGTCCTCCTTTGATGATGGATGTCATTCTTTCCCAGAGAGTTCATGGGCAAATATGTATGCCTTGCAGATGCAAGATGGACTGCTAAGATATCTGCTATGCAAACCATGTGCAGCCCTATATGCTGTGCAAGAATGCAGATGGATGGGTTACTAATGCATACCTAAGGGAAAATCCCTAAGGGTGGCCTGCAAGATTTTGAGAATTGGGTTTAACTGTGCGGAAGCGATTAACATGATGTCTGACTGAGAATGACTAATGGAATGAACATGATCTAAGGCTGGTTACCCTGTAACGCTCTGATACCAATGTGGCATGTGAGGCCTCGACCGTAGTAATCACAACCTTAGTCTAACTAAACTACACTTAATGATGTTTAAGAGATAGACAAATATTAATCAATGCAATGCAGCTATATTAGATGATGAATGTGGTTACAAAATGAGATCCAAAGGCATCTATGCTGTCCTAGATGATGTCTATCCCTGGAAGAGAGGGAAACATGCTGAATAATGATGAAGGATGGTTGAAAGATTGCTGTCCTGACTCCAATGCTGAGTTCCACCACTTGTATGTTGGTATCCCTCTATGTAGGAGTTGGGAAGATGGCTGAATATGCTGATGCGTGGATGGGCTACTGTTCCCAGCCCTCTTGGTGTAGAAACACTGAAGGAACACACTGTTGGATGCTTAACTGTATCCCCCTTTGCTCCTAGGAAGGAAAATACTGAAGAGATCCAGATGTCTATGCTGAAATGATGCATTTGTTTATATATGGGGATTTGGTGCTGGTCGGCCAGCTTGGCTATAGTCGGCCAGCTCTGAATATGCTCACCACTGCCATTTAAATGCCATAAATGCTTCGAAGGCTGGTCGACCGATTTGAATGCTATCGGCTGCCTCCACAAGCCCCAATGCTTTTGTCTAGATGGTTAATATGATACTACAATGCTGAATCCAACCCATACCATGTGGTACATGCTGAAAAAATTCATTTAAATGTCCATAAAATGCCTGATAAATCTTGATTAAATGTCCATAAAATGCCTGATAAATCCTGATTGAATGCCTAATGATGCCACGCCATAAAATAATGCCATGTCACTGTACACCTGAATGGTGTGCACGTGACATTCCCCGCTACTAAACTGTTGCTGGGTGGTATACCTCTCAACGTTCGACTCCTCTGAGATCCCTCTCCTTCGAACCACTGCCCCCTTCTGTCTTCTGCTGTGCCGGGACTGAGGGCGTCTACAGGAGTGAAATCCTTTGAGCCAAGACTCTATATACTGCGGGAACTGAATGGCAAATGCTGCTAAAACTGCTTGGAAATACCTGAGTCACCCCTGACCTGCCCGTGGAAACCTTTCACCTACCATCTCTGTCGTTCCTGAAGCTCTGAACCTCTTAAGGCGATGTTGGAGCAAACTTCCATCTTCTGTGGAAGAGAAACCCCCTGCTCTGCTGCCAGTTGAAGCCCAAAACTTATGTCCTCCTTTGATGATGGATGTCATTCTTTCCCAGAGAGTTCATGGGCAAACATGTATGCCTTGCAGATGCAAGATGGACTGCTAAGATATCTGCTATGCAAAGCATGTGCAACCCTATATGCTGTGCAAGAATGCAGATGGATGGGTTACTAATGAATACCTAAGGGAAAATCCCTAAGGGTGGCCTGCAAGATTTTGAGAATTCGGTTTAACTGTGCGGAAGCGATTAACATGATGTCTGACTGAGAATGACTGATGGAATGAACATGATCTAAGGATGGTTACCCTGTAACGCTCTGATACCAATGTGGCATGTGAGGCTTCGACCGTAGTAATCACAACCTTAGTCTAACTAAACTACACTTAATGATGTTTAAGAGAGACAAATATGTGTCAATGCAATGCAGCTATATTAGATGATGAATGTGGTTACACAATGAGATCCAAAGGCATCTATGCTGTCCTAGATGATGTCTACCCCTGGAAGAGAGGGAAACATGCTGAATAATGATGAAGGATGGTTGAAAGATTGCTGTCCTGACTCCAATGTTGAGTTCCACCACTTGTATGTTGGTATCCCTCTATGTAGGGGTTGGGAAGATGGCTGAATATGCTGGTGCGTGGATGCGCTACTGTTCCCAGCCCTCTTGGTGTAGAAACCTTGAAGGATCACACTGTTGGATGCTTAACTGTATCCCCCTTTGCTCCTAGGAAGGAAAATACTGAAGAGATCCAGATGTCTATGCTGAAATGATGCGTTTGTTTATATATGGGGAATTCATGCTGGTCGGCCAGCTTGGCTGCAGTCGGCCAGCTCTGAATATGCTCAGGACTGCCATTTAAATGCCATAAATGCTTTGAAGGCTGGTCGACTGATTTGAATGTTGTCGACTGCCTCCACAAGCCCCAATGCTTTTGTCTAGATGGTTAATATGATACTACAATGCTGAATCCAACCCATACCATGTGGTACATGATGAAAACATTCATTTAAATGTCCATAAAATGCTTGATAAATCCTGATTAAATGCCTAATGATGCCACGCCATAAAATAATGCCATGTCACTGTACACCTGAATGGTGTGCACGTGACATTCCCCACTGCTGCTGGGTGGTATACCTCGCAACCTTCGACTCCTCTGAGATCCTTCTCCTCCGAATCGCTTCCCCCTTCTGTCTTCTGCTTCTGCTGCCGGGACTGAGGGCGTCTAACAGGAGTGAAATCCTTTGAGCCAAGACTCTATATACTGTGGGAACTGAATGGCAAATGCTGCTAAAACTGCTTGGAAATACCTGAGTCACCCCTGACCTGCCTGTGGAAACCTTTCACCTACCATCTCTGTCGTTCCTGAAGCTCTGAACCTCTTGAGGCGATGTTGGAGCAAACTTCCATCTTCTGTGGAAGAGAAACCCCCTGCTCTGCTGCCAGTTGAAGCCCAAAACTTATGTCCTCCTTTGATGATGGATGTCATTCTTTCCCAGAGAGTTCATGGGCAAACATGTATGCCTTGCAGATGCAAGATGGACTGCTAAGATATCTGCTATGCAAACCATGTGCAACACTATATGCTGTGCAAGAATGCAGATGGATGGGTTACTAATGCATACCTAAGGGAAAATCCCTAAGGGTGGCCTGCAAGATTTTGAGAATTGGGTTTAACTGTGCGGAAGCGATTAACATGATGTCTGGCTGAATGATTGATGGAATGAACATGATCTAAAGCTGGTTACCCTGTAACGCTCTGATACCAATGTGGCATGTGAGGCTTTGACCATAGTAATCACAACCTTAGTCTAACTAAACTACACTTAATGATGTTTAAGAGATAGACAAATATGTGTCAATGCAATGCAGCTATATTAGATGATGAATGTGGTTACACAATGAGATCCAAAGGCATCTATGCTGTCCTAAATGATGTCTACCCCTGGAAGAGAGGGAAACATGCTGAATCATGATGAAGGATGGCTGAAAGATGGCTGTCCGGACTCCAATGCTAAGTTCCACCACTTGTATGCTGGTATCCCTCTATGTAGGAGTTGGGAAGATGGCTAAATATGCTGATGCGTGGATGCGCTGTTGTTCCTAGCCCTCTTGGTGTAGAAACGCTGAAGGAACACACTGTTGGATGCTGAACTGTATCCCCCTTTGCTCCTAGGAAGGAAAACGTTGAAGAGATCTAGATGTCTATGCTGAAATGATGCGTTTCTTTATATATGGGAAATTGGTGCTGGTCGGCCAGCTTGGCTGCAGTCGACTAGCTTTGAATATGCTCACGACTGCCATTTAAATGCCATAAATGCTTTAAAGGCTGGTCGGCTGACTTGAATGCCGTCGGCTGCCTCCACAAGTCCCAATGCTTTTGTCTAGATGGTTAATATGATGCTACAATGCTGAATCCAACCCATACCATGTGGTACATGCTAAAAACATTCATTTAAATGACCATAAAATGCCTGATAAATCCTGATTAAATGCCTGATGATGCCATGCCATAAAATAATGCCCTCTCAACTGTACACGTGAATGGTGTGCACGCGACAGCAATGTCATGCCACATGGAAGCTCTGGAAGCAAAAGTTTGCGAGGCATAAACAGAGGCAAATTCCCAAATATCACCATTGACATCACATTGAATCACCATCCATCTACCATCATAATCATTGAAGGCAAGCTGGGGCTACAGTTCATGTCTGACCAATATGCAAAGACCCGAGAAATGCTTAGTACCTGCATAGTGGATATCATAGCCCCCAAAATAGCCAAAGAGAATCGGCATGTGAATGAATCCATGGTGATGGCTGGAGGAAAGAGTATGTCATCCTAACCGTTAGGTCAGAAAGAATAACAGGATGAGAATTTAAGCCCACCGGGTGTAACTGCCAATCCTATAATCTGTCCCTATAAAGGAGGGATGGGAAGAAAAGGCTGCAGAAGCAGCAAGTCAGCAATTTTCCTCCAAATCAACATGTGATGCATGGCTAGTGGATAGGAAGCCATAGCCCGAGGGAAGCCATAGCCCGAGGGAAGAAAAGCATTTGACCAGTAGCATCAACAACATCATTTATGCACCTAATCCCCAATTTGCTGAGATTGTATGCCCAAATCGGCTCTTGTAGGGCCAATGGAGAATCAAAAATAGCACTCCAGTAAATGCTTTCCTGCCGAAGGGAATTGGCATGAGGCAAAAGGAAGGGTGCCCAATGAGCATGCAAAAGGACCTGTTTCCAATCGCAAAATAAGTGAAGTGGCAAAAGGGCAGCCCGGGATAGAACCTACAAATCTGCCCAAAATGACCTCCCAGTGATCAGTGATCCATGCACCATGTCCAGAAGTGCATAAGGTCGTGCACATGGTTGCAAGCATATGAGTCCATGGCTGCATCTGAAGAAAAAAGGTGAGTAGGAGAGAAATTTTCCTTGCCAAGACATGATGCGCAGTATTTAGCACATTCAATCTGCCATGCATCCTCGAGGAGCAAACTTTTTCCATCCGCATAAGTCTTAAAGCTTTAGCACAAAAGACTTTGTTTTCCATAACAGCTCCATAGCCTGAGACATGAAAGCAGAAGTGTCCTGAGAGGTCCAATGTATCAAAGGCAAATAGTACTGAACATAGGCCGTGATAATCGAGTGGACAATCCGGAGCCTAACATGGAGTGGCCAGGTGGAGAGCTTCCAATATTGGAGCTTGGCATGAAGTTTGTCAAAAATCCACTTTAACTGTTGTTTCCTAGTGATGTACCAGCCAATAGGGTAACCAAGATAGCGGATCACATCATAGGTTTGCATAATGTGTCCGGGCCATAAAAGAACATGCCAATCATATAAATGCAGAGGTATGAGGCTAGATTTGTCAAAATTGACATGCAGGCCAGCAGCCATGCCATATATAGAGAGAGTGTCCATAAGAGTCTTCAACTGCTATGGAGAATTATGCTGCATAAAGAAGGAGTCATCTACATATGCCTGAGCCATAAAGGGAGGGGCTCCAGGCTTCTGAAGACTAATGAGAAGGTCCTGCGCGGTAAGATGATCCAAGTATCTGAGAAGTGGGTGAGTGGCAATGGCATATAAGAGGGCAGTGGACACCCTTGTCTGACCGAACGACCCAAGGACCAAGATTGAGAAAGATGATTGCCAAGGATGCATTGGGCTGTAGAGTCAGCATACAAGCAGTAGATGACATTAGCCATTTTTGGCCCGAATCCCATCTAAGCCATTGTCTGTGAGATAAAATCCCAGTTGACCGTGTCAAAAGCTTTAGCAAAGTCCACTTGCATAATAAAAACATCCTGGTCAAAATATTTTGCATATTCAATAGCCATGAGAGCATTGCCAATATTATCATGGATCTGTCGCCTACTAGGAACAAAGCCATATTGCAAGGGATGCAGACCCTCATAAAGCACTTGCAACAAGCATCAATGTGATGGGCCTCCAATCCATGAGATGCTCACACAAATTCCACTTGGGGATGAGTTTAACTATGCCATGCTTCCATGATTGGGGGAGCACTCCTGTATGCCAAGGCTCATTAATCATTTGCAGGATAACACCTTTAAGGTCGTCCCAAAAGTGTAAGAAAAATTCCACCGTGAGGCCATCATACCCTGGTGCCTTACCAGTGCGAAGATGGGACAAGGCATCATCAAGCTCCACATTAATGAAAGGCATATCAAGTTTGAGAGCTTCCTGTCGGTTGAGAATGGGAAAAACATGCTGTAAAAGAGTATCCCGAGCTTGTAATTTGTGCAAAGAAGTGGTAGCAGGGGGTGCAAATAGTTTCTGAAAATAAGAAAAGCATTCATGTTGGAGCTCTGAGAAAGACCGAGTCCATTCACCATCCAGTTTACGGACTCTGAGGCAAGAGGTCTTCCTCCTGGAAGCATGTAACCCTTGAAAGGAAGATTTTGAAGAGCAGCCTTTATCCATGAATTGAGTCATCCTTGCCCAAACCTGCCACTTGGCCAATTTCCATTGGTCATTAGCTTGCAAGAGAACTGTGACTGAGAGAGAGTGTCCATTTGTTGAGAGGAGAGGGGCTGCAATTGGGAATGTGCAGTCAAGGACTGAACTACTGCTTTGGCATGCTGAACTTTAGCTCTCCAGTTAGGCATGAAATTACTCCCATATTCATGAATAGCATGCTGAAGCCTGTCCACAAGGCGTTGCCATGCAAAATTACAGTCATAATGGACATGGGCTATAAGAGGAATTATGGCATATCAGATCAATTGTTGAAATTGTGCATGATGTAGGTATCCTTTATTATTATGTTTCATCCGAATGGAATGTAAAGGCATGTCATCCCAGGGCTGCCAAACTGAATATTCAGCCATAAAGGAGCATGGTCAGAGAGACCAAGAGAGTGATCAACCTCAATATGAATACTGAGATCTGTATATTGTTGAGCATGCAGTAAATACCATCTATCCAAGCGAGCCCAGTAGTTAGTAAAGGCATTATGATGATAGGTGTAGCCCACTATTCCAGTGTGCATGGCTGTCCATAAATCGTGTGCATGTGTCGTGGTAAGTAACTCCTCCCATGATCGCTTTTCAGAAGGGATCATATGATATCTATGAGTAATGTTGTCTAATGGCATGGGAGAGTTATCAACGTCTCCGCCAAGAAGAGCACAAGATCGCCATGGGTAAGAAGCAATGGCATGCCACATGGAAGCTCTGGAAGCAGAAGTTTGCAAGGCATAAATAGAGGCAAATTCCCAAATATCACCATTGACATCACATTGAATCACCATCCATCTGCCATCACAATCATTGAAGGCAAGTTGGGGCTGCAGTTCATGTCTGACCAATATGCAAAGACCCGAGAAATGCTTAGTACCTGCGTAGTGGATATCATAGCCCCCAAAATAGCCAGCCTGGCCAGCCATAGAATGTTGGTTATGTTCTTGCAAACATAATTCCACACTAGCCTCCACTTTAGAAGGATTGCAAAGGCCTTGTACATTAAGAGTGACACAATGGAGTTTGTCAAGCATGAGGATATATACAAAGGAGGAGACCAAGAATATACAACCAAAGAGTGCTTAAGCATCAGCCATCATGGGCTGCAGCCCTTCCTTCCCTGGGTCAAAGGATAGCCCTTCCTTAGACTCACAAATAGGAATGTGTTTTTTGAGAACTCCAACCCAATTGAGAAGAACCGGGAGAGTGGCTGAGGTAGAGGCTTGGCCTGGAGTAGGAGTAGATGCATCCTAGTTGCAAGAATGAAGGAGTCTTTGCCTCAACACCCTCTTGGGCTGTAAAAAACCATCATTATCAAGGGCCTTCTCTTTCTCTTTACCTTTGTCCTTGCCTTTAGCTATGGCTAGCATTTGCGAAGCCACTTTTGCAACTTTGGAGGCATTTTTATCCAAATTCTTGGACCCAATAGTCTATTGCTTATGAGTGGACTGAACCAGGGGAGAAGGTATAGCAGTGGGCTGGAGGGGGATGCAAGACAGTAGGGCATTCAGAGGCCAGATGCTCGTACTTATGGCATGAAAAACAAGCACCTGCAAAAATTCCCCATTTCAATTCAAAGTACTTTTGGCCCATTGGCAAACCTTCAACCTCGACTACAATGGAGGGGAGGGTAGGGGTATCTGTGTCCCACAAAACAAAATCTATTACGATTCCCCAGCAGGGCAAGGGGGGCAGATAACTTGGCCCAGTGAAGCAGCCAATCCTGGCAATTCTTCTTGCATATAGTTTGGGAAATTAACCACCTCCACCCAGACAGGACAATGATGTCGTATGAGACTTTGATAGTCCTTATTGGGGAACCATGGCATAGCATGTACCATTTTCCTGCCATAAAATAAAGGAGAAAATTCAAGCACACGCTGCTTCTGCAAGGCATCGATGAGGTGAACTTGATAAAACCCACGGGAGGCAAAGTACACCCCCTCCACAAAAGAGCCACCAAGGATAGACTGGTTGTACCAGAGATGGTAGCTGCAATTTATAAGTAACCTGAGGAATAGGCTTGCTCCAATCCTGGCGAGATTGATGGAAGTCCTCTTTCAGAGTATCAAAAACATATTGAGCCTCTTATGGTGCGACATTGTTAGTGGTGCCAAAAGAGGAGTAAGAACTACCTGCACAAGTGGAGGCTAAAGGAGTCTACAATCGAGTATGTAGTTGATGATCTCTATGACTCCTCTATCCTTATGGAGCCTGGTTGACAACCAATGACAAAGCATATATAATCAAAAGACGTATGTAATAGAAACATGAGAAGCATCTCATTGGATCTAGCTCCATAGGTACTATCCTAGCACAACCTCATGATGGTGTTAAATCTCTAGTAAGTACAGATCCAAGTACATCTTTTCCTTATAGTGTATAACCTATGAGAGAGGGTTGAATCCATCTTGAGATAATGGAATCTCCCTTGAATCAAATAATAGGGTGGGCATCTGAACATATAATGCTTCTCAATCTGCACCTCCCTAACTATGTACCTTTCATAACTATGCCTCTCAAGTAATGCCCTTTGCTCTACCAAATTCAATCTGATTCAATCTACACATAGTGGGATGATACTCTTTATTGGCCGATGATAATATGGCATGTGATCTACCAATGAGGGTATCTAGGGCTGACAATGAATCTATCCTCAAAAACTTGCAGGAAGTGCTCTTTATAAAATTAGAGTTTTATAGGGAGATATAGTGGTAAAAGGAATCAAAAGATATTGATATCTAGATTACCTATCATCTTCTTGGAGATTTCAATTGTGTGCCTCAAGGCCACGTGATCTACTTGCAAGGCTGCCACAATGTGAGGAAGGGAGCTGGTCGGCCAGTCCAGAAGGCTGTTGGCCTGCTACTACTGGGACAAGCCTTGGAAAAATTCCTTAAAAACTACGCTTAACTACCATGCTGTCCCAGTAAGGAAGCACATGCTGGCTCTTCACCCAAGTACATACCAATAAGAGCGACATGCTTCTTCTATTGTTGTAGGTAGAGGTATAAAACAGTTTGATCGGGTAGGACCCCTGTTGCCCTCGAGCATTCTTGGACCGTACTGGCAAAACAACTCAAAACCCCTGAAAGTAAATGACAATGAGGAAAACGAGTACTGTTGCTATAGCAAGTTTGTCACATTTGGAAGATTTTGCCTATAGAAGGCTTCCCTAAGAGCCCCAACTTTGTCTGTGTGGGTGATTAACAAGTGGAACAAGGCAATTACAGCCCCTTCAAACTCGGCACCACGGCCACTGTTAATCGTAGTTGGACTGAAAGCCTTCCAAATGATGTTTTCACTGCAGAGATGGTAGCAAAGGCACATGAGCATCATGTTGCACGTGTGATAGTAAAGCTCACAAACTCAACCCAAGTAAAATTTACCAGATGTTGGTGGCAATGAACAGAGAGATGCCCGAACCCAAGCCATATCCCTTCTGCAAAAGTTCATCCAAGCAGACCACAATGATTCCAGCAAAGAACATCTGTGTACAATGATAAGAATGGCATTACCAGCACCCAAATCCCTCACATCACCATACATGCCGGAAAGCACATACGCAATAGCCTCTCCAATCGTGATCATTATGCCAAGAAGCTTTTGTGCACCATTCTTGTAAAACATATCTCCAAGTTGATTCAACCAACAGAGGAGGGACAAAATTGCGAGTCAAGAGCCAAAATGACTCTAGAATAAGCTACCTTGAGAATAATCACAGCCTACACTCCCTAACACTGTGCCTTTCCTTTTGGTGCAATCGATACCCCAACAACACACACCTTACCTGGCCACCGTGAGCTTGGATTGAGAGATGAAGTGCGCACCGCCGTGAGCATGGAATCAAAGTTTGAAGCTGCTACAGTGCATGCTGTCGTGACGTGTGCGGTATAGCTGGGAAAGTACGAGACTTCTTGCTGTGAGAGTAGGTACCAAACCTAACAAGGAAACTCACACACCAAATTCCCCAAGAAGCATAGGACAAGTCAATTTTTTTAATGACATATAATGTGTCAATTCATCTCAATACATCCTTGAATTCGTGTATCAAATGCTTGTCCCTTTCCAGGCATAGATTCACTGGCTTCTTTTTCCAAAACCTTCCAGCCAATCACATGTAGGCATAGCTTAACCTTCAAATATTTCGAACATACATGTGACCATTTACATTCCATACATCCAGTGTCATCGATTTCATCATTTCAAGATGTCCTTTATCACCTGAAAGCCAGCTTTTAAATTCTAACATCATGCAAACAAAAGATAGCATACGGCATAACTATAACATGCTCATGAATTCCAAAATTGGATCGAGTAGAAGTAGAACCAACTTCCCACGGCTTGAATGTATTTTTGATGCCTTTTTCCCACAATTCTCCAAGTTCCAAAGCCTTTAAATTTTTCTCCAAAGCCTTTTTCTCATTTTCCAAATCCTTAAGGATTTATGAGATATGCCCTTTTTCTAAATCAAAAAAAGTAGAACAAAGAAAACACTTATCTGAACGAGTGAATTTTCCTTTTGATTTTATTTTTGCTAATCTCAAGGTCGCCTCAGTACACACGCGATGGAGAAAACGTGGAAGGCAAAGTCGCCTCAGTACACACGCGATGGAGAAAACGTGGAAAGCAAAGTCGCCTCACAGTAGATAGCTCGATGGAGAAAAAAAACATGAAAATGGCTGAAGCATCTCTTCATGTAGCTCTCAATTCCCTCTTCAATTCTAGCACCTACACGGTGTGAATAGTAGATATATCTTTCGTTTAAAATTAACTGGTAGATAGATGCACTGGTTCTCTTTTTTCTTTTCTGCAGAGTTCTTCCCTTTTTCTCTGATGAGCGTCGCCTGCAATTTTCTGGTTTTTCTCCTCTTTCCCGCGAGGAAATCGGCGCCACCACCTTTTGCAGCTAAAAATGCGTTTTTTCCTTTCAGAATTTCCACGCTGCGCCTACCATTCCCCTTCTAATACTTTCCATTATTTTTCTTTTTAATGCCATGCAAGCTGCCCCCCTTTAATATGTGTGTAATGCTCCTAACCTTGGCATTAAGGCAAGCTTCCCAATGCAAAGTAGATCATCCATTTGTATCCCCCGCATTCAATAAAGACTTCGGCACTCTAATGCCCCATTGAATCTCCATTGCTCTTGATGCCTCCATAGTTTATAATGTCATCATATCGACCATGTGATTTATAGAATCCCCCAATTGTCCACTCAAATATATCTCCATGTCTTCATAAATACATTCCTTTGTGCATTGGCATGCCCTCATGTTTGCATTCCATAAGAGGTATTCACTAATTTGACCCATCGATACCATTAAGAAGCTACTACACATTATGCACATGGGAAGCCATTAACATCATTAACTTATCCCTTTGGCATGCCACTCATACCATCATATATAACTGGATGTTACTGACTTACCCATGAGCTCTGAGTCACAGCAGAACCATCACCCACCACACTCATATACAAAAACTCCTAGATCTGGCTCAGCCTCAGCTCGTCTTATTGAACCTCATTTACAATATGAACATATGTACATGGCATCATATAATGACTCGTCATGGCACTTAACTCATGCATCTGGATTTGTATTTGATGGCCTCACATGCATGGTTTCACACCATAGACGTGCCATGGCACGACATCCACCCCCTCTAAACCTGCACATCCTCTGGTATGTGCCAAATCATCATCAAGGTCCACATATAACTGGATGTCGTCTTCATCTTCTGCATTACCAGGAAGATCATCCTCTTCCTCTTCAACCATATCCATACTACCACTGTCAAGCCTCTCATCCTGAGTCTCTTGTGAATCAAAAGGATCACTATCATGACTTCTTTTAAATATCTTGATTCTTTTGCCTACCACAAGATTCTTTATTTCTGTTCCATCAAGCTCACACAGAGTATACGTGGCATTTCCATGCACATGCTTGACAATGTATCTTTTTGCAAATTTTCTTTGAACAGTGAATTGGTTGTCAAGGCTACTATGATACATTAGAACCCAATCACCTTCTTCAATAGGTTTTGGCCGGAGTCTGTGTCTACTATCAAATCTTTCTTTATTTTTCAACCTTGCATCTTTCAAGCGAGCTTTAGCAAGCTCTACATCTTCAGGCCTCCTCTCCAACTGTCTTATTCGCAATGCAAGGAGGTCATCTCTGCTCAATCCTTCCACCCAGGGCAATACATTCCAAGTTAGAACTACTTCTTCAACTGGCATCACTGGCTTCTGACCATACATTAATTTTGCAGGCATGTATCCTGTCACTGAGCTATGAGTTGTACGGTCCGCCCACAAGGCATATGGTAGCAGCTTTGGCCACTCTCGCATTCTTTCTCTGCATGCCTTAGCCAAAGCTTTAATGATTGGAGGATGTCCTCGCTCACTTTTCCCATTGCCCTCAGGATTGTAAGCACATGTTAGGGACAGTTTGATACCAATTCTAGAGAAGAATTCCCTTGCTTCTTCAACATCTAGCTCACCCCTATCAGCTGTTATTTTCCCAACACAACCATACCGGCAGATCACATCTTCCAAGAGAAATTTGCATACTGTTTCCGTACTCTTTGTTCTAAGAGCACGCCCCTCTACCTGATTTGTCAAATCTTCTCTTGCAAGTGCTATATACCGCATCTGCCAAATTCCCAAAGGCATTGTAACTAGATCCACTACCCATTTATAGTGCATGGCAGGTGGGTAGGTTGGTTGCAAGCCATCACGATGCCACACATTTGAGTACATTTGGCATACCATGCATGTTTCCACATATTGGGAAATATCCTTATACATTCCTTTCCACCAATATTTTTCCTTTATTTTGGTAAAGGTGGCCCACACACTTCTATGTCCAGCCCAGAGACTCTCATGGAATTCTTTCACAAGCTTTCCTTGAGTCTCTTTATCACATATGACTCTCTGTGGCATAGCATTCCTCTGCTTAGGATGCTTCCAGAGGTACCCATCCTTTAGGAAATAACCATATGCTTTTCTGCGGATCCTCTTAAATTCTGAGTCAGACCAATTTCCTTGCCTTGTCAGAGTACTCAAATATTGACCAATAAGCAACCAATCTCCTTCATATATTTCCTCAATAAAAGACTCAAGTGCATTTGATAGGCAAATATGGTCCCCTTTTGCATATGCTGTAGTATAGAACTTTGTACCCACATCATCAATGTCACTTATCATCTCTTTCTCATCTTCATACCTGGCTCTTGATAGCATATCTGCAACTGGATTATCTTTTCCTACAATATGCTCAAACTCACGATTTAGTGACTTGATATAGGCAATCCACCTAAGCATAGCAATATCTGGAGTGGTACAACTTGCTATCATCCCAAGAAGTGGCAAGCAATCTGTTTCCACAAGTACAGATGCCCCAATAAGATATTCTTTTTCACATTTTAGAGCAGTGACTATTCCCCATAACTCTCTCTTGATCTGTGGATACTTTCGTTGTCGAAAGCTTAATACCTTTGCTCCAAATCTGATTACATACCTGTGATCATCCTCATCATCTTGCCCTACTGCCCATCCTATCCCAGTAGGACTAGTATGAACTGTAACAATCACAGGCCTGCCACACTCATAATCTGCCTTTCTTAGAGTAGGTGATGATTGGAGCAAACATTTCAGCTTCCGCATAGCTTTAATATGTACTGCACTCCACAGAAATTTTTGATTTTTCCTCAAAAGTTGATAAAGAGGATCTGCTACATGTGCATAATGTGGGATCCAAATAACATAAAAGACACATGCTCCAAGAAATCTCCTCAGCTCTGTAACATTAATGCATGTCTCTTTCATTCTTTGTATTGCATCTATCTTGGCTGGACAAGGGCGGCGTCCACTAGTACTACAAAGATGTCCCACTATTAGCACTTCACCAATTCCAAACACTGATTTCAGCCCAGATAAAGTAAGATTCACTTCTTCAAGCCTGGATAGAATCATATCACAATCCTTTATATGATTCGCCACAAACTTGCGGCACCCCTTTGAATCCAAATCCCCATCTTTGTCTTTCTCATCACAGCCCTTTATTGGCACATCATCCAAAAATGGCATAGTTTTTTGTGGTATGAAGTCTCGTAAGACTTTATTCATTCCATTCATCATATGTGCCACTGAGTTGGTGGCTCCCTGTGGTAAGGTACACATCCTTACTAATCCCAAAGGAGTTCTCATTGTGGTCAAGTCCCTGCTTTGTATATCCAGCTGGAACTGACCATATCCCGAATACAGATCACCCATAGAGTATATAGCTTTCCCTGCAAATGCTTCTGCAAACTCATCCACAATCGGACCTGCTCCCACATTCCTGATTGTGACTTTGTTTACAGGTTGCATGTCTTGAATAAAGCGCAATGTCCTATTTTTCTTTGGCACAGTAAACCATCTGTTGGAATATGGGGCACATGATGGCTCCAAGATTCCAATCCTGATCTTTTCTTTTAGTAATTCCATCAACTTTGGCAAGAGAGCCTTTGGCACTGGAATTGGCCGCAGGTTCCAGGGCACATGTGGAACAGTAAAGATTGTTGGAGCTCTGATACCATGTTGAAATGTAGAGAGAAAGAGACGAGACAAGAGACACATCATGTACGCTCCCAAAGACTGATTCATATTGAGGACAAGATACATATATATAGGTGAAACCAACTTGTCTTGCGAGTTCCATGAAAAACACTTCTGATGGTGGTGGCCAACTTGTTACAAATCAACCATATGCTAATTTGGTTGGATGTCTTCAAGTTGTTGGTTTGAACACTCGTTCTGACATTTTGTTTATTGCTAACTATCTCGGGTAACACCTTGCATGTCCTTCTCTTAAGCATTGGTCTTCAGCAAAGCGCGTGTTGAAATACTTGAAAGGCACTATAGATTATGGTTTGGTTTATCAACGACAATTCACATCCGACTCCATTCCATCTCTTTCTCTTTTGGGTTACACAGATGCAGATTGGGCCAGCTCACATTTATCTATGCGATCTACTAGTGGCAATTGTTTCTTCATTAATGGTTGTCTTATTTCTTGGACCAGCAAGAAACAACGTTGTGTTGCAGTTTCTACAACCGAATCTGAATATGTTGCGGCATCACTTGCAGCTCGTGAACTCATTTGGCTTCGACAAGTGTTGACAGATATCGGCCATTCTCCTCTTTCTAGTACACCCTTGCGGTGTGATAATCAGAGTGCTATTAGTCTTGCAAAAGACTATGTCCAACATAACAAGTCAAAACATATTGCTGTGCATTACCATTATGTTCGATACGAAGTACGCAAAGGCACTATCATGATTGAACATTGTCCAAGTGACCAGATGATTGCAGATATTCTTACCAAAGGTCTCAATGAGTCACACTTCATTCTCTTGCGCTCAGAGCTTGGAGTTGCCTCGGGCTCACTCTTTCTAGATTAGGCTCTTTACTCTTATGGTAGCTTTGTACATATATCATTGTAATCTTCTAGACACCATGCACTTTGCACATTCCACAATTGCTCACTATGACCTCTTGGTCCTTTTGTATATTTGTACATAGATGCACAATGCACTTTCACATCATTACTTCTGGTTCATATTTTCACATTTGATTAGGGGCTTGGGTTTTTCCCTTGTACTCCCCAAGGGTTTTTTCATCCATAGCTAGAGACCCTTGTTTGAGTGGGGGTGTTGGAGCTCTATATATGGCTCACTCTACCTAACTTGGTCTCACCTATATATATGTATCTTGTCCTCAATATGAATCAGTCTTTGGGAGCGTACATGATGTGTCTCTTGTCTCGTCTCTTTCTCTCTACATTTCAACAAAGATCACCATTGGTGCTATTACACTTGGATCAACACAGCCTATCTCATGCGGCTGAAAAGCAAAGGCTTTCTCATGTTTTACAAGCATCTCCTCAAAGCATTCCCTTTCAACTGGCAACAGAAAATCCTTTTCACCAATTTTCAGCTCTTTTAGAGTTTCTTGAGTAAATTTATGCCCAATTTTCTTCGGATCTCTAAGACTTGGTTGCTTAGAAGCTTTATCTATCTTCTCCTTGCTTCCTGGTGGCAAAGGCAAGGCAACTGGATTCACCTTCTTTGCAACTGTTTTGTACTTTGTATCAACATGAGCATCCATCTCGCAATTCATGTTTTTACATTCCACCCCCTCAAATTCTTGAATTATATCATACATCTCCACAGATGACACCTCTATTATCTCATTTCCACCCTGTAAGCATGCTCTTCCCATATCAAAAAGCACATCCATAGTATCTACAAATGACACCTCATCAAGTACCCCTGAAATAAACTCATTCTTCTCCAAAAGACCACACTGCTCAAAACTTTTTTGTTCATTTTGTATATGTTTTCGCATGCCACGCTTCAAATCCTTGCTTTTTACAAAAACCAATGACCCATAGCTGGAGAATCCCTGAAAATTTGGTGAAAAGCTATTTACATTGATTGAGTCCTGCGAGAACTCATTTCCCCTTGTACCATTGGAATCCCGCTTTACAATGGCACCTGGCCAAAATCCCTCATCTCCCTGTAATTCATGAATTCTCTATTTATCTTCAGGAGTGACTGTGCTCGAAGAGACTCACGATTCCTTTCATGGTTAATGCAAACTGTCAAGAACTGAACAGCTTTCTTGCCATCCTTACTCCTTATTCTTGCATATGCCGAGCCATCGTCTAAAACTTTTGTTTCCATCCTCACAACTGTAATGTAGGGTTGCCCAAGGATAAGGGGATACGATGACATCTCCTGAACAAAGAAGTTTTGATCATCTTTCACATCCCCTGTAGTTACCCTTACATTTGGACATGCTGCATAAAGCTCTCCAGATGAGTTATTAGCTGCTTTAATCATCCACCCATGATCCACATCCATTGGCCACTTACATTTGTTGTAGAGATTTTTAGCCATAAGATTTATTTCAGACCCATGATCAATTAGAGCGACATATGGCTCTTCCAAATCACCTATCTTGACAAGGGTTTCAGTGGTTGCTCTTACCCAATGGCTCCTGGAGTAATGACTCTTTGTAAGAACTTCTTTTTCATCATCCTCTTCCACAAAGCGCACTTGTCGTGCCCCATTAGCAGAGTGATTACATTCCACCACATTTTCTCTCTCTTCCTTTTTCTGTACCTGTACTCCATGAGTCTTGGAAGTGCTTGCCTCCCCTTGCGATGGAATAGATTCAATTATGGACTGCCTTTTTCTTCGTATAATATCAATTATCTCATCATGAAATTCTTTCTTTGCAATCCCCAAGACTTCCCCTAGTGTAAATTCCACCCTGCTGTTTAGAATCCTCTCTTCAAGCACCTTTTTGAGATCTGTTGTTGCAGCTTCAATATCAGATTGAAGCTTGTAGAGTGGACTTTTTCCTTTACCCTTCTCCTTCATTTTTGCTGGCACTTCTTCCATTGAAACTTCCTGTGGAGGTCTGCTATGCTGTGGAGGCATATGTGATGGCCCAGGATCCTTCTTTTCACTTCCACTTGTAACTCTTTTTGATGGCCCTCCTTCCTCATTTTCCCTTTTTCGCTTCTCCTCTACCTGTGCCTCATTATTATGGCATTTAGCAATGTAGGCATGAATAGATAAAGAATCCACAGGCTCCTCCCAGCCAGTCTCAAGACGTATACAATCACCTGCCTCATGCAAAGCTTGCTTAGACACCTTCTTTGATGCAATTAATTCCATTGTTGATGGCCAAAAATCCTCATTCTCATAATCCTCATCATCCTCAAGTCCGTGCTTTAATTGACCAACCTTTAATCCATAGGTTGTTGCCTCAACCATAGAAATGGCATGACTAGCAGCCATATCCTCAACCAGCTTTTTCATCCCTCCTTTCCCAAAATTTGTACTCAATGGAAGACCAGTCTCTGTAAGATGGATTTTCCCATCTTTGAAAAACACAAGTTGATTTTTAAGAGCTTCTTTATAGCTAGCACAATCTTTCTTTGCATGTTCTGGGTCATCACACCATATGCATCTGTATGTAAACCCTTCTTTGCTTTGAGGCCTTTTCATAGAAGCCTGCCCCAATGGTAGACCCATTTTCTTCAATCCTGGACATCTTCAATTTTAGGTTACGCATACCCTTAATAAGCTCATCCATCGGCCCATCTACCTTTGGAATTGTAGCAGCTGGTTTTGGTAGATTCTCAGGGGTAACAGTAGTTATGGGGGTTGCAGAGCCCATCACCATTTTATCCCTCCTCCGCTGCCACTTTGCTAACATGGTGACTGCATATCCTCAACATCATTCCAATCACTCTTTAATCCCTGCTCTGTATCCTTATCCTCAAGGAGGATTTCCAATTTCTCTTGGAGATCTTTCCCAGCTGCTTGTAAGAAGAGCTCTGTTTTTTCTCTGTCCAAAGTTGTACGCTCTATCCTTGACAGCTGGGCATAGCGCTTCTCAAACTCTCTTAGCAATTCTGTGGCAGAAATTCCCATTTTAGGTTTTGTGACCCATTCCAAGAAAGTTTGTTTGGTCACTCGCTCAGAATCCTCCATGAAATATTCATCCTTTAAAGCAAGCTTGAACTCCTCCCAATTTCTGCCACCATGTGCTGTCTGCAATCCTCTTATGCGCTCTCTTATTTCAGGAACACATACCAGCTCAAAACTTCGAACCATATCCTCCTGAGTCACCCTGTTTAGCTCCATCTCCTTTATGTAATTGCGCAGGTACTTTGTGATGTCCTTCCCATCAAATTGATCCACCTTTTTCACAATTGATTGTAATGCTTTGGTCGTGGAAATTTGTCCTCTCTCAACAGCTTGTTGCTGTTGCATGTACATGGTAAACATCTGAAACATCTGCATAACTCCGGGGTCAAAATGAACCCCCTGACCCTCAGAATTCTCAGCCAATAGCTTCCCTGTATATTTCACCACACTCTCACCCCAGCAGTTTCACGTCGGGTTCACCAACGCTGTCGTGACGTGTGCGGTATAGCTGGGAAAGTACGAGACTTCTAGCTGTGAGAGTAGGTACCAAACCTAACAAGGAAACTCACACACAAAATTTCCCAAGAAGCATAGGACAAGTCCATTTTTTTAATGACATATACATGTGTCAATTCATCTCAATACATCCTTGAATTCGTGTATCAAATGCTTGTCCCTTTCCAGGCATAGATTCACTGGCTTCTTTTTCCAAAACCTTCCAGTCAATCACATGTAGGCATAGCTTAACCTTCAAATATTTCCAACATACATGTGACCATTTACATTCCATACATCCAGTGTCATCGATTTCATCATTTCAAGATGTAAATTGAAGATGCAGGTGCCCCAAATGAAAACATACTCCAAGTTGCTATTCTAGGCTTTAATATTGTTAGTTTTTGCAAATCAATAGCAAGTACTGCATGTGAAGGCTAGAAAGCTCTATAAAATTCAAGCAATTTATGCATGTTAGAAATGTGAAAAACACTTATCCATGAGGTGATGTTATAACACATCATTTCACATGTGACATACAATGGAGGGTTCTTACATAGGCTCACAAAGAAAAGCAATCTACTTAAGGTATCCAATCCCGAGGCCCATCCATCGATGATTAATCATAGGATATATTCTTTAGAGTTTTGTACACACACATAAGTATGAGTGGAAAAATGTATTGTATCTTCTATTTAGAAGAGGTTCTCCTCAATAGTATCTTGTAAGAGGCGGCTCAAGGGCACTCCTCTCTCTCTCTCTCTCTCTCTCTTTCTCTCTCTCTCTCTCTCTCTCTCAACCTCTAAGACATTGTCTTATCAAATACATCAATTACACAAACACACATGGAATGAATCAAGTGAACACACGTGCAATCGACGGATAGGTAACAAACAAGAAGTCTAACTAAGTAGCTTTATTAGTATAGCAAACCATCCTTGGCCAAAAGGCCGATGAGGACGGGCTATTTCTTTATAGCAACAAGAGCCACATTATTGATAACGTATAGCCATCTACTTGAATGCCCACGTTCCTGACTCCTGAGCCTCTTCCTTTACCGGCGCAAGGCCAACAACGACGGGTTCGGTGTTGGCATGCATCTTCATCACAAGGGTCTATTGTTTGTCATGTGGGAGTTCACAATCTTGACAAAACTTTAAACAAAACAACGAGTCTTATGTACCCTTAATCTTGAATAAGCTAGGCCTAGAGAATACGACTGAGAAAACTACAAACTTTGCACAAAAGGATTGATAAGGAAAAGAATAAGCACTAATGACTATGCACTATTATGCCATGATAGAATGTTTTAGGATATAAAATTGCATATGCGAGTACCCCAAATGAAAAACATACTCCAAGTTGCTAATCTAGGCATTAATTTTGTTTAGTTCAACCACTACATGTCAAGGCTATAAAGCTCTATAAAATTTAAGCCATTTATGCATGTTAACAATGTGAAAAACACCCGTCCATGAGGTGACGCTATAACACATCATTTCACATGCGACATACAATGGAGGGTTCTTACATAGGCTCACAAAGAAAAGTAATCTACTTAAGGTATCCAATCCCGAAGCCGATCCACATATGATTAATCATAGGATATGTTCTTTAGAGTTTTGTCCACGCAGATAAGTATGAGTGGGAAAATGTCTTGTTAGAAGAGGTTTTCCTCAATAGTATCTTCTAAGAGACTCATAGGTGCTCTTCTCTCTCTCCCTTTCTCAAGTCTCAACGTCTAACACCTTGTCTCATAAAAAACATCAATCACGTGGACACACGTGCAATGAATAATACGAACACATGTGTAATGCAATGACCGACACGTGACAAAGAGGCAAGAAGTCCAATTAAGTAGCTTTATTAGTATAGGGAGCCATCTTTATGGAGATTGGCTATTTCGTTATAGCAGCAAGGGCCGCATTATTGATGACGTATAGCCATCTACTTCAACGCCCACGTTCCTGAGCCGCTGCCATTGCCGGCAAGGCCGACGACGGGCTCGGCGTCGGCGCGCTTGTCGTAGGCTGCACCAGTGCGGAAGCCCAGCACCAGGTTGTCGCTATCCGCATGGAAGGTGAAGCCCTGCGTGCAAGCGGTGATGTCGCCCTCGCAGAAGAGCGTGCCCTGGAACGGGCCGCTCGCTCCGGATCCGGTAATGCTGGCAGTGCCTAGGAACTTGTAGAGGCCACTCGTGTCGAATTGGAATTGCAGGGTGTTGGTGGAGGCGTCATAGGTAGCGCTGCCCGTGACGTAGTAAGACTGCTGCTGATTAGGTCCACCTGACGCGCCGAGCGCCTGGAAGGAGGTCAAAGCAGCCTGGATCTCATGCGGCTGCAGCGTCATCGGCATGCCCGCCAAGGGCACACGCATGACCTCCGCGCCTACACGATGCTGCTGAGCCATAGCTGATCTAATGATAAGACTAGGCCTTACTATTACGAGTGCTAATTGCAGGTGGACTACGAGCGATGATGCAGACTGAGGGTAGCCACCTCCTCTTTATACGAATGATGCAGTGCAGCCCACTAGACGACGTTGTCGTCCATACTTTGAGCTGGCGGTATAAAGGACCACTCGAGCACTACCTGGGGTCCATCAGATGCATACAGAATGGCCTGCACATACGCATCGTCCTCGTGTAAACACCCTCGAATCAGTTGTGACATGTTAATGGTCAGAGAGGGAGAGGGAGGGACGCGGGTACTAATAAAGCATAAAGTAACTAAGGAATAAAGTTAGGCCTATGTTATGCTCTTCCACTAGTGCATGCGCACAACTTCCAGATTCTGGCCAAAATTTGGTGTTGTGCATGTCTTATGATCTTTGCAAGAAGTTACTTGAGCCTCTAGAATAAGAAATATACACGTCGTACCAAACGTGGTTGGCCAATGTCATATTTTAGCTGAATTTGAAGCCTCATATTTTGAGAATCTTGAGGCCCTTGTCATAGTTCCATAATCATGTTAGTTATCACGGTCATTGTGTTCACACTTAATTTCAAGTACTGTACTCCATTTGTGTACAACTAGATGTGTGTAGCATAGTAGTTATGTGTGGATTTAACAATAGAAGCCCTCAATATGTAAAGTGTTATGTAGGGTATGTCTAGTGTGTGGTAACATTAAGCAAGAAGGCTATTGTGAAGAATGCTTAATACTAGTCTTGTAGAGAAAAAATACATTTTTGTAGCTTTGAGAGACTTTTGAAATTTTTTTCTCTTCTCACCTATAATCTATAAATAAAATGGTTTTAGGGAAATATGCCATTGACATTATCTATGCTTATATTGCCATCTCTTGGGGTCATTTGGCTAAATTGCTCAATTTTTTCATAAATTATCTAAAAACATCTCAAATATTTTTTTATTAAATCAACTAGAAAACACCTCAAACAATTTTTAAGCACGTCAAAAATGCTATATGAAGAATCCAGCCATATGTATGCAATATACTTGTATAATTGTTTAGTTATGTTTACATAAAAACAGGCAAGTTTTTCAACCCCGCAAGTTGCGTTACATGATGTTGTTTTTGGTGATTTTACCATTTTTTTGAAAAGTAAGTTTTCTCTTTTGAAAAATTTTTTAAGCAAAAAAAACTTAATTTTATCTATATATCTAAAAATAAAACCCAAGAAGTTCTGTCAGGTTTTATGATCATGTAAGCAAGTTATGTGTAACAATTTTTTCTATATATCTAAAAATAAAACCCAAGAAGTTTTGTCAGGTTTTACGATCATGTAAGCAAGTTATGTGTAACAATTGCATAACTTTAGTGGGAGGCTAGAAAGATTTAGCTCGAGTCAAACATTCTAAGTAATTATGTACATTAGGAAATTTTTAGCCCAAGAGAAAAAACTTCTAAGCACTGATGCAGGTTGGAAAGTTCTAGATACCGAGCCAAAACTTCTAGGAGCTAGCAAATAGAAGTTGAAAATTTAGTCTCTTGAAACAATACTCTTCACTTAAAAGAACCAAGACTCTTAGGCTTTAGATCAAGAGCTAGAATTTCTATTGAATGATTTATGAGATTTGAAAGATATTCCTATCGATCCACAACTACTAGGCAATGATGTAGGCTAGAAAGTTTTGGCTCAAGAGCCAAAAATTCTAGAAAGTGATGTAGGAGGTTGGAAATATTTAGCTTAGAAGCCAAAATTTTAAGGAAACGATGAAGGTTGAAAAGTCTTTACTCAAGGGGCAAATTTTTTAGGAGTTGGAATAGAAAAATGGAAGCTTTGGCTCTTGAGTCAAAGCTCATCGGAACCACATAAAGAATCCAAGACTATCGAGCAATAATGCATGTGCTAAGTCTTGGACATTCAAAAGATTTGACTTAAGAGACAAAACTTCTAGCCAATGATTTAGGCTATAAAAAATTTTACTCGTCGAGAGACAAAACTTCTAGGAAGTGATGTAGGTTGGAAAGTTTTAGCTCAAGAGGCAAGGAATTTATGAGTTGTCATATAGAAGCTAAATGTTTTGGCTCTTGAGCCAAAACTCTTAGAAACAAGTAACAAGAGCCAAGACTTCTAAGGAACAATGCATGTGCTAAGTTTTGGCTTAAGAGCCAAAATTTTTAGTCAATGATGTAGCAGGTCGAAAATATTTAGGTTAAGAGCCAAAACTCTTAGGCCATGATGAAGGATAAAAACTTTTCTCTTCATAGCTAATACCTCTAGGGGTTGGCATAAAGAGAACTGAATATTTGCCTCTTGAGCTAAACGTCTTATAAATGGCTCAAGAGCCAAAACATTTAGTCAATGTTGTAGGTTGGTAATTTTTGGCTTAAAAGTCAAAACCTCTAGAGGTTTTAATAAAGAGGATAGGACTTTTGCCTGTTAAGCCAAAGCTATTCTCACAAAAGAGCCAAGACCTTTACACAATAATGTAGTTGTCAAGTTTTTACTCAAAAGCTAAGGCCTCTAGGCAATGACATCACTAGGAAGTTCTAGCTAAAGAACTAGAATTTATAGGGAATCATGTAGGTTGGGAAGTTTCATATCGAGAGGTAAAACATTTAGGGGTTTTCTTAAAGGGCATAGAAGTATTAACTCTTAAGCACAAAGTCTTGGAAGTAAGCCAGAGAGCCAAGTCCTCTAGGATATAATGTAGATCAAAAGTTTAGGCTTAAGAGCCAAAATTTATAGGGAATGATGTAGGTTTGAAAGGTTTGGATGAAGAGACAAATATTTTAGGGTTTGGTTGAAAAGGATAGATATCTCGGTAGTAAGCCAAATCTCTTTGATACTAGTCAAAGTAGCCAAGACCTCTAGATAATAATGTAATTATGGGAGGTTGATTGAAAGAGGCTATCAATTTTGGCTCTTAATCCAAAATTCTCAGAAAGTAGTCAAAACAACCCATAACAGTGAGCAGTAATCTCGTGGGATTCACTAATAAGAAACCCTAGGTATCATGTGCATTCAAGGGGTATTTAGAAAACCCCTTACCTGTGAACTTTTCATGAATAAAATGGCCCCCGTTTTCTGTACAGACTTACAATTTTTTTCCAAAATGGAATTAAAAAAAACCCTTTTGTAAATGTTTTTCTATAAATCTACCTTAAATTTTTGAATTTAAAACTCCCTTCATTTGAGCTCATGTGCTATACTTACATAGCTTGGAAATTTGCTTCAAGAGGCAAAACTTCCAAGTAATGATGTAGGTTATAAAGTTTAGACATAATAGCCAGACTTTCTAGGAATTGTTCTAAAGAGGCTATAGGTTTTATCTCTTGAGCCATTACTCTTACAAAGTAGTCAAGATATCCAAGACAACTAGGCAATGTAATGCACCTAGAGGCTAAGAGCCAAATATTGTAAGGAATGATGTATGTTGGAAAGTGTTAACTCTGTTGGAGCTCTATATATGGCTCACTCTACCTAACTTGGTCTCACCTATATATATGTATCTTGTCCTTAATATGAATCAGTCTTTGGGAGTGTACATGATGTGTATCTTGTCTCGTCTCTTTCTCTATATTTCAATATGGTATCAGAGCATCTATGAGGGAAGCATCTATGTCTTCTTGTTAAATTCATGATTATAATTTCATGTCTTACAAGATTGTTCTTTGATTATGTGTTGTCTACATGATTTTATACCTTAACTTGTTGTAATTAGAGTTGTTTCTTAATCTCGTCCTTATGTGCAGGTGCATAGATTGTATTATGCTGGTGAATCCTATCAAAAAAGTTTGTCAAACGGAGTTGTGAGTCAAAAGTTATGACAGTTCAGGCAAACTGCATCTGTACAGCAAAACAAGTTCTTTGAATAAGCAAACAGGTTCTTTGTGTGAGCACACAGGTTTCGTCTTCGTCAAGCGTTTTTAGCAAACCGCCAAATCTAGCTTCTTCGTCAAGCGTTTTTAGCAAACCGCCAAATCTAGCTTTTTCATCAAGCATCTCTTATTATTTTGCTATTTTTAGCAAAACAACCAATCTAGCTTTTTCATCAAGTGTCTATCAATGAATCTTGCATCCCACGTCTCGCTATTTTGAGGACTCTTTTCTTATTGACGTCTCTTATCTCTTGCAGTCGTCCTTGTCTATGGTGTGCAGATTTTGTGATTTTATCTTATACGTCTTCTCGATATGGCTATGACTGTTCTCGTCAATGGTTTTCCTTCTGGCCAACGTTCTATTCCTTCTTTTCAAGGCCAAGGGTTTCCCGATTGGAAAGCAAAGATGAGTCGATGAGCTCTCAGATGTTGTTATTGGCGATTCTCTATGTCCGTCTCAACCTACTATTCCGAATTCTGACAACGTTCTTATCATGGAAGGCCCTATTTTTGATGCATGGTGTCTTGCTTATATGGATTGGCAAAGGCGTGATAAAGTAGCTCATCAGTACATTCTTTTTGCTCTTAGTGATTCTCTCATGCTTGATGTGTATGACTTTCCTACTTCCCATGACGTATGGGAGTATCTTATAGCAAATTTTCAGAAAAAGTCTGTTACAGAAACACTTTACTTGAGAGGTTTGCTTTCAAAGTTACAGTATGAAGTTGGTACTGCTATGACGGGGCATATTGATTATTTCAAATCTATTATTAATCAACTTGCTGCTACGGGTGATCCTATTCCACGAAAGCAACTTATTACAATTCTTCTTGATACGATAAAGGATCCGTCTTATGACAACATTGTTACCATTCTTTCTAACAAGGACGGTCTTGATTTTGACCAAACTTGCATATCTTTGATTGAGTATTCTCAACATCAACAACGACGTAGCGCTGGTCGTGATGCAGTTATGTTTTCACATCAAGAGGAGCCTGAGTCACAACAGTTGGAACCGGCCTTTAATGTGCGAAGGCATCCTTTTCAACGAGGCAACCGTAGAGGTGGTCGTGGTGGTGGTAGTTTCTCTCATCTCAAATTTCCTAACAAGCATTGTGCTTACTGCAATAGGAATGGTCATACTGAAGATGACTATTGGGCACGTCAATATGATGAAGAACACAACATTACCACAAAACAACCACGTTTATCTAGAGATTCTTCTTCTTGTGATTATTGTGGAAAATGTGATCATCCCTCTTCCATGTGCTTTAAGCGTCGATTTGATGTAGATCAAAATCGAGCATATGCAGCCGAGCATCATGATAATGTTGTGCCTGAAACAAGTTGTGTTTTATGTTAAGTTCCCCCAGACAGAATACTTCATGTACGTGATGGTTCACTTTTCATTATTGATTCTGGTGCTATAGGAAATATGACATATGAATCTAAGTGGCTACATAACTATCATTCTTTACCTGTTAAGCGTGTTGTTTATCTTGCTGATGATACAACTTGCCAAGTCAAGGGCATTGGAGATTTATATCTTGGCACCTTATCTTCTTCAACTCGAGTTTTACGAGGGGTTTTACATGTCCCAGAACTTCAGCGTAATCTTCTTTCAGTTGTTGCAAGACTTGTTGATCTTGGTTTGTTTATTGGATTCGACCACACCAAATGCCGCATTGAGAAAGATGGATAGATTATTGCAACTGCTTCTCGTAATGGCGATTTGTTTGAGCTCTCTCTTAATGATGTTGTAGCAAATGTTGTCACTGCTCCAGGTGATCATGATTGCAAGATATGGCATCATCGCTTTGTTCATGCTGATTTCTCAAAGCTTCTTAATCTTCATCGTCAAGGTCTTGTACGCGAAATGGATCTTAAAGCTCATCCTCATATGGGAATCTGTGAGTTTTGTGCTCTTGGCAAACACAATCGGAAACCCTTTCCTCTCTCGAATTCAGTTCATTCTCATGATTTGTTGGATCTTGTTCATACCAACATTTGTGGACCTTTGCCTCCATTGAGAACACAACATCGTTATTTCATTACGTTTATTGATGATTACTCACGGTATACAGTTGTTTTCTTGCTCCGACAAAAATCTGAGGCATTATCTGTTTTTAAGCAATTTCACAAGGCTACCGAACTTCAAACTGGACATCGCCTCAAGAAACTTCGCAACGATAATGGTGGAGAATATGTGTCTCGTGAGTTTGAGAGTTATTGTACGGACCATGGTATTCATCATGAACATACTATTCCATATTCACCTCAACAGAACGGTGTTGCTGAATGTAAGAATCGCACTATTATCAATGCTATACGATGTATGCTGATTCATTCTGGGTTATCTCGCGTTTTCTGGAGTGAAGCTCTCTTGATTAGTAGTCTTTGTTCAGAATCATCTTCCTACTACTGCTCCTTCTGGTAAGATACCCATCACAGCATGGACAGGTGAAATTCCTTCTATACCTCATTTTCGAACCTTTGGATGTATTGCCTATATTCATGTTCCTAAAGAAACACGAGCAAATCTTGATGTTCCTGGGCTTAAAGTTATTTTTATTGGGTATTCTGACACTTCCAAAGGCTACAAATTCTATGACCCGTTCTCCAAGAAAGTGCTTGTGAATCATGATGCTATTTTCAATGAACAGCTTATGGGCGGTACATGGTCCATGGATGATTCTGATGATACTAAATCTTTGCTTCAAGCTTTTCCATTCTTGTGTGATGATGAATCCTCTTCTATAGAGCAACTTTCCTCTTCACAACCATTGATTTCGAATGCTATCATTGATGATGTTGACATTTTTATTGATTTGCCTATTGATTTTGAGCATGGTTCTTGTCATGTTTATGATGAAGATTTTGAGGCTAATGTTTTCTCTACTTCTGAAGATCCGGCCACGTACAGTGATGCTATATGTTCTCCACAAAATGATCAATGGCAAGAGGCTATGGAAGCAGAGTACGATTCTCTTATCTCTAAAGGTACATGGATACTCACTGAGCTGCCTCTTGGCCGTACTGCCATTAAGTGTAAGTGAGTATATAAGACAAAATTTAAAGCAGATGGATCCTTTGACAAATTCAAGATACGTTTAGTTGCCAAAGGTTATTCTCAAGTTGTTGGCGTTGATTATCATGAAACCTTTTCACCAGTTGTTCACATTACTAGTATTCAGGTTTTATTGGCATTTGCTGTTCAATTTGACTTAGAAATTCATCAGATGGACATGGGCACAGCTTTCTTGAATGGAGATTTGAATGAAGAAATTTACATGAAACAACCAGAAGGATTTGTTATTGCAGGTAAGGAAGATCTTGTTGCTCGTCTTCATAGGGCTTTATATGGTCTTAAACAAGCTTCACGGGCCTGGTACATCAAGTTTGATCTTTTTCTTACCTCCCATGGCTTTCTCTCTTACTCTTCTGATCCCAACTTATTTACCAAACACCAAAATGGTAGTTTTGTAATCCTTGCCCTTTATGTGGATGATACAATCCTTGTTTCCAATGATTTGGGATTTCTACACCAAAGTAAGCAGTTGTTATCTTCGGCATTTGATATGGTGGATCTTGGAGAGCTTCACTCGTGTCTTGGCATTCAGATTCAAAGGGATCGCAGCAAAGGTATTTTATTACTTCGACAGTCAAAGTTTATTGAAGACACTATTAAGAAGTTTGGTTTGGAATCTGCACATTCAGCAACACTACTCCTTATCTTGTGAGTTCCATGAAAAACACTTCTGATGGTGGTGGCCAGCTTCTTACAAATCAACCATATGCTAATTTGGTTGGATGTCTTCAAGTTGTTGATTTGAGCACTCATCGTGACATTTTGTTTATTGCTAACTATCTCGGGCAAGACCTTGCATGTCCTTGTCTTAAGCATTGGTCTTCAGCAAAGCGCGTGTTGAAATACTTGAAAGGCACTATAGATTATGGTTTGGTTTATCAACGACAATTCACATCCGTCTCCATTCCATCTCTTTCTCTTTTGGGTTACATAGATGCAGATTGGGCCAGCTCACATTTATCTATGCGATCTACTAGTGGCAATTGTTTCTTCATTAATGGTTGTCTTATTTCTTGGACCAGCAAGAAACAACGTTGTGTTGCAGTTTTGACAACCGAATTTGAATATATTGCGGCATCACTTGTAGCTCTTGAACTCATTTGGCTTTGACAAGTGTTGACAGATATTGGCCGTTCTCCTCTTTCTAGTACACCCTTGTGGTGTGATAATTGTTGAAATTTGAGCTAAATGATGAGCTATGGTGGATCAAACACTAGAATCAACATGATTAAGAAAGTGATTAGCAAATGATTAATACGTAATTAGTGAATAATTAGCAGATAGATTAATGTAGGCATGGATACTCAAAAACCAGCAAATTCTCATTAGGGCTATGCCTCAATTTATAGAGTTTACATCAAGCATCAAATCCCATTGATTTCTCCATGATTTACTCCTTGAATATCTCCACCTTTTGCCTGATTCTCTCCACCTCTTCTCTTTTCCCTGATTATCTCCCAAAATATCTCCACACTCCTAAATTCCCTCATGCTACCCATTATTCTCTCCCAGTAGATTCTTCTAACCTTTTCACAGGTTCTTTCACAATTACATCTCCTCTTTTACAGCCTCTATCCAAGAGCTTGTTCCCACACACACCCTTTTCACTTGTATATTTCAACACCTCCCCTCAAGTGAATACTTCTAGTACACCTAGACCCTATACCAAGTTTGCCTCCCCTTACTTGGTAGTCCGTGACTAGTGTCTACTCCTCCCCTCAAGTTATCTCAGCACACCTGGACCCTGTATCAAGTTTCTTTCTTACTTGACAGTCCGCGACCAGTGCCTCAAGTCCCTAAACTCCATAGTTCTTGACACTCTCTCTCTCTACGTGTCCAAGGCTACTATAAGTGCCCGCGACCTTGACTTAAGTGCTCACACATACATCTACCACGTGGCCTACATCATCGGTGGCTCAGAGGTGGTTTTACTTTATTGGGGCAGGTTACATTGGGTTGTGGGGTCTCTCTCTCTCTCTCTCTCAGAGATTTTCACATGGCTCCTCACTCTTTGGAGCCTCACATCTTCTCTTGTCTTCGGTCTTCTTCTCGTGGCAGCATCTCTCCACGCGTCCGTCTCTTCTTTCAGTCTTCTTGGGACAGCTTCTCTTCTTGTGGCAGCTTCTCTTCTTGTGTCCATGTCTTCCTTTAGCTTTTCTTCTTGGTGTGGATCCTCTTCTTGGGAAGAGATATTCTTCTTCTTTCCTGGCTGGGGCCATGAGCTCGTCCGTCAGGTCATTTTGCTCCATGTGAGCAACATGTTTCAATGTTTTGCTGACAGTTTCTTTGGGCTTTTTATGTTTATTTTGTATCATTATGCAATGCAAACCCAAATTTATGTGGGAGGTCTTACCTCTTGCCTTAATCTGGACAAGGGCAGTGTCTGTTCCCATTTTTACACTGATGCAATGTGCCCAATACATAATGCGTATAGCATTCATTCTCATGCACATTCCAAATGCAATTTTGGCTGTGAATAATCTTGAATTTGAGTGAGATTTACAGGCATTAACCAAGGGTTAAATGCAAAATGATGATTTTCACAATTTTATCAGCACAATTTTACCAGAAATTACATTAAATTCAGGGTAACCAATTTGTACGGGATGGTTGGAGTATCAAACCAACTCCGATTTGAAATCTGAAGTTATAAGGATCTGTATCAGATACCTAATGGTTAATTTGAACCCTCAATTGTACCAAAGTATAGTGATTAGCATTGATTAATCACTAATTAGCAAATTAATGCTCTGGTTTGTGTGCAGAAAACAGAGTATGCGGGGAGCTCAGATCTGGTGCCTTCCACTTCAAATGAGCTCAAATGCTTTCAAAGGCATCAATAGCAATGAGTCTAGTAGAGGATTAAGCCAAGAAACACAAGATTTGACCAAATAATGAAAGCTTAATCTCTGTTTTACCAAAGTCACCTGCAGATTTGATGAAGAGCTTTGATCTCTCTGTAGACTTGATGAAATTGATTTCTGTCTTCACCAGCTTGTAGAGCATGCTTGAAAACCCTAGGGGCTAAGAGGAATTGAACCAATTTGACTTGAGCAAGTAGTAATGGCAGAAACTGCAGAGAAAAAAGGCGCCTGCAAAATCAGCGATTTCTCCTAAACGCCTGCGCGTTTTGCTGCGCCGTTTGATGTGCTTGTAGCTAGGAGTGTTGGCTATCTTAAGCTAGAAGGGCATAGCCTAATAGTGAGTGTGCATGGAGAATAGAGTCCTCCACTGGCTGGGGGTGAAGGGGAAGAGTGAAAGCTTACTAAAAATTTGATTTTGTGCTAATTATTTTACTAATCCTAATTAATTCACTAATGGGCTCATAAATCTGGTTGATTCTAGGCATGGCTCTGATACCATGTTGAAATTTGAGCTAAATGATGAGCTATGGTGGATCAAACACTAGAATCAACATGATTAAGAAAGTGATTAGCAAATGATCAATACGTAATTAGTGAATAATTAGCAGATAGATTAATGTAGGCATGGATACTCAAAAACCAGCAAATTCTCATTAGGGCTATGCCTCAATTTATAGAGTTTACATCAAGCATCAAATCCCATTGATTTCTCCATGATTTACTCCCTGAATATCTCCACCTTTTGCCTGATTCTCTCCACCTCTTCTCTTTTCCCTGATTATCTCCCAGAATATCTCCACACTCCTAAATTCCCTCATGCTACCCATTATTCTCTCCCAGTAGATTCTTCTAACCTTTTCACAGGTTCTTTCACAATTACATCTCCTCTTTTACAGCCTCTATCCAAGAGCTTGTTCCCACACACACCCTTTTCACTTGTATATTTCAACAATAATCAGAGTGCTATTAGTCTTGCAAAAGACTATGTCCAACATAACAAGTCAAAACATATTGCTCTGCATTACCATTATGTTCGATACAAAGTACGCAAAGGCACTATCATGATTGAACATTGTCCAAGTGACCAGATGATTACAGATATTCTTACCAAAGGTCTTAATGAGTCACGCTTCATTCTCTTGCGCTCAGAGCTTGGAGTTGCCTTGGGCTCACTCTTACTAGATTAGGCTCTTTACTCTTATGGTAGCTTTGTACATATATCGTTGTAATCTTCTAGACACCATGCACTTTGCACATTTCACAATTGCACACTATGACCTCTTGGTCCTTTTGTATATTTGTACATAGATGCACAATGCACTTTCACATCATTACTTCTGGTTCATATTTTCACATTTGTATAGGGGCTTGGGTTTTTCCCTTGTACTCCCCAAGGGTTTTTTCATCCATAGCTAGAGACCCTTGTTTCTGTGGGGGTGTTGGAGCTCTATATATGGCTCACTCTACCTAACTTGGTCTCACCTATATATATGTATCTTGTCCTCAATATGAATCAGCCTTTGGGAGCGTACATGTGTATCTTGTCTCATCTCTTTCTCTTTACATTTCAACAAATTCAAGAACCCAAACTTGTAGGAAGTGGATAGAAGTTTTGATTCTTGACTAAAAACTCTTAGAAATTAGACAAAAAAGTGAAGTACAACAAATATTCTAGGAAATGTTACAATTTGGTAAACTTTGCTCAAGAGCCAAACGTTTAAGGTTTGTCTTAGAGAAGTTTCAAATTTTGGCTCTTGAACCAAAACCCTTGAAAATCAGTCCCAAGGGGCAATGCCTCTAAGAAATAAATCACGTAGTAAGTTTGTAATCAATAGCCAAAAACTCTACACAATGATGTAGGAAGTTGGAGAAATTTCTCTCAAAGGTCAAAACTTTAAGGTATTGATGTAGCCTAAATTGTTTTGGCTGAATAGCCAAAACTTTTATGTAATGGCATAAAGAGGCTAGAATTTTTATTTATTGATACAAAATCCTTAAAATCCATAAGTCCTATAGGCAACAATGTAGCCATGAAAACTTCAAAGCAATGAAGAAGACTTGAAAATTTGGCTCGAAAGCCTATCATTCTAGGTAGTTACTCAAAAAGGCTAGAGTTTTTGGCTCTTAAAGCAAGAAGAGTTTATGTCATATGCTAGCACTTATTCGCATAATGTAAGAATATGAAGTTTTGGTTGAGGAGTCTTAAGAATGGGCACAAGTAGACACTTACAATGATAAGCACAAGATTTGGAAAAGTTTTCAAAGATATACACATAAAAAGCATAATGTTTTTCACTAAAGAGCCAAATGTAAAGCTAAAGGTAAAGCATAACATAATATTATGCATTGGTTATATAGTTTCAAGCTAATCATTTTAGCACATAGAATAAGATATGTCAAATGAGCAAATGTAATGTCTATTATCATGATGATGTTTCTACATCAATCCATTACTTTAATTTAGCTTCTAGTCTTAAATCTACCATTATGAGTATACAATTTATGTAAAAACTACTTTTAAAATACTATTACAGTCCAAGTGCGCGCTTTGTTTAAATTTATGTATTAGATGCTAGCAACACTTTACCTATAAGAACTTGATTATAAGGAATCAAGATAAGTTAAGTATATCTTTATTTTTTTGAATTCAACTCCTCAAGGTGGAGTAAATGTTTAGAATGGTGTTTCTCAACACTAGATACGCTGAGAGATATTATCTTTTTGGTTCGGTTCAACACCAGATAAATTCGGTTTCTCACATCAACATCAAAAAATTATCCCTAACTTCAAGGATACTTTGATAGTATTGTTTAATCTCTCTTCCATTCATGTCAAGTAAGCTCTTATAGAAGTCCTATTAAAGAAATTAAGGTTCTTATGATAGCCTTTGAATACTTCCATCATACCCGAAGTGAAATCTCAAAATTGGTATTTCTCAACACCACCTATCTCAAAAGATAAATTTCTCTTCCTTTTATTTGAGTTCTTGATGTTTACTCATGTCTTTAAATGTTTTATAATTAATTTGGCCAATCTAAAATATATTAAAGTATTTGGTAAATCCACATTTTCGTGTTGGGCAATCTCAAATGATTATAAAACTTTCCTCAAATATAATGATTGATGCTATAGTTTATATCATCCAATGTAAATTTGAAAAAAAATTGGGCCTCCAATTTTTTATTCGGGCCAAAAATCTAATATCAAAGGACAAGTTTTTCCAAAATCGTCGTTTGCAACAACCCTTTTTAGTCCAAACATTTCCTTTCATTCTAAGTATATAGTGACTAACTATTGTTCAAGTTCTCATTTCTTCATATGTCAAGATTTTCCTAAATTGTCTTATGTGATAACCCTTTACCCTAACCTTTATGTCAAAATACTTCCATTAGCTTCAACTATACAATGACTTATTATTATTCTTGTTCCCATTTTTTAGATGTCAAGTTAGCTAGAAAAAATCTAGATTTGTTAATAAAATCTTGGAGTACTTTTATTATCCTCAAAGTGTTGACAATAAAAAATGATGTTTCACAACATGGCCTATCTCAAGAGAAAATATCCTCTCACTCCTATTTTGAATTCTAGAGTACATGTACAGATATGTTGCTTCACACATAATGAAAGTTTTAATTTTTAAAACTCAAAATATGTAGAAGTATTTGCTAAACTCAACACAAAATTTATAAATATTTTAATCCAAATGCAACATTAAACCAAAAAAGAGGCTATCATTTTGGTATTTTGGCTAAATATTTGTGAGGTGGGAAATGGGTTTTTTCCAAATTGTCTAATATGGTGCTTTACACCAACCGGAATTATTCTCTTGTGAGAAGCTTAAAGCAAGAAATGCACAAAGAAGATGCAAAGAGTATGCATAAAAGAGGAGTAGCTTAAAGATGAGTGCAACCTAGATCAATGTGTAGTTTAGTCACTACATTTAACATCTGAGTGCTGCAAAGGTGGATCTTTGTTTGTGATTGCACCTACGAATGTAATATGCACTTGGAAAACTTCATGAAGGTTCAATGCATGACAAGAAGAAATATGAGGGGATCAATTCAACGATTAATTGTGGATCTAAAAGCGTGAGGAACACACCTTGAGGGAAACACTAAGGAGAGTGGGAGATATGAGGGTCACACAAAACCGAAAGTCCAAGAATAGAGAACTCATACCTCGGAGGTAACATAAAAAAGGGCGGGGACATGAGCCTCACACCCGCAAATTAATAGATCCACTATCAGATGCTAGTTGTTATGTAAGTGTCAAGTAAATGAGGAATGAATGCACAAACATAACACTACTAAATATTCCTTCACTTCAATATAATAAGACAAACTGCTAGCAAACAAAAAAACTAATGCATATGTGCAACAATCAACTACCAACCTCCCACTCTAATCAATTAAAACTCTTTGCCAGTGGGCTAGGTGGGTCTCATCTACTCCCATCTCCAACTCTGGTAGAAGGTTAACTGATACTAGTCTCTCCCCACTAACTAGCCACTCAAAAATTTCAATGGTTATGGTGTAGCAGACAACTGTCAATGCAACCACTTCCACAAATCTTAGCGACTGAGAGGGTGAGTCTCATCTACTCCCACTCAAAATTCTAACTTAGATCTACATCATTGATTTCCCCAACTACTCACAAGCTGTCACACATAAATAGTACACCACACCTCAAAAAAGCACTTAGCAAAAACACCGCAATAGATCACAATTAATAGATGGGGTGGTGGTTAAGGAATTTAAGGATACTTCTCAACTTGGTTTTCTCCAATCACATGTGCATGTGCCCCACAATTAGACTTGGCTTTCACGATGAGAGAGAAAGAGAGAAGAGATAATTCACCACATTAAAATCTAAGGGAATTAACTTTGATGGGGAGAATGAGAAGAACGTGGTCTTGAGAGTAGTGCCCCCTTTTATGTGATGCTCTTGGAATGGTGCCTTCTTAAGTAAGTTGTGTGCCTTTTCTCTTTTTCATAGGCCTCTTCTCTTCTCTTTCCCCTCTCTCTGGCTGCTGTTACGTTTCAGTTTCACCACACTCCTTGCTTTGGCTATGCCTTGCTGTGATGTGTAGGCTCTCGACTCTTCTCTGTCTTCACACTTGGGTGTTGTCTACTCTACTGGTGGGCTAAGGACAATCCTTTCCTTGTTGTTCACAAGTTGGAAACTTACCTTGCTATTCCCTTTGCTTAGCTTTCTTAGCCTTCATAGTTCCTCCCTGCTTCATAACCCTTCCTTGTGCTTGGCCTTGCGGCATCTTAGATCCGCGCCTTCTTCTTGCCAAGGATTCACACCGTGAAGCCTAGCCACCTTGCTTCACTCTGTGTGCCTTGCACTCCCTCATAGCCCCTCCTTCTTCTTTCCTATTCTACATGCCATGAAGCTAGCGGCCTTGCTTTACTCCAAGGGCCTTTCACTCTAGCTCACAACCCCTCCTTATTTCCCATGCTTCATGCTATGAAGCTAGCCGCCTTGCTTCACTCCATGTGCCTTGTGTTGGATCACAACCCCTCCATCTTCTTGCCTATGCTTCATGTTGTGAATCCTAGCCGCTTTGCTTCTCCCCTCGCTTTTGGCAGCTCCCTTATCCCCCATGCTCTAAAGCCCTTTAGTATGATTTTGTCTTGGCTGCTAAGCACCTCTCCTTCACTATGCTATCAATCGTCGTAATACAAAAAAAGAGGTCTTATGTGCCCTTAATTTTAAATAAGCTATGCGTAGAAAATACGACTGAGAAAATATAGACTTTGCACAAAACGATTGATAAGGAAAAGAATACAAAATAATGACTATGCACTATTATGCCATAATAGATTGAATATTGCAGATGCAAGATCCCCAAATGAGAACAGACTCAAAGATGTTAATCCAAGCAATAATTTTCTTTAGTTTTTGTAAATCAATATAAACTACTACATGTCAAGGCTAGAACGGTGTAGAAAATTCAAGCCATTTATGTATGTTAGAAATGTGAAAAGCACTCGTCCATGAGGTGATGCTATAACACATCATTTCACATGTTACACATACAATGGAGTGTTCTTCCGTAGGCTCACAAAGAAAACCAATCTACTTAAGGTATCCAATCCTGAGGCCCATACATTAGATTAATCATAGGATATGTTCTTTTTAGAGTTTTGTACACACACATAAGTATGAGTGGAAAAATGTGTTGTATCTTATATTTAAAAGAGGTTTTCCTCAATAGTATCTTCTAAGAGGTGGCTCAAGGAGCATCTTGATTAATTGATGGTAGTTTCTACTATTTGTCGTATGTGGAAGTTTGAAATCTTGACAAAATTTTATACCAAACAATGGGTCTTATGTGCCATTAATTTTAAATAAGCTAAGCCTAGAAAATACGACTCAGAAAACTGAAAACTTTGCACAAAAGGATTGATAAGGAAAAGAATAAGAAATAATGACTATGCACTATTATGTCCCATGATAGAATGTTTTAGGATTAAAAATTGCATATGCAAGTTTCCCAAATGAAAAACATACTCGAAGTTTCTAATCTAGGCATTAATTTTGTTTAGTTTTTGCGAATCAATAGCAACTTCTATATATCAGGACTAGAAAGCTCTATAAAATTTAAGCCATTTATGCATGTTAGAAATGTGAAAAACACTCATCTATGAAGTGAAGCTATAATACATCATTTCACATTTGACATGAAATGAAGGGTTCTAATGTAGGCTAAATAAGAAAAGTAATCTACTTAAGGTATCCAATCTCTAGGCCCATCCACTAATAATTAATCATAGGATATGTTCTTTATAATTTTTTCCACACGCAGATCAATATTAGTGAAAAAATGTGTTGTTAGAAGAGATTTTTCTCAATAGTATCTTCTAAGAGGATCATAGGCGCTCCTTCTTTCTCTTTCATTCTCAAGTCTCAACCTCTAAGACCTTGTCTCATAAAGAACATCAATCACGCAAACACATATGCAATGAGAGACATGTAACAAAGAGGCAAGTAGTCCAATTAAGAGCTTTATTAGGATCGCAAGCTATCTTTATTTATTATGGGAGATTGGCTATTTTGTTATAGAAACAAGGGCTAAATTATTGAAAATGCATAGCCATCTACTTTAACGCCCACATTCTTGAGCCTGTGCCATTACCACAAGGCCAACTATGACGTGCTATTTTGTTATTGCAGCAAGAGCCACATAGCCATCTACTTGAACTCCCACATTCTTAAGCCTATGCCATTGTCAACAAGGCCAATGATAATGGCCTCGGCATTGGTGTGCATCTTCATCATGACGGTCTACTGTTTGTTGTGTGGGGGTTTACAATCTTGACAAAGGTTTATACAAAACAACCAAGATTTTTTGCACTTAATTTTGAATAAGATAGGCCTAGAAAATAAGACTGAGAAAACTACAAACTTTGCACAAAAGGATTGATAAGGAAAAGAAGAAGAAATAATGACTATGCACTATTATGTCATGATATAATGTTTTAGGATTTAAAATTGCATATGCGAGTGCCCCAAATGAAAAACATACTCAAATTTGTTAATCTAGGCATTAATTTTATTTAGTTTCTGTGAATTACCAAATACTACATATCAAGGCTAGAAAGCTCTACACAATATAAGCCATTTATGTATGTTAGAATTGTGATAAACACTCGTCCATGAGGTGATGCTATAATACATCATTTCACATGTGACATTGAAGGGTTATTAAGTAGTCTCACAAAGAAAATCAATGTACTTAAGGTATCCAATCTTGAGGCCCATCCACTGATGAGGATATTCTCTTTAGAGTTTTGTCCATGCAGATAAGTATGAGTGAAAAAATGTGTTGTAGAAGAGGTTTTCCTCAATAGTATCTTCTAAAGAGACTCATAGGTGCTCCTTCCCTCGCTCTCTTTCTCAAGTCTCAACCTGTAAAACCTTGTCTCATAAAAAAACATCAATCAAGAAGACACGAGTACAATGAATCGTGCGAACATATGTGCAATGATAGACATGTGGTGACAAATAGTCCAATTAAGTAGCTTTATAATAATTACATCAAGCCATCTTTATTTATTATCTTTATTGGAGATTGGCTATTTTGTTATAGCAGAGCAAGAACCACCACATTATTAATAATGTATAACCATCTACTTGAACGCCCATTTTCCTGAGCCTGTGCCATTATCGGCAAGCTTGATGGCAGGCTTGGCATTGATGCTGTTGGACTATATATAGCGCACCCTAACTTGACCTTGATCTCACCTATATATACCTATGCACTATCAATAATATACACTACTTTCGGAGCAATGTCTTGTGTACCTCTCATTCTCTCTTGCTCTTTATCATATCTGTCAACATGGTATGAGAGCGAGTTACCCTTTTAACAATGTTCAAAATTGGTTTGAACAATTTTGGACATTTTTGTTTTGCACTAAATTATGGATTTTGTTGGTTTGTTTTAACAAAAAACTATGTTGATCTGTGTAAGTATCTATGATTTTTCATGAAACATCACTTTTGTCCTTGTTGTGTATTGAAACAAGTTGTAGGATTTTGACCCCCTAGGCTTACCGACAAATTTTGAGGGCCTTTTGGTCCAAAATTCAAGATTTGGCTGACAAACAAGATAATATATGGTATTTGTTTTGCAGGCTTGAAATCATAGAGCCACTCGGGCCCTCAATTTTGAATGAAAGTTATGATTATTGTTGTGTTATGTAGTTTTTGGGTGTTCTGCATGCATCATCATGCAGAAGTTTCCTCAACTTTTTCACTTATTATTTTTTATTTGGATCTCTATTTTTGGTGATCGCATCCCCTTATACATATACGCTTTGGGTACTTTTTCCTATTTTTGACATATTATTCTTTAAATCTAAAAAAGCATTAACACTGTTATTGCATCATTTTTCTTCTTCACGCTCTGTCGATGGCGAATATTTCTCTTATTAATGGTTATACTTCTAGTCAACACTCTATTCCTATTTTTCAAGGCCATGGTTTTCTTGGTTGGAAGGCAAAGATGACTTTAAATCTTGAAGGTGACGATCTTTTTGATATTGTATATGGAAATTCTCCACGTCCTTAGCGACCTATTGATGTTACTAGTTGACTTACTAATGGGAAGTTATTTAGTGATTGGCAAATACTTTCATCCGAATGGACAAAGAAAGATAAGGTTGCTCGATGGTATATTTTGTCTGCTCTTCATGATTCTCCTATATTGGATGTATTTAATCTTCCCACTTCCAATGATATTTGGAAATATCTTATTTCTACTTTTGAGAAGAAATCTATCATCAAAATTCTATATCTTCATAATATGCTGGTGGACAAGTTGGATTACAAACTTTCTACTTTTATGAAGAAATCTACTTTTGAGAAGAAATATATCATCAAAATTCTATATCTTCATAATATGCTGGATAGGTTGGATTACAAAGTTTCTACTTCTATGACTTCTCATATTGAATCATTCAAAGAAATTGTTAGTTAACTTACTGCTCTTAGTGCTTCTACTGCACAGGACCTCAACTTGTTCCCTAGTTTCTTCACACTATCAAAGATGAAAAAAATGATAGTATTTTCATGATTATTTCTTACAAAGATGGTATTGATTTTGATATTGCTTGCATATCAAAGATGGTATTGATTTTGATATTGCTTGCATATCTCTTATTGAATATTCACAGCATCATGAATAACGTACAGAGCCCTCTGCAGATGCTCTTCTTACATGTCACTTAGATTATTCTGAGGATGATCTTCTTACCTCCAAAAGTTCCCCTTTTCACGATTCTCTTGTGGTGGAAATCGCTTTTCTCATGGGGGAAGCTGTAAACCGACAATATGGTTCTAGTAGCAAGTATTGCAATTATTGTCACAAAAATGGACATTATGAATATGATTGTTTTTCCAAACTATATGATGAAGAACATTGGTTCTCTCGATCTTATAAGAGATCAACCACAAGTCCACCTATGGCATGTACATATTATGGTTGTACAAATCATCCCATTTCTTAATATCTAAAGAAAAAGTATAATGATGAACGTAATCAAGCTTATGCTATCGATAAATCTCATGATGATATTGATCATGAGAAGAAGAGTTGTGTTAACCATCATATTTCATCAGATAAAGTGCTTCTTGTTCGTGATGGTGCTACATTTATAGTGGTTTTTGGTGCCACTGGTAACATGACATATCAAGCTCAATAGCTTCATAATTATCATGCTTTACCAATCAAGAAGATGGTTTATCTTGTTGATGAGAATACATGTCAATTTATGGGTATTGGTGATCTTTACGGTTGGGAACACACTCCTCTACTTGAATTTTGCGAGGTGTTTTACATGTTCCTAATCTTCAATGCAATCTTTTATGAGTTGCTCGTCTTGTGGATCTTGTTTTTTTTTGGTTTTGACCATACTCAATGTTGGGTTGAGAAGGATGGACATACCTTAGAAAGTGTGCCTCATCAAGGTAATCTATTTGAGCTTTCATGAACAGATGATGTAGCTAATGTTGTGACTTCACCAGTCAATCCTGATAGCAAACTCTGGCATTCTTCACTTGCCCATGCTTGCCCATTCTTCACTTTGGCATTCTTCACTTGCCCATGCTGACTTCTCAAAAATTATTGATTTATATCATTTTTAATTAGTGCGTGGTCTTCAACTAAGGCCTCACTCAACTCTTAGTGTCTATGAACATTGCGCTTTGGGCAAACATCACCGAAAACCTTTTATTTCTTCCACTTCTCATCACTCTCAAGATCTAATAGAGCTTATTCATATTGACGTTTGTGGTCCATTCCATCCATCCTACTTCAAATTCCTCTATTCTCTTATTATATTTATTGACGATTTTTCTTGATTTACACACATTTTTCTTGCACGACATAAATCAAAAGTTTTTTGTGCATTTTAGCGATACCCCAAACATGTTGAATATCAAACTAGTCGGGATATCAAAACTATACGAAGAGAAAATGGTGGAGAATACATATTCAATAATTTTGAAAAATATTGTGTTTAAATGAATCATGAACTTAATATTCCCTATTCTCCTTAGCAAAATGGAGTTGCTGATCGCAAAAATTGGACCATTATCAATGCCATGAGGTGTCTTCTTATTCAAGTCGGTCTATCAAAGATGTTTTGGGTAGTCAACATTTCTTACAGAAATTTATATTCAAAATTATCTACCTACAAATTGTCCTTTTGGTAATATTCCCATCGCAAGTTGGATAGGTACAACACCCTCGGTCTCTCATTTATGTGTCTTTGGTTGCATCGCCTATATTCATGTTCCTAAAGAGACACGAACAAAGATTGATCCTCCTACTAAGAAGGTCATTCTAATTGGGTATCTTGATAATTCCAAAGGCTATAAGTTTTATGATCCTCTCTCCAAGAAGGTCACTTTAAGCCGCCGTGATGTAATTTTTGATGAACATACTATGGGTGGTGAATGGTCCATTGATGCATTTGATGATTAACAAACCATTCTAACTTAATTTCCTTTTCTGGCAAATGAATCTCATATTATTGATTCTCAAGTTGATGTCTCTATTCCACTACTTCACTGGATTGTGACAAAAATAGCCCTGACATTAATACGTGCATTGATCTTCCTATTAAAGATGAACATGGTTCTCATACTCGTTGATTATGATGACATTGAATTTGATGCCATGCCCATTATTGAAGACCATATTACCTACATGGAAACTATTTCTTCTCCACAAAAGGATCAGTGGCAAGATGCTATGTAAGCTGAGTATGATTATCTCATCTCAAAAGGTACTTGGATTCTAACGGATCTTCCTCATGGACGAACACCTATCAAGTGTAAGTGGGTGTACTAGACAAAAGTTAAGGCTGATGGCTCTTTTAACAAATTTAAATCTCGTCTAGTTGCCAAAGGAAACTCTCAAGTAGCAAGTGTTCCCTATCATGATACATTCTCACCTATTGTTCACATGACAAGTACGTGTTCTTTTGGCATTTACCACTCAATTTTATTTAGAAATTCATCAAATGGATGTTAAAATAACTTTTCTCAATGGTGAATTGAAAGAAGAGATATATATGGAACAACAACTTGGTTTTGTTATACCAAGAAAGGAACATCTGCTCTGCATCTTCATCGAGCTCTCTATGATTTGAAACAGGCTTCTCATGCATGGTACTTAGAAATTTATGCCTTTTTTTAATCACATGGATTTGCTTCATGTTCTTCTGATCCAAATTTTTACTTGAAACAAAAATACCACTTATTTATTATTATTACTTTATATGTAGATGATACCATCTTGGTTGCCAATGATTTATCCTTCCTTCTACATACTAAGAAGCTTTTATCCTCAACATTTGAACTGGTGGATCTTGTTGAAATTCATTCTTGTCTTGGCATTCAAATCCAACAAGCTTGCGAGAAAGGTATTTTGCTTCTTTGACATACAAAATTAATTACTGACGTCAGAGGCGTGATAAAGCAGCTCATCGGTACATTCTTTCTACTCTTAGTGATTCTCTCATGCTTTTGGTGTATGACTTTCCTACTTCCATGATGTATGGGAGTATCTTATAGCAAATTTTCAAAAAAAGTCTGTTACAGAAACACTTTATTTGAGAGGTTTGCTTTCAAAGTTACAGTATGAAGTTGGTACTGCTATGACGGGGCATATTGATTCTTTCAAATCTATTATTAATCAACTTGCTACTACTGCGGGTGATCCTCTTCCATGAAAGCAACTTATTACAATTCTTCTTGATACAATAAAAGATCCGTCTTATGACAACATTGTTACCATTCTTTCTAACAAGGACGGTCTTGATTTTGACCAAACTTGCATATCTTTGATTGAGTACTCTCAACGTCAACAACGACGTAGCGTTGGTCATGATGCAGCTATGTTTTCACAACAAGAGGAGCCTGAGTCACAACAGTTGGAACGGGCCTTTTATGTGCAAAGGCATCCTTCTCAACGAGGCAACCGCAGAGGTGGTCGTCGTGGTGGTAGTTTCTCTCGTCTCAAATTTGCTAACAAGCATTGTTCTTACTGCAATAGGAATGGTCATACTGAAGATGACTGTTGGGCATGTCAATATGATGAAGAACACAACATTACCACAAAACAACCATGTTTATCTAGAGATTCTTCTTCTTGTGATTATTGTGGAAAATCTGATCATCCCTCTTCCATGTGCTTTAAGCGTCGATTTGATGTAGATCAAAATCGAGCATATGCAGCCGAGCATCATGATAATGTTGTGCCTGAAACAAGTTGTGTTTTATGTTAAGTTCCCCCAGACAGAATACTTCATGTACGTGATGGTTCACTTTTCATTATTGATTCTGGTGCTACAGGAAATATGACATATGAATCTAAGTGGCTACATAACTATCATTCTTTACCTGTTAAGCATGTTGTTTATCTTGCTGATGATACAACTTGCCAAGTCAAGGGCATTGGAGATTTATATCTTGGCACCTTATCTTCTTCAACTCGAGTTTTAGGAGGGGTTTTACATGTCCGAGAACTTCAACGTAATCTTCTTTCAGTTGCAAGACTTGTTGATATTGGTTTGTTTGTTGGATTCGACCACACCAAATGCCGCATTGAGAAAGATGGATAGATTATTGCATCTGCTTCTGGTAATGGCAATTTGTTTGAGCTCTCTCTTAATGATGCTGTAGCAAATGTTGTCACTGCTCCACGTGATCATGATTACAAGATATGGCATCATCGCTTTGTTCATGCTGATTTCTCAAAGCTTCTTGATCTTCATTCATCAAGGTCTTGTACGTGGCATGGATCTTAAAGCTCATCCTCATATGGGAATCTGTGAGTTTTGTGCTGTTGGTGGCAAACACAATCGTAAACCCCTTCCTCTCTCGAATTCAGTTCATTCTCATGATTTGTTGGATCTTGTTCATACTGACATTTGTGGACCTTTTCCTCCATCGAGAACACAACATCATTATTTCATTGTGTTTATTGATGATGATTACTCACGGTATACAGTTGTTTTCTTGCTTCTATAAAAATATGAGGTGTTATCTGTTTTTAAGCAATTTCACAAGGCTGCCGAACTTCAAACTGGTCGTCGCCTCAAGAAACTTCGCAGCGATAATGGTGGAGAATATGTGTCTCGTGAGTTTGAGAGTTATTGTACAGACCATGGTATTCATCATGAACATACTATTCCATATTCACCTCAACAGAACGGTGTTGCTGAACGTAAGAATCGCACTATTATCAATGCTATACGTTGTATGCTGATTCATTTTGGGTTATCTCGTGTTTTCTGGAGTGAAGCTCTCTTGACAGTAGTCTTTATTTAGAATCATCTTCCTACTACTGCTCCTTCTGGTAAGATACCCATCATAGCATGGACAGGTAAAATTCCTTCTATATCTCATTTTCGAAGCTTTGGATGTATTGCTTATATTCATGTTCCTAAAGAAACACGAGCAAAGCTTGATGCTCCTCGGATTAAAGTTATTTTTATTGGGTATTCTGACACTTCCAAAGGCTACAAATTCTATGACCCGTCCTCCAAGAAAGTGCTTGTGAATCGTGATGCTATTTTCAATGAACAGCTTATGGGCGGTACATGGTCCATGGATGATTTTGATGATACTAAATCTTTGCTTCAAGCTTTTCCATTCTTGTGTGATGATGAATCTTCTTCTATAGAGCAATTTTCCTCTTCACAACCATCTAAAGAGCAACTTTCCTCTTCACAACCATTGATTCCGAATGCTGTCATTGATGATGTTGACATTTTTATTGATCTGCCTATTGATTTTAAGCATGGTTCTTGTCATGTTTATGATGAAGATTTTGAGGCTGATGTTTTCTCTACTTCTGAAGATCCTGCCACGTAGAGTGATGCTATATGTTCTCCACACAAAAGGATCAATGGCAAGAGTCTATGGAAGCAGAGTACGATTAGAGGCTATGGAAGCAGAGTAGGATTAGAGGCTATGGAAGCAGAGTACGATTCTCTTATCTCTAAAGGTACATGGATACTCACTGAGCTGCCTCCTGGCCGTACTGCCATTAAGTGTAAGTGGGTATATAAGACAAAATTTAAAGCAGATGGATCCTTTGACAAATTGAAGGCACGTTTAGTTGCCAAAGGTTATTCTCAAGTTGCTGGTGTTGATTATCATGAAACCTTTACTAGTATTCGGGTTTTATTGGCATTTGCTGTTCAATTTGACTTAGAAATTCATCAGATGGACGTGCGCACAGCTTTCTTGAATGGAGATTTGAATGAAGAAATTTACATGGAACAGCCAGAAGGATTTGTCATTGCAGGTAAGGAAGATCTTGTTGCTCATCTTCATAGGGCTTGATATGGTCTTAAACAAGCTTCATGAGCCTGGTATATCAAGTTTGATATTTTTCTTACCTCCCATGGCTTTCTCTCTTGCTCTTCTGATCCCAACTTATTTACCAAACACCAAAATGGTAGTTTTGTAATCCTTGCCCTTTATGTGGATGATACAATCCTTGTTTCCAATGATTTGGGATTTCTACACCAAAGTAAGCTGTTGTTATCTTCGGCATTTGATATGGTGGATCTTGGAGAGCTTCACTCGTGTCTTGGCATTTGATATGGTGGATCTTGTGGAGAGCTTCACTCGTGTCTTGGCATTCAGATTCAAAGGGATCGCAGCAAAGGTATTTTATTACTTCGACAGTCAAAGTTTATTGAAGATACTATTAAGAAGTTTGGTTTGGAATCTGCACATTCAGCAACTACTCCTTGTCTTGCGAGTTCCATGAAAAACACTTCTGATGGTAGTGGCCAGCTTGTTACAAATCAACCATATGCTAATTTGGTTGGATGTCTTCAAGTTGTTGGTTTGAACACTCGTCCTGACATTTTGTTTATTGCTAACTATCTTGGGCAACACCTTGCATGTCCTTCTCTTAAGCATTGGTCTTCAGCAAAGCACGTGTTGAAATATTTGAAAGACACTGCAAATTATGGTTTGGTTTATCAACGACAATTCACATCTGACTCCATTCCATCTCTTTCTCTTTTGGGTTACACAAATGCAGATTGGGCCAGCTCACATTTATCTATGCGATCTACTAGTGGCAATTGTTTCTTCATTAATGGTTGTCTTATTTCTTGGACCAGCAAGAAACAACGTTGTGTTGCAGTTTCTACAACCGAATCTGAATATGTTGCGGCATCACATGCAGGTCGTGAACTCATTTGGCTTCAACAAGTGTTGACAGATATTGGCCATTCTCCTCTTTCTAGTAAACCCTTGCGGTGTGATAATCAGAGTGCTATTAGTCTTGCAAAAGACTATGTCCAACATAACAAGTCAAAACATATTGCTGTGCATTACCATTATGTTTGATACGAAGTACGCAAAGGCACGATCATGATTGAACATTGTCCAAGTGACCAGATGATTGCAGATATTCTTACCAAAGGTCTCAATGAGTCATGCTTCATTCTCTTGCGCTCAGAGCTTAGAGTTGCCTCGGGCTCACTCTTTCTAGATTAGGCTCTTTACTCTTATGGTAGCTTTGTACATATATCGTTGTAATCTTCTAGACACCATGCACTTTGCACATTTCACAATTGCACACTATGACCTCTTGGTCCTTTTGTATATTTGTACATAGAAGATGGACAATGCACTTTCACATCATTACTTCTGGTTCATATTTTCACATTTGTATAGGGGCTTGGGTTTTTCCCTTGTACTCCCCAAGGGTTTTTTCATCCATAGCTAGAGACCCTTGTTTGAGTGGGGGTCTTGGAGCTCTATATATGGCTCACTCTACCTAACTTGGTCTCACCTATATATATGTATCTTGTCCTCAATATGAATCAGTCTTTGGGAACGTACATGATGTGTCTCTTGTCTTGTCTCTTTCTCTCTACATTTCAACAGGTTATTGTGATGATGATTAGGCAAGTTCTAATTCTTCAATGAGATCTACAAGTGGAAATTACTTTTTGGTCAATGGATGCTTGGTTTCTTGGAGGAGAAAGAAACAACGTTGTGTTGCGGTTTCAACTACAAAAGCTGAATATGTAGCGACATCATTAGCACCACATAAGTTGATATGGTTACGTCAGTTACTTTTAGACATTGGGTATCTTCCACCTTCTAGCACTCCTCTTTAATGTGATAATCAAAGTGCTATCAGTCCTTACAAAGGATTATGTTCAGCATAGCAAAATCAAACACATTCTTGCTCATTATCACTATGTTCACCAATGAAGTGATGAGGAAGGGATCTATTATGGCTGAATATTGCCCAGCTGATCAAATGGTTGGAGATATTCTTACGAAGGGACTTGGTGAAGCTTAATTCACTTGTCTACGCAATGAACATGGAGTGACAATTGAAAATTCTTCGAAACTCATCTATGATCATCATTGTATATATTAATTCAAAAGTTAGACACATGCACCACACAGCATATTCATCCACAATTTATGGACATCGATGTATATATATATTATTGAGAACTTATCGCATTCATGCACATTTCGATTATCACATTCGTATATAAATTTTCATAGATGTATGTAGAAGCTCAGGTTTTTCCCTTATACTCCCCAAGGGTTTTTTCATCCGTAGTAGTAGCTAGAGACCCTAGTTTGAGTAGTAGCTAGAGACCCTAGTTTGAGAAAGGGTTTTGGACTAAATATAGTTCACCCTCCTATGCCCTATCAATAAAATACAATACTTTGAGAGTGATGTCTCGTGTATCTCTCTTTCTCTCTTGCTCTTTATCGTATCTGTCAATAGGCGTGCTTATGGTAGGCTGCAGCATCAACGAAGCCCAATACTAGGTTGTCATTATCCGCATGGAAGGTGAAGCCCTGAATGTAAGCGATGATGTCGTCGATACAAAAGAATGTGCCCTAGAACGGGCCGCTTGCTCACGATCCCGTAATGTTGGCAGTGCATAGGAACTTGTAGACGCCAGTGGGGTTGAATTGGAATTGCAAGGTGTTGTTTGCGACATCATAAGGTAGCGCTTCTCGTGACGTAGTAAGAGTGCTACTACTGAGTAGCTCTACTTGATGAGCCGAGTGCCTAAAAGGATGTCAAAGTAGCCTGGATCTCATGTGGTCACATGCATGACCTCCATGCCTACGCGATGTTGCTAAGCCACCATAGTAGCTGATCTAATGATAAGACTAGGTGGGCTACGAGCGTGGGCTACGAGCAATGATGCAGAGTGAGAGTAGCCACCTCCTCTTTATACGAATGATGTAGTGCAGCCCACTACACAACATTGCCGTCCATACTTTAAGAGGGGGAATAAAGTAAGGTCTATGTTGTTGACACAGAAGAAGATAGAGATGAGAGACTCTAAACATAGCTCCCAAATTGTGTGGAAAGTACACTGAGGCTAGGTATATATAAGGGTTAGGTTGGTAGGCTATATATAGCTCCAACACCCCTGCTCAAACAAAGGTCTCTACTTGTGGATGAAAAAACCTTTGGGGAGTAACAAGGGAAAAACCCAAAGTCTCGATATATGCCTACCATTGTATTATTATATTTAAAGTGTTACAATGGAAATATTGCAAGTACAATGGTCACATAAAGACCCTTCAGAGCCTTTAGAGCTATGGAAATATTATAAGTACAATGGTCCATAAAGACCCTTCACAACCTATAGAGCGATGGAAATATTACAATGAGCTCAAGATGTATGGTTGAATGGCATGGGAGAATAATCCATTTTCACTGAGAAGGACCCAACAAGGTCTCTATTTAAAGACCCCCAATATTGATAAAGCTCCAAGGAGTCTTGAAAATATATAAATATATAATGTAGAACTATATGGTACCTGCTAAAAATTTGTATGAGTTATGCACAAAACAATGTCTTTGGAGATGGTGCGTGATGCCACTCTTTGGACAACATGAACATGTACCAAATTTTTTATGCACAATATAACATACAAGAACATGCATGCACACACAAATACAAAGCCAACTTAAACAAGGGGCCCAAGCATTAATAAAGTATGTGGAGCAAAACTGCCCACAAAGTCGGCTTAAATAAGGGGACAAAATGGTAATAAAGTATGCAGAGAAAAACAGCCCACGAAGTTAACTTAAACAAGGAGCCCAAGCGGTAATAAAGTATGTGGAGCAAAGTTGCCCATATAGTCGACTTAAACAAGGGACCCAAGCGCTAATAAAGTATGTGGAGAAAACTGCCCACAAAGTCCACTTCAATAGGGGCCCAAGCAGTAATAAAGTATGTGGAACAAAATTTTCCAGTCTGCATCAAATCACAACCAGAGATATAATAGAAATGCCACAAGTGATATATTCAAAATCCCACAATTAAGAATGAGATCCACCCTTGTGTTATGAGACAAGGCATACATGTCACGATTATCTACAAAAATTGACTTAAATAAAAGGTCAATCGGTGACTCAAAATATCATTCCTTTTGTAATTTATAATTTTGACTTCTTAGCAACAACAAGAAAAGGTTGAATTTGTCAATTTAAATCACTATAATAGATTTAAATCATAATCACAATTTATAAACATAGGGTTAGATTGCATCCCTAGAATGTCCATCTTGAAATAAGTATAACGAGATAAAAATAGAAAAGACATAACAACATCCATGCTACTCCAAGGGTGCCTCTACTAAAAATCGATAAGAGTCGAGGTGGAGATGACCACCACTAGAGAAAGGAATTCGGCATGTGAAAGCCTTTGTGGTGCTTTCCTATGTGATGTGACAAAAGAACATGGTGGTTGTTCCAAGAGCTTCCAAAAGTACAAAGATCTTCATGTCTTCAAAAACAAGAATAATGCATAGATAGTCATGCTTTCCATGTTAAATTTGGAAATCAAGGGAGTCTCCTTGTGAGAATACCCACTAGCCAAGATGAACATTATTTGCTGATAGTGGGAAAAGTCCACAGTAATACTTATTGTCTGCATAGTATATCAACATCGCTAAATACTATAAAGTCTATCATGATCTCATGGTAAAGAAGACCAAAAACGTCTACAATATATAGCCCTAGATCAACTCAACACAAATCTATTTGATGATTTTAGAAATCTTCATTGCCTTAGAAAGGAGAAAACACAAATCTCTTTGATGATTCCTACTGCATAACCTTGCTTTGGCCACCTAAAACTGAAACAAAAAGAGCATATATCTAAAGATAAAGCTTCTCCAAATCTATAGTTATGCCTACTTTAAAAAGGATATTCATGCATGAGGCACATGTAACCGTAGCCTCATTAGAGAAAGCCACATGCAACCATAGCCTTGTTAGAGAAATTCACATGTAACCAAAGCCATGAAGTAATTTTTTTTTAAAAAGGAAAGGAAATCTTTGAACCTACTTAGAAAAAGAGAACCATCCAAAATGAAAAATATCTAAAAGAAAAGCATTTGTGAAATTCGACATTAATACTTTTTGAAATAGAATTTAGAATTAATGAATAAAGCAGTTACTCAATAGAATTTGTTGATTTTAAACTTGTCAAAAGAATACTGATCTTAATCATGTATAATCACATATAAATTTATTATGATGATTAAACTTGTCAAAAGAATACCGATCTTAATCATGTATAATCACATATAAATTTATTATGATGATTAAAATCAAAATAACAATATCAAAGGGAGTAGATTCGAATTGTGCACCTGATCAAGAACCTATCTCATTGTTGTAAAAAATTGGTAGTGCAACATTTGATGAATTTGAGATAACAAGCAACTTCATAAAGCCTTTAAAACCCCTAAAGTGACTTAGATCATTGAATTTGGATATCGTATGAGAAAGTTATAATCATTTTAAGTTTTTGAAGAGTGTAGAATTCTCTGCATGCACAAGTTTTCTGCACGTGCAGATTTTCGCATGTGCAATGGGCATGTGCAATGGGCACGATTGCACTCTGATACCATGTTGACAAAGAAGAATACAGAGATGAGAGACTCTAAACATAGCTCCCGAAGTGTGTGGAAAGCACACTGAGGTGGTTAGGTATATATAGGTGAGACCTACGATTATAATATTTCTAGGGGTTTGAATAAAGAGAGAACGGGATATTTGGCTCTTGAGCCAAAAGTCTTTAAATGGCTCATGATCCAAAACATTTAGGCAATGTTATAGGTCGGTAAATTTTGGTTTAAAAGTCAAAAGCTCTAGAGCTTTGATTAAAGAGGATATGACTTTAGGATAAGACTTTTGCCTACTAAGCCAAAGCTATTCACAAAAGAGCCAATAACGTTACACAATAATGTAGTTGTCAAGTTTTGACTCAAAAGCTAAAACCTTTAAGAAATGATGTCACTAGGAAGTTCTCGCTAAAGAACTAGAATTTGTAGGAAATCATGTAGGTTGGAAAGTTTTATATCGAGAGGTAAAACCTTTAGGGGTTTCTTTAAAGGGCATAGAAGTTTTAATTCTTAAGAACAAAGCCTTGGAAGTAAGCTAGAGAGCCAAGACCTTTAGGATATAATGTGGATCAAATGTTTTGGCTTAAGAGCCAATCTTTAGAGGCAATGATGTAGGTTTGGATGAAGAGACAAATATTTTAGGGTTTGGTTGAAAAGGATAGAGCTTTGGGTCTTAAGCCAAGACCTAATAATGTAGTTGTGGTAGGTTGATTGAAAGAAGCTATCAACTTTGGCTCTTAATTTGGAAAGTAGTCAAAACAACAAATAACTATAGGCACTAACAGGTCTTGGAAATTTGGGTCAAGAGGAAAAAATAAATGTAGGCCATTAAGTATTGGCTGAATAGCCAGAATTTCTAGGGATTTTTCTAAACAGGCAAGAGGTTTTAGCTCTTGAGCCATAAATCTTATAAAGTAGTCAAGAGAGCCAAGACCAATACGCAATGTGATGCACCTAGAGGTTAAGAGCCATATATTATAGGGAATGATGTATGTTGGAAATTTTCAACTCAAAGGGTTATATGCTTCTTGCTAATCATGTAGGTTTTCTTTTGAAAATGTTGGTGCTTGGGTGTTGCTCCGCAATCCTAGACTTTTAAAAATATTGGTACTAATCCTAGACTTTTAAAAATATTGGTACTTGGGTGCTGCTCCACAATCCTAGAATTTCTCATATCGTTTGAGGCAACAAAGCACAGGTGCCCAAACCTCTTGTGTCATAGGCTACTAGTACTTAGGTGCTGCTCCACAATCCTAAACTTTTAAAAATATTGGTACTTAGGTGCTTCTCCACAATCCTAGACTTTTAAAAATACTCGTACTTAGGTGCTACTCCACAATCCTAAACTTTTGCATATCTTTCGAGGCAACATAGCACATGTGCCTGAACCTCTTGTGTCATGCCTACTAGTGCCCATAATATTGGGTCATAATGGAAAGAGGGCCGATGTTCCATATGGATTATTCCTCTCCCCACCACAATGTTGTGGTTGACATGCAAGATGACTACATGACTACATCATTCCAATCAAAGTGAACTTTTAGGTCACGATTAGTAATGGCCACAACAAAGAGCACATTTTTCTTTAATCTACTACACAGTTGACATTTGATATTTTTTTATATTTGACATAAAAGAGATAGTACCTACACCTTTTGTTGGGCATTTGTCCTCATTCAGGCAGGATGGATTCTCATACTAGTGGTAGGGAGGTGTACTACTCCTTCTATTACAATCCACTTTAGCTCTCTCAAAGAAATCTTACTCTCTCTCTCTCTCTCTCTCTCTCTCTCTCTCTCTCTCTCTCTCTCTCATTCACAAACAAAACAAGAACAAGACTCAACATGTCGAGAGCTTACTAATGTGCTGCAATAGATGCAAACCCTCTCTTCTTTCACAGAGCTCTGCAGTGTCATACTCCTCGCGATTTCATTATCATGTTGTCTTCATTATAGTCTATTGTGTAGCCACACACTTTTCTCTCTCACACCTATGGTAGCTACACAAGCATAGTCCTGATAGAGTACAGAAGTAACACCAAGACTCAATTACACAATTCGAGAGTTGGTTATATTTTGAGGTAAACTGACATATATAAAAAGCCATAAGTGTTCACACATGCTTAAATTGTGGTCGACCAGGCACAATGCAAAAGTGTGTTATATTATGAGAAAAATTGACATATATAAAAGTCCATAAGTGTTCACACACGTTTAAACTATGGTTGACTAGGCACCCAAGGCATTATTTAGACTCGTGATGATGTATCTACTATTAAAGTTGAAAAACGATTGGATAGGAAAGGAATTAATCAACATGCAAGGCTAATGGTGAGCTTCTTCAATTTTCATAAGAGTGGAATGTGGGGTTTGTATGGTGAAGATATTTTGTTAAGGAGCCATGTTGTTGGTGAGGTTTGGATAGTATGGTGGCATACTTGTTGGGCTTGCACCTTTTAAGGAAAATCCAGATGATGGGTTGTACCATGGACAGGGCTTCCACCACCAGGGTTCAAACACCCCATAGTAAGAATCATTCCCTTGAAAAGCACATCTAGACCGCACTACAATACAAATAATCACACAAACAAAAAACAATGAAGGGTTTCTCAGCTCTACTAGCACTAGCCAGCCAACCAAGGGATATAAAGAGGCACTAGCCACCCAATTTTAGGGGTTCTCTCATTTAGCATTCAAACAAGGGAAATAAAGCAGTTCTTGGCTAGCACTCACCCAACAATAAGCTCTAAACCACAGGCAATGGTGGTAAGCCACTCCCGAGGTAGACACCAACACACTGGAACAAGAGAATTAAATTTGGAGAGATGATCACTTAGCTCTTCATTCTCTTGCATTTTCGGCTCATAAAACTTCAATTTCAGAAAAACTTTGGAATTAGTGACCTTGTTACCAAAGATGCTCTCCAATCGATGCCAGATCTCCTTAGCCATGGATGTAAAGTCGACGTGATGAATGAGAGAGTCCGCCAAGCAGACCAATGGGGGAAATGTCTTTTGCATTTTACTCCTTCCAAAATTTTCTTTATGGCTGATCAAGTGCATCAATTGTGTTGTTCTCAACAACTTCCCAGACTCCTTCATGCATAAGTAGCAGCTACATCTTGGTTTGCCATGTGGGAAAGCCTTCCCCCTTGATCTTATCCATGAACAATGTACTAGAAGATAGCAAAGTCATGACTCAAATCTGAACTGAAAACTTATTATTTTTGCAATGGAATTTAGCTCAAAGACCTTGATGGTGCAGCAGATGGGTAGGAAGTTTTTAGCTTCATGTGAAAGCCCCCTTTTATGTGGTGAAGTGTGAAGCCAAAGAAATAAGAACCTTAGAACCTTATCCCAAACAAATGGCTGAGCTAGCTGTATGGATAATGCCTCATCACTTGCTCGCCATTCTATGTTGTTCAATCTTCACTTGTTGACAATGCAAACTTTCTCTAATATAGCATTGGGCATCACTCTTCACTTATTATATGTTTTCATATATCCAACGTGTCTACAAAATGGTGCATCATGATAATTATGAAGAATTTTGGCCTTAAAAGATGATTCACTAGGCACATAAAGTCTCTCATTATAGTACAAGTTTTCCTTGACCAAATCATATTTTCCCTCAACCTTCTCATATGGAATCTTGGCAATTCTCTCTAGGATGCTCACATAAAAGTGATCTCTCTCAATTTTTTCTCTAATGTTTTTCATTATGTCCGACCGAATGAGAGTCAAGGAATTAATCAAGTGTCGCCTACTCAAAGCATCAGCAAAAATTATTCTCCTTACCCTCAATGTATTTGATCTCAAAATCGTATTTGCATAGGAGGTCCAACCACCTCCTTTGCTTGTTGTTCAACAAAGGTTGAGTGAATAGATATTTAAAACTTTGATGTTCAGTCTAAAGTTCAAACTTAACAGCAAGTAGGAAATATCTCCAATGCTTAAGGGCATTCACAATTACGGCCAACTCATGGTCATGGGTAGGATACTTCTCTTCATGGCTCCTACATTTCCTTGACTCATATTCTACTGCTTGTCCATCTTGAGAGAGAACGCACCCAATTTGTGTTCCACTAGCATCGCAAAAGTTACTACAAAAGGTTTTCCCATCTTTGGTATTTTCAAAATATAATTCTCAACAACCTTAGCTTTTAAAGTGTCAAAAGCTACTTGACACCTTTCATTCCACCTGAACTTGTTTTCTTGTTTGGTGAGATCGGTCAATGGAGAAGCTATCTTAGAGAAGTCTGGTGAGATCGGTCAATGGAGAAGCTATCTTAGAGAAGTCTCTAATGTGTTTTCTCTCAAATTGTGCCAATCCTATGAAGCTCCTCACATCTATCACACATTTGTGTATAGGCCATTCCATAATCACTTTAATCTTCTCAGGATCTATGTGGATACAGTCCTTAGAAATGACATAGCCTAAATACACAACCTTGTCCTTAGCAAAGAAATACTTGCTCATCTCTGCATACAACTTGTGATCCTGCAACTTTTGAAGTGTTTTCCTAAGATGAATTTCATGATCTTTTCCATTCTTTGAATACACAAAAATATCATCTAAGAATACAAGAATGAAATCATTCAAATATTCATGAAACACATTATTCATCAAACACATGAAAGTAGCACGTGCATTAGTCAATCTGAAAGGAAGAACAGTGAACTCATAATGTCCATACCAAGTCCTAAATGCAATCTTAGGAATGTCCACTTTTGTGATGTGAAATTGATGGTATCCAAGTTGCAAGTCAATCTTGGTAAAGATTGACTTGCAACTTGGATACCATCACTTGCATGACCCACTCAATTGTCTGAAGAACTCATCTATGTGAGGTAAAGGGTACTTATTCTTAATGGTCTGCCTATTCAATCCTATATAGTCAATGCAAAGTCTGTAAGTCCCATCCTTTTTTGTTTGAAACAAAACTGGACTACCCCAAGGAGAAACACTAGGTCTATTAAAACTCTTTTGAATCAAGTCATCCAACTAAAGCTTCAGCTCTCTCAACTCATCCACATTAAACCTTTAGGGTGGTGCCCTAGAGTAAGGTTGGGTTCCTGGTTCTACTTCTATTGCATGATCTAAGTCTCTAGGAGGAGGCATCCCAGGTAGGTCATCCCGAAACATCACGATATTCATCGAGGCATTTCTTCACATACTCGAGATGGTCTTCCTTCATCACCGTCTCTTCCTTAAGCTCATCGGAAAAGATTAAGAATGTCTCACACCCTTGCCTAATACCTCTTAAAAGTTTCATGGTTGAAATTAGAAAGGCCTCACTATTCCTCTATTCCCCCTCAATAACTTGGGTTTCTCCCTCCTCACTAACAAAACTCACTATTCACACAGTTAATCAGGGCTTTGTTGGAGAGACTAACCAATCCATCCCAATTATTGCATCACACTTACCCATCTCGATGGCATAAAAGTCTCCCTTACAAGTGAAAGATAAGGTTTCCAAGAACCCTTGGGTGTAGTGAGTTTTCCCATTGGCAAGTTGGAGGGGCCTATTTACTTGATTTCCTAATCTTAAGTGTTGTGATTTCACAAGTTTTGGAGTAATAAATCAATGAATGCTACCCGAGTCAGAGCTAAGAATTTAACATCCCCATTTATAATCTTTCCTTTCATTCTTATCATTGAAGCATGTGCATGAGATGCAAAAGAAACCATGCATTTCATTATAGGTACGAAACTCACCTTCTTCCCCTACTTCCTCGATTGTCAGATCCATCTCAATCAACTTCGCTTGCATCTTGGGTCCAGTCTTGAAATTGAGTTTAGCTTTGTTCCGGCACTTTGAATGTGCGATGTCCCTGCTCCTCTGATGATCCCAAATCTAGCCATATCTGAATCATACAACTTAATCTAAGAAAACATTAAAATCACTTAATCGTGCTATTTCTACATAGCAATACAATCAAATCAATCCTCTCAAATAGCAAAATAAGCATGCATGCCATATCCAAGATTCTTTTCACAATCATGTAATCTCAAACAAATATTCACATAATATACATCTCTATCAATTAAAACATAGCATCTCAATCAATCACAATGTATGTGTCTATCTCAAGATTCTATCATCATCACCATGCGCGATAACATGGTTAGTCATAATAACCAAAATCCAGCCAATCTAGTGCCTTATCCGATGCCCGTCCACCCAACCTCCACACTAGACATCACGGCTATCTCAGGTATGCCTCTTTATGAATCTTATCCTCTTTGGGTTCTATCACATGGCTCCCAGAGGGCATAAATCTCGTTCTCTGACTTGCGTTCCGTGTCTAAAGATGGCCGCCTCCTGAATCTCAAAATCTCATGTCGAGTCTCATCATATCAATCAGTCATTTCAAAACAAACCAATCACAAGTCATACATATCATCTTACACTCATCTCTAGTCCATAATCTTCTAAGGCATGCATATTCAAATAAATCAAAATCAACTTCAAGTATAAAACAAGCTTTTAATTCAAATAGTCTCTAACTTCTCTTATTCTTTTAATTCTTTCAAGTCATATGGGAATATTTGTTTTTTTAACATAATCAATTATCATGTTCTAACCAGCGAGATCATCTCTAGATACTATAGCTAAGTCTTAGCTATGCTTATGCATTAGTCCATCCAATCTATGTGTTGGTCCATTCGATCTATATAGATAAGATAGTCAATCTTGATGGCGATTTCTAAGACAAAGCCTTACAAGTAGTCTCTTTGAAAGAGTAATATCTTCCAATCTATTTGGAATTTGAGAAAAGTCAAAACTATAAAGTTTTAGGAATAAACACGTCTGTATACACGTCTGTATGCATCTATTCTACAGAGTAGATGCATTTATAGACGCTGTCGTGCCATGGCACGTCTATGGTGTGAAACCATGCATGTGAGACCATCAAATACAAATCCAGATGCATGAGTTAAGTGCCATGACGAGTCATTATATGATGCCATGTACATATGTTCATATTGTAAGTGAGGTTCAATAAGACGAGCTGAGGCTGAGCCAGATCTAGGAGTTTTTGTATATGAGTGTGGTGGGTGATGGTTCTGCTGTTACTCAGAGCTCATGGGTAAGTCAGTAACATCCAGTTATATATGATGGTATGAGTGGCACGCCAAAGGGATAAGTTAATGATGTTAATGGCTTCCCATGTGCATAATGTGTAGTAGCTTCTTAATGGTATCGATGGTCAAATTAGTGAATACCTCTTATGGAATGCAAACATGAGGGCATGCCAATGCACAAAGGAATGTATTTATGAAGACATGGAGATATATTTGAGTGGACAATTGGGGGATTCTATAAATCACATGGTCGATATGATGACATTATAAACTATGGAGGCATCAAGAGCAATGGAGATTCAATGGGGCATTAGAGTGCCGAAGTCTTTATTGAATGCGGGGGATACTGTAAGATCCCTGTTCCCACCGAGCAACGGATTCAGGGTACTGGCAGCGGAAGTAGCGCTTCTCGCACGGGACAGGGGTCCCACACTCGGGGCCTCGCCCACGGATATCCGGATAAGAGACTAATCCGTCGGTTGTTCCAAAACCGAACCCGGAAAAACTTCCTCTACCGGAAAGCACGGGCGATTCCACCAGGATAACTTTTTACTCTAACGTAGTCAAGATCATTTCTGATCGAGATGATCCGATTACATCTATAAGATACTTAGTCAGTTCAAGGAAGAAACTTGCACTTGGATCGTTGGGATCAACGCTTTTTTCCCCATTCAAGAGGCACAGCCGTTGATTCCTATCCATAGAATAGTTTCTGTCCGGGATTTATTTTTTTTTTTTCTATCGTAAAAACAAAAGTTTGAGTCTCGATTTACGGATCCATCAGTCCAGCCTAACCCCATCCAATCCCATGGGTTAGCCAACCGCCCAACCACTGTAGTGATGGGATCCAATTAAAAATTTGGTTAGGTTTTGTCCCGGGTACCAAGGAAAAGAGTTCCAAGGCCCCCTAGCCGGATGTTCATGCAAAATAAAACTAGTCACACCACTCACACACCCAATATGAAATTGCCTTTTTCAACCAGATTCAACCAGTTTAAAACAATCCTTTAATAAAACCATAGTATCATTGATCACCATCTTCCAATTTATCCAATTGATTCTTAATTTCCCATCATTCCTTCATCAGAGTATCAATGGCATCATTGGCAACTAGAACGCTCAGGAGCCGTTTCGATAGTTCCTAGCCCATAATACTTGGCAATATAATCACTTAACAAGATGGACTCTCGTTGAAGATCAGCAAGATCAACCAACAGATCCATATAAGGAGCCATGGACTCATCCATTGAAGACCAGCAAGGTCAATCAACCAGATCCATGCTCGATTTTAGAAAACAACTCCAACTCTGTTCCAATATCTTCCTCGACGCACGCGTGGGTATCCTAGGCAACCCAGAGCCCGAGCACCGTATGGTCAGCACCCTCTAGGATCCTTCGCAGGTAACCTAGCGCTTCACGCATATGCCGCTTCCTTGGCCCCTCATCCACCGTACCGGAAGCTCACCATTTTAATCGCACCGAGGCTGGTCAAGACCTCGGCCGACCTTGCTACGCGAGACGTCCTTCATTGACTCCCCGTCAGCAGTTGCAACTTTACCATCACGACTTTAATCACAAGACGGTCAAAATGCTCCCCCCAGCATTCTTGACATAAAACAATCATTTACAAATAGCATTTACAAACAGTATTTACAAACAGTTTACAACACAATTTCTATTTTAACTTTCATTTTTCCACATTATCAATCTATATTACTTATTCCATATTCCATTTATATGTATACTCATCCCATCACATCATTTCCATCTCATCACTTCACATTCCCTCACATCACAATCGTATATTCACATCTATACATCCACAACTATATGCGTACATTCACATCTACATGCATACATCTACATCCCTATGCATACATCCACATCCATCCAATTGATTCTTAATTTCCCATCATTCCTTCATCAGAGTATCAATGGCATCATTGGCAACTAGAACGCTCAGGAGCCGTTTCGATAGTTCCTAGCCCATAATACTTGGCAATATAATCACTTAACAAGATGGACTCTCGTTGAAGATCAGCAAGATCAACCAACAGATCCATATAAGGAGCCATGGACTCATCCATTGAAGACCAGCAAGGTCAATCAACCAGATCCATGCTCGATTTCAGAAAACAACTCCAACTCTGTTCCAATATCTTCCTCGACGCACGCGTGGGTATCCTAGGCAACCCAGAGCCCGAGCACCGTATGGTCAGCACCCTCTAGGATCCTTCGCAGGTAACCTAGCGCTTCACGCATAGGCCGCTTCCTTGGCCCCTCATCCACCGTACCGGAAGCTCACCATTTTAATCGCACCGAGGCTGGTCAAGACCTCGGCCGACCTTGCTACGCGAGACGTCCTTCATTGACTCCCCGTCAGCAGTTGCAACTTTACCATCACGACTTTAATCACAAGACGGTCAAAATGCTCCCCCCAGCATTCTTGACATAAAACAATCATTTACAAATAGCATTTACAAACAGTATTTACAAACAGTTTACAACACAATTTCTATTTTAACTTTCATTTTTCCACATTATCAATCTATATTACTTATTCCATATTCCATTTATATGTATACTCATCCCATCACATCATTTCCATCTCATCACTTCACATTCCCTCACATCACAATCGTATATTCACATCTATACATCCACAACTATATGCGTACATTCACATCTACATGCATACATCTACATCCCTATGCATACATCCACATCCACATTCACATTCACCTCCATACATCTACATCTACATGCATACATCCACTCCACATTCACATCCACATCTATACATCTACATCTACATGCATACATCCACCTCTACATCCACATCTACGTCTATACACCTACATCTACATGCATACATCCACCTCTACATCCACATCTACGTCTATACACCTACATCTACATGCATACATCTACATCCCTATGCATACATCCACATCCACATTCACATCTACATCTATACATCTACATCTACATGTATACATATACATCTCCATTCACAACTACATCTACATGCATACATCCATATCTCCATTTCCATCTACATCTATACATCTACATCTACATGCATCCATCCACCTTCACATCCACATCTACATCTATACATCTACATCTACATGTATACATCCACATCTCCATTCACATCTACATCTAGACCTCTACATCTACATGCATCCATCCACATCTCCATTTACATCCTCATCTACACATCTATTTCTACATGCATACATCCACGTCCCATGCATACATCCACCTCCACATTCACACTCACATCCATACATCTACATCTCCATGCAACATCCACATCTCCATGCATAATAAAATTCTTTTAATTATTCTAGGATGATAGTTCCTAGAATATGGTAGGGATTCCTCTTTTTATACTTTGAATGAATTTATTTTATGCGTAATTTCTATAAAAATTTTGCCATAGCTCCGCTACTATGACTGATAAATCTCAATTTTTTTCTAAGGGATAAAGCTCATTATTAAAGAAATAATTAGAATGGTCTCTAATTGGATCATCAATCCATAATGGTCTCTAATTGGATCATCAATCCATAATGGTCTCTAATTGGATCATTAAGAAAACAATTAGAATGGTCTCTAATTGGGTCATCAATCCATAATAGATTGAATCATCAATGTGCATAAACTAAAAGCATAGCAAAAAGCCATTTAATTTGGCCTCAAGCATAGCTTAATCTTGGATTAAGAAAAGGCTTTATGAAAAGCTTCATTTGGATTGAGAATGGTTCATGAGTATGACCATTTCTTGAGTGAGAGAGAGAAATTACATAGAAACCATTAGAATTTAAACATAAATGGAATTTAACTTCTATAGCATTTATTAAATTATGTAACTCTTCACTACTATTCACCAATTAACTTCAATAGCATTTAAAAAACCATACCAATTAAACTTCTCAAGCTTGAGAGGGGTTGAGAAGAGAGAATCATTGAGAAATTATAGAAAGATCAAAATTCAATATACTTACCTTATAATTTGCTTGATTCTTTATTCACGGTAGAGGCCCCCAACCAATCAATTGGTTTAGTATGTTGATGGAGCCACCAATGGGGATTAAAGAAAGAGAGAAGTATCAAAACTAGTGAATTATTAAAGAATTCACAACTCTTGGCTTAGGTAGAGTAGAGTAACAATGCATAAGACACTCTATATTTTGGCTTAGGTGGAGTAGAGTAACAAGCATAAGACTCTATCTAATTTGGCTTAGGTGGAGTAGAGTAACAAGGCATAAGACTCTATCTAATTTGGCTTAGGTGGAGTAGAGTGACAAAGCATAAGACTCTATCTAATTTGGCTTAGGTGGAGTAGAGTGACAAAGCATAAGACACTATATTTTTTGGCTTAGGTGGAGTAGAGTGACAAAGCATAAGACACTATATATTTTGGCTTAGGTGGAGTAGAGTGACAAAGCATAAGACACTATATTTTTTTTCAACAAGGGGAGGCTTCTATTTATAGGAAAATTTGAGCTCCTAACCAAACAAACTGATTCTAGAATTTTCCAAGTCAGTTTGGTTGAATTTGGACTAGATTTGGACCTAGTTTCGTTACTTTTTGATTCGGTTTGGTTCCATTTTGATTTGGTTTGGTTCAAGAGAGATGAGAGATAAAAAATATCACATTATTTTTTAGTTTAAAACTCATTCAAGCATGTGAAATATGCACCTCCTTTAAAGAATTCCCCTTCCTTACATATGTGTCAAAATTTTATTGCTCATAGTTTTTTACTAATAAACCTTGTACATTTTCAACTCTTCATCTTATGTGAAATATGCACCTCCTTTAAAGAACTCCTCTTCCTTACATATGTGTCATAGTTTTTTTACTAATAAACCTTGTACATTTTCAACTCTTCATCTTATGTGAAATATGCACCTCCTTTAAAGAACTCCCCTTCCTTACATATGTGTTTATTTACTAATAAACCTTGTACATTTTCAACTCTTCATCTTATGTGAAATATGCACCTCCTTTAAAGAACTCCCCTTCCTTACATATGTGTTTATTTACTAATAAACCTTGTACATTTTCAACTCTTCATCTTATGTGAGCATTTACTCATTTTTGGATACCCAAAATATCTCATATTTTTAATATTGCTCATAGTTTTTTTTACTAATAAATCTTGTACATTTTCAACTCTTCATCTTATGTGAGCATTTACTCATTTTTGGGTATCTTCTTTTACAAATTGGATTTATCTCCTCCCTACACATGGATTGATGCTATTGGCCCATAGGAACCTTAATTGGACCATAATCTAAAAATTTCTGAAAATCTAGACCCTTAGACTAAGGTTCTTTATACTTATTTCCAATTAATTCCAATTGCACATTGGAAAATTCTTTTTGAATTTCTATTTCAGGGGAACTTATTTTAATAAGATGAGTTAATTTTCTAACCAAAAATATTCATAATCTGAATATTCTCTCTCTAGCATATTTTTCTCTCTCTAGGCTAAAACAGTTAGAACAAGGCCTTTATATTTCTGAAGAGGGATTGATTACAGGGGAAGATACTAGACATCAAAAAGGGGTTGGGGGAGGAATCTTACAGATACAAATGGATGATCTACTTTGCATTGGGAAGCTTGCCTTAATGCCAAGGTTAGGAGCATTACACACATATTAAAGGGGGGCAGCTTGCGTGGCATTAAAAAGAAAAATAATGGAAAGTATTAGAAGGGGAATGGTAGGCGCAGCGTGGAAATTCTGAAAGGAAAAAACGCATTTTTAGCTGCAAAAGGTGGTGGCGCCGATTTCCTCGCGGGAAAGAGGAGAAAAACCAAAAAATTGCAGGCGACGCTCATCAGAGAAAAAGGGGAGAACTCTGCAGAAAAGAAAAAAGAGAACCAGTGCATCTATCTACCAGTTAATTTTAAACGAAAGATATATCTACTGTTCACACCGTGTAGGTGCTAGAATTGAAGAGGGAATTGAGAGCTACATGAAGAGATGCTTCAGCCATTTTCATGTTTTTTTTCTCCATCGAGCTATCTACTGTGAGGCGACTTTGCTTTCCACGTTTTCTCCATCGCGTGTGTACTGAGGCGACTTTGCCTTCCATGTTTTCTCCATCACGTGTGTACTGAGGCGACCTTGAGATTAGCAAAAATAAAATCAAAAGGAAAATTCACTCGTTCAGATAAGTGTTTTCTTTGTTCTACTTTTTTTGATTTAGAAAAAGGGCATATCTCATAAATCCTTAAGGATTTGGAAAATGAGAAAAAGGCTTTGGAGAAAAATTTAAAGGCTTTGGAACTTGGAGAATTGTGGGAAAAAGGCATCAAAATTACATTCAAGCCGTGGGAAGTTGGTTCTACTTCTACTCGATGCAATTTTGGAATTCATGAGCATGTTATAGTTATGCCGTATGCTATCTTTTGTTTGCATGATGTAAGAATTTAAAAGCAGGCTTTCAGGTGATAAAGGACATCTTGAAATGATGAAATCGATGACACTAGATGTATGGAATGTAAATGGTCACATGTATGTTGGAAATATTTGAAGGTTAAGCTATGCCTACATGTGATTGGCTGGAAGGTTTTGGAAAAAGAAGCCAGTGAATCTATGCCTGGAAAGGGACAAGCATTTGATACACGAATTCAAGGATGTATTGAGATGAATTGACACATGTATATGTCATTAAAAAAATGGACTTGTCCTATGCTTCTTGGGAAATTTTGTGTGTGAGTTTTCTTGTTAGGTTTGGTACCTACTCTCACAGCTAGAAGTCTCATACTTTCCCAGCTAATCCGCACACGTCACGACAGCTTTGGTGAACCTGACGTGAAACTGCTGGGGTGAGAGTGTGGTGAAATATACAGGGAAGCTATGGGCTGAGAATTCTGAGGGTCAGGGGGTTCATTTTGACCCCGGAGTTATGCAGATGTTTCAGATGTTTACCATGTACATGCAACAGCAACAAGCTGTTGAGAGAGGACAAATTTCCACGACCAAAGCATTACAATCAATTGTGAAAAAGGTGGATCAATTTGATGGGAAGGACATCACAAAGTACCTGCGCAATTACATAAAGGAGATGGAGCTAAACAGGGTGACTGAGGAGGATATGGTTCGAAGTTTCGAGCTGGTATGTGTTCCTGAAATAAGAGAGCGCATAAGAGGATTGCAGACAGCACATGGTGGCAGAAATTGGGAGGATTTCAAGCTTGCTTTAAAGGATGAATATTTCATGGAGGATTCTGAGCGAGTGACCAAACGAACTTTCTTGGAATGGGTCACAAAACCTAAAATGGGAATTTCTGCCATAGAATTGCTAAGAGAGTTTGAGAAGCGCTATGCCCAGCTGTCAAGGATAGAGCGTACAACTTTGGACAGAGAAAAAACAGAGCTCTTCTTACAAGCAGCTGGGAAAGATCTCCAAGAGAAATTGGAAATCCTCCTTGAGGATAAGGATACAGAGCAAGGATTAAAGAGTGATTGGAATGATGTTGAGGATGCAGTCACCATGTTAGCAAAGCGGCAGCGGAGGAGGGATAAAATGGTGATGGGCTCTGCAACCCCCATAACTGCTGTTACCCCTGAGAATCTACCAAAACCAGCTGCTATAATTCCAAAGGTAGATGGGCCGATGGATGAGCTTATTAAGGGTATGCGTGACCTAAAATTGAAGATGTCCAGGATTGAAGAAAAGGGTCTACCATTGGGGCAGGCTTCTATGCAAAGGCCTCAAAGCAAAGAAGGGTTTACATACAGATGCATATGGTGTGATGACCCAGAACATGCAAAGAAAGATTGTGCTAGCTATAAAGAAGCTCTTAAAAATCAACTTGTGTTTTTCAAAGATGGGAAAATCTATCTTACAGAGACTGGTCTTCCATTGAGTACAAATTTTGGGAAAGGAGGGATGAAAAAGCTGGCTGCTAGTCATGCCATTTCTATGGTTGAGGCAGCAACCTATGGATTAAAGGTTGGTCAATTAAAGCAGGGATTTGAGAATGATGAGGATTATGAGAATGAGGATTTTTGGCCATCAACAATGGAATTAATTGCGTCAAAGAAGGTGTCTAAGCAAGCTTTGCATGAGGCAGGTGATTGTATACGTCTTGAGACTGGCTGGGAGGAGCCTGTGGATTCTTTATCTATTCATGCCTACATTGCTAAATGCCAGAATAATGAGGCACAGGTAGAGGAGAAGCGAAAAAGGGAAAATGAGGAAGGAGGGCCATCAAAAAGAGTTACACGTGGAAGTGAAAAGAAGGATCCTGGGCCATCACATATGCCTCCACAGCATAGCAGACCTCCATAGGAAGTTTCAATGGAAGAAGTGCCAGCAAAAATGAAGGAGAAGGGTAAAGGGAAAAGTCCACTCTACAAGCTTCAATCTGATATTGAAGCTGCAACAGATCTCAAAAAGGTGCTTGAAGAGAGGATTCTAAACAGCAGGGTGGAATTTACACTAGGGGAAGTCTTGGGGATTGCAAAGAAAGAATTTCATGATGAGATAATTGATATTATACGAAGAAAAAGGCAGTCCATAATTGAATCTATTCCATCGCAAGGGGAGGCAAGAACTTCCAAGACTCATGAAGTACAGGTACAGAAAAAGGAAGAGAGAAAATGTGGTGGAATGTAATCACTCTGCTGATGGGGCACGACAAGTGCGCTTTGTGGAAGAGGATGATGAAAAAGAAGTTCTTACAAAGAGTCATTACTCCAGGAGCCATTGGGCAAGAGCAACCACTGAAACCCTTGTCAAGATAGGTGATTTGGAAGAGCCATATGTCGCTCTAATTGATCATGGGTCTGAAATAAATCTTATGGCTAAAAATCTCTACAACAAATGTAAGTGGCCAATGGATGTGGATCATGGGTGGATGATTAAAGCAGCTAATAACTCATCTGGAGAGCTTTATGTAGCATGTCTAAATGTAAGGGTAACTATAGGGGATGTGAAAGATCATCAGAACTTCTTTGTTCAGGAGATGTCATCGTATCCCCTTATCCTTGGGCAACCCTACATTACAGCTGTGAGGATGGAAACAAAAGTTTTGGACGATGGCTCGGCATATTCAAGAATAAGGAGTAAGGATGGCAAGAAAGCTGTTCAGTTCTTGACAGTTTGCATTAACCATGAAAGGAATCGTGAGTCTCTTTGAGCACAGTCACTCCCGAAGATAAATAGAGAATTCATGAATTACAGGGAGATGAGGGATTTTGGCCAGGTGCCATTGTAAAGCGGGATTCCAATGGTACAAGGGGAAATGAGTTCTCGCAGGACTCAATCAATGTAAATAGCTTTTCAGCAAATTTTCAGGGATTCTCCAGCTATTGGTCATTGGTTTTTGTAAAAAGCAAGGATTTGAAGCGTGGCATGTGAAAACATATACAAAATGAACAAAAAAGTTTTGAGCAGTGTGGTCTTTTGGAGAAGAATGAGTTTATTTCAGGGGTACTTGATGAGGTGTCATTTGTAGATACTATGGATGTGCTTTTTGATATGGGAAGAGCATGCTTACAGGGTGGAAATGAGATAATAGAGGTGTCATCTGTGGAGATGTATGATATAATTCAAGAATTTGAGGGGGTGGAATGTAAAAACATGAATTGCGAGATGGATGCTCATGTTGATACAAAGTACAAAACAGTTGCAAAGAAGGTGAAACCAGTTGCCTTGCCTTTGCCACCAGGAAGCAAGGAGAAGATAGATAAAGCTTCTAAGCAACCAAATCTTAGAGATCCGAAGAAAATTGGGCATAAATTTACTCTAGAAACTCTAAAAGAGCTAAAAATTGGTGAAAAGGATTTTATGTTGCCAGTTGAAAGGGAATGCTTTGAGGAGATGCTTGTAAAACATGAGAAAGCCTTTGCTTTTCAGCCGCATGAGATAGGCTGTGTTGATCCAAGTGTAATAGCACCAATGGTGATCTTTACTGTTTCACATGTGCCCTGGAACCTGCGGCCAATTCCAGTGCCAAAGGCTCTCTTGCCAAAGTTGATGGAATTACTAAAAGAAAAGATCAGGATTGGAATCTTGGAGCCATCATGTGCCCCATATTCCAACAGATGGTTTACTGTGCCAAAGAAAAATGGGACATTGCGCTTTATTCAAGACATGCAACCTGTAAACAAAGTCACAATCAGGAATGTGGGAGCAGGTCCGATTGTGGATGAGTTTGCAGAAGCATTTGCAGGGAAAGCTATATACTCTATGGGTGATCAGTATTCGGGATATGGTCAGTTCCAGCTAGATATACAAAGCAGGGACTTGACCACAATGAGAACTCCTTTGGGATTAGTAAGGATGTGTACCTTACCACAGGGAGCCACCAACTCAGTGGCACATATGATGAATGGAATGAATAAAGTCTTACGAGACTTCATACCACAAAAAACTATGCCTTTTTTGGATGATGTGCCAATAAAGGGCTGTGATGAGAAAGACAAAGATGGGGATTTGGATTCAAAGGGGTGCCGCAAGTTTGTGGCAAATCATATAAAGGATTGTGATATGATTCTATCCAGGCTTGAAGAAGTGAATCTTACTTTATGTGGGCTGAAATCAGTGTTTGGAATTGGTGAAGTGCTAATAGTGGGACATCTTTGTAGTACTAGTGGACGCCGGCCTTGTCCAGCCAAGATAGATGCAATACAAAGAATGAAAGAGACATGCATTAATGTTACAGAGCTGAGGAGATTTCTTGGAGCATGTGTCTTTTATGTTATTTGGATCCCACATTATGCACATGTAGCAGATCCTCTTTATCAACTTTTGAGGAAAAATCAAAAATTTCTGTGGAGTGCAGTACATATTAAAGCTATGCGGAAGCTGAAATGTTTGCTCCAATCATCACCTACTCTAAGAAAGGCAGATTATGAGTGTGGCAGGCCTGTGATTGTTACAGTTGATACTAGTCCTACTGGGATAGGATGGGCAGTAGGGCAAGATGATGAGGATGATCACAGGTATGTAATCAGATTTGGAGCAAAGGTATTAAGCTTTCGACAATGAAAGTATCCACAGATCAAGAGAGAGTTATGGGGAATAGTCACTGCTCTAAAATGTGAAAAAGAATATCTTATTGGGGCATCTGTACTTGTGGAAACAGATTGCTTGCCACTTCTTGGGATGATAGCAAGTTGTACCACTCCAGATATTGCTATGCTTAGGTGGATTGCCTATATCAAGTCACTAAATCCTGAGTTTGAGCATATTGCAGGAAAAGATAATCCAGTTGCAGATATGCTATCAAGATCCAGGTATGAAGATGAGAAAGAGATGATAAGTGACATTGATGATGTGGGTACAAAGTTCTATACTACAGCATATGCAAAAGGGGACCATATTTGCCTATCAAATGCACTTGAGTCTTTTATTGAGGAAATATATGAAGGAGATTGGTTGCTTATTGGTCAATATTTGAGTACTCTGACAAGGCAAGGAAATTGGTCTGACTCAGAATTTAAGAGGATCCGCAGAAAAGCATATGGTTATTTCCTAAAGGATGGGTACCTCTAGAAGCATCCTAAGCAGAGGAATGTTATGCCACAGAGAGTCATATGTGATAAAGAGACTCAAGGAAAGCTTGTGAAAGAATTCCATGAGAGTCTCTGGGCTGGACATAGAAGTGTGTGGGCCACCTTTACCAAAATAAAGGAAAAATATTGGTGGAAAGGAATGTACAAGGATATTTCCCAATATGTGGAAACATGCATGGTATGCCAAATGTACTCAAATGTGCGGTATGAACAGCTACATATAATTATTGGTAATTACAATATGTAGCTTTACAGATAGTAGAGATGTAATTTTTTTATATGATATACCTTTGTGCTTGAATAGGTTGTGTATCAACCAATAATTGACAATAAGAGATGGTGGCATATAATCCCAATCTCACCACATTCAAGATCCATTTACAGTACATTCACCCACATTGAACATATGGAGTAGCATGTCAACTCAACTATGGAGGGAGATAGCTTCGAAAACATTGATGATGATCGTGCCATTACAGATGATGATCGTGATATTGGAGATGATGATATTGCCTCTCATACTGATGATTCTAGTAGTGGGATGGATCTCTTTGTAGATTTGGATATAGGCATCGACATTGAGATAGATACTTTAGGAAGGGTTGACCTCATTGAAGATGAGGTTGAACTCTAGTTCTTTCATTGTACTTTTATTATGGCTATATTGTCCTTCCTTTTGGTATAGATTCATGCTTTTTGAGATTACATGTATAGATTGATGCCTTTTGAGATTACATGTATAGATTTATTATGATATGTTGCTTTTCGTGGAATTACTTAATCATTCACCTTTGGATTGCTTTTCATGGAGGTTCAAGATTTTTTTTAAAAGCTTCACTTTGATGAAAAAATGTGGGGATCGAATCATTGTCCTTTGGATTGTTTTTCATGGCATTAATTGATATACCTAAGACTTTACATGTATCCATCCCTTTCACCACATTACTTGATTTATACCTATTTCTTTTCTCTTTCCTTAGCATATTTTTCCTTGCAAATATGCTTTCTAGAGATTCATTTGTATATAAATGCACCAAAAAATCATGCATATTATCAAGATCTTGTGCACATAGTTCAGCAAATGATGTTTTGGGGGATTGAAGATTATGTTTTTCTTTGCAAGGTCCACAATTGTAATTGTATAGGAAATTGTTGTATACTGCATCTATAAGCACGTCTGTAATCTCGTCTATGCTCGTGTCTATAAGCACGTCTAATTTCAAAGGAATTAGACGCGCTTATAGACACGAGCATAGACGCAAATGTAACTTACACGTCTATAAGAGCATCTAGTTTCAAAGAAGTAGATGCCCTTATTATAGACATGAGCATAAACGCTCGTAAAGATGCCCCCATAACTTGCACATCAATGCAATGCGTCTATGCTTGCTTTATGTTGCAGTGGTTCATGACTAAGAAACCCTATGTATCATGTGCGTTCAAGGGACATTTAACAAACACCTTACCTGTGAATTTTTCATGAATAAAACGACCCCCATTTTCTTTATAAACTTACAGGTTTTTTTTTAATGGATAATAAAAACCCTTTTGAAAATGTATTTCTATAAATTTACCTTAAAATTTCCTTCATTTGAACACATGTGCTATACTTACATAGTTTTAGGTGAACCCCCCCAAGGAAGTAATATAGCTAAGATATTTGGTTCAAGAGACAAAACTTCCAAGTAATGATGTAGGTCATAAACTTTTGGCTTAATAGCTATATTTTCTAGGAATTGTTCTAAAGAGGCTAGGGGTTTTACCTCTTGAGTCATAACTCTTATAAAGTGGTCAAGAGAGCCAAGACTACTAGGCAATCACTACAAGAGTAGAAACCTGTAGAGCGACCCTTACGGGGGTCGCTACAGAAGTCGTTCCAAAGGTCACTCTTGACCATCGTTTAAACGACCTCTATAGCGACGTTTTTGCGATGCATAAACGATGCTTTTTGGGTGGCATAAACCACGTTTTTATGGTGGCATATACATCGCGTTTGGGTGGCATAAACGACGTTTCGAGGGTGGCATAAACCACATTGTTGGGTGGCATTAATGATGCTATTTGAGTGGCATAAACACCCAAGTTTGGGTGGCATAAGCAACCCTTTTTAAGTGGCATAAATGACCCTACGAAGGTGACATAAACGACCCTATTTGGGTGGCATAAACGACCTTACGAAGGTGGCATAAACGACCTTTTTTGAGTGGCATAAACACCCAAGTTGGGGTGGCATAAGCGATCCAATTTGTATTATTTTTTTTAGCCATTGGGGTCGCTTAAAAGACCTTTGTTCTGAATGTTTTTTTTAGCCGATGCGCATTCCCTCTCTCTCTCTCTCATACACATTATCTCCACTTGTGTCTCTTGCACACACATTCTCTCTCTCTTTCTCCCTCCCTCTCTCTCTCTCACACATACACTTCACATAAACATTAGTCTCTCTCTCTCTCTCTCTCTCTTTCTCCCTCTCTCTCTCTCTCTCACATACACACACACTTCACATAAACATTGGTCTCTCTCTCTCTCTCTCTCTCTCTCTCTCTCTCTCTCTCTCTCTCTCTCTCTCTCTCATACACACGCCTCTTTATCACACACAAACATCATAAAAAATCTCTCTTTCTCTCTCTCTCTCTCTCTCACACACACACACATACGCACGCGCATTCGTGTACGACAAAAGACCCAAGAATCGACATACATCGACTTTTGAAAAACCAATGGCCGATATCGATTACAATAAGTATAAATTAAATTTTGCAATCTGTAGATTTGGGAGGTAGACACTTCAAGAAACTCTTGATAGATGTAACACATGTGCATCATGGCCAAAAACACACATACATAAAGAAAATGTTAATGAAAGAGCGCCATCATTCTGAATGAGCGACTATATGTACCAAAAAATTATGTCTACAAACTTAGCACTAAATGGCTCTATCATTAATCGGAGTCATCCGAGGAAGAGTCCTCGTCTTGTACATTCTTGGGTGGTTGCGATGATAACCCTGCTGCTACCTGTCGATCCGAGCAACCTCGTCCATGTCGTTCTCACCATGTTGCTCCTGCAATTAAAAATGTCTATTAGCTATTTGAGTATAAAAAAAACCACATAACATATAACACATGCAGATCTTGATTGGCATAAAATAATATTTGATAGAATTACTTATAAAAGCATCGGGTGTCGGCATCTCCTTCTGTAGCGCTCTGTAGCCGTAAATTGTGGCTCTCCGTATCTCGTCTGCAGGTGGTGCTCGACCATAATCCTTTCCTTGTCATTTAAACATTGCATATATATAAGTAAGAAGTGAATTGAATGCATATGAGATCATAGATACATGGATACATATATATATATATATATACAAATAGCTATAGATAGACGAACAAAAAATTTGTGCACTTACAAAGAGTGCTCGAAAGCCACAAGAGCCCATCCGGCCAAGCCGAGAGGTGTGCCCTGACTAGACACGAGCTTGTGCTGCCTCTCCTGCAAATTAAATGCGCTTTTATATGAATATATAATTAATGCTATTCGAGAAGTACCTATCATATGCATTGAGTGAATTAACTTTGTGTACCTTCTGTTGAGGCCATGTCACTCTCAAGCGAATCTCTTTCCTGAAGTGCGACCAAGAATCTCTGCACATCGCAGGTGGGCGTGTATGCTCAGGGACGACCGCAAATTTCCTAAGCATTTAACAACAATGTGTTATTACAAGGTTTCACAATTTACGATCAATAAACATATAGATGGATATATAAACACATATACATAGGTAGGTGGATAGATAAATAGATAAATGTAGCGGTCTGTATGCGCTATGGATGCTCAATTGGGTGCATTTGGAGAGCGTACTGGCTCTCCGAATGGACCAATTGCACATCCATAGTGCATACGGACCGACCGACGGTCCGTATATGCTACGCTAATGCATTTGGGTGCATGTCAATTACACCTTGAAGAACTATTTTGTGCAAGGTTACTGTAAGCCTCTAATATGGACATAAGTATAGTAAGAAGGTATGATTACAAATTAACTAGTTTTTGCTGAGGGAAGAACATTATTCCTAACCTGGGGATAAGCAAATATGCATTGTGCACTACCATAGCATTTACAAACACTTCTAGGATGATTTTGTATGTGTATTATTTTTGTTCAAGTTGTCTTTGATTTTTAATGATATTAATATGACATTAATATTTTCTGAATGCAGATTCTGGGTCATCCTCTGGGACACCGCCTCCTCCCACTCTTCCTGTGCGTCCATCTGTAGTTGCGAGAGGAGATGGTTCCTCTTCTTCCACATCATCTATGACACTAGGCGACTCACAAACATATTACATTGAAAGAATCCCATGTTGGTATGCAGCATGTCATGGCACTCATCGACAACGAATGCGACACATATGTTTTGCCCATATGGAGCAGTATGGTCCATGTCCTGATATGCCACCGCAAGAGGAACGGGAGCATCCCATGGTAAGTGATGTCATTTTAGAACTATGTATAAATTCATATCCAAGTTTACTCCGCACTATTAATTGTGTTCCATGTGTGTCTCACCCTTCATATAATCAACAATGATGCATTATTCAGCACGTACCAGTTCTACATCCTCGATTTCATGAGGATTGTGAAGACCATGGAATTGATCCTTCATTCCTTCCACGCACACGATATGGTCAAGCTGTTTTTCAGTTGCAAATGGAGGCATCATCAACTTCTTTGCCCCTCGATGCCCAATCAGAGACATTGGGTGATCATCCTTTGCCTGATCGTCTTCTATCTCTCATTCAAAGCTATGGAGGACGGTTGGGAGTAGCCCTTCCATCAGACGGAGAGGTTTTCAGCTTTTGGGGTGCTCGATATGTGATTGCACCATCTACCATTCCCAATGGTGGACGAGGTCTCTTTATTACACAGGATTTATGCATGCCCGCAAACTCAGAGGTGACTCTTATGTCATTTTGTGGGCCCATTTATGGTTGGGACGCATGGCATGCACTTGTTCGCTTTATCAGAAGTATGACAACATATGGGCTTTGTGCTAAGGCAGCCTCGCTCACCGAAAGAAACATTAGATATAATTGTGGATCGCGGCTTTATATTGATGGAAGACCCTATGCTCAAGGAAATATAGCAGGGCTAATCAATAGTAGTAGAGGGAGAAATGAGAGAACAAATTGTAACTTTATGGAGTGTGAGAATAGTCACGAGCCATGTTATGTGATTAGAAATGTACCCATATATATAGTAGTGTGTGCTACAAGATCATTACAAGTTGGCGAGGAATTATTTGTAAATTATGGATGGTGTCAGAATCACCAGCCCCTCTTTGAGAATGAAATTTGAGATAAAGTGTCGGCCTCTTAAATTATGTATGTTTCAAATAATGTATCCAGCTTTGTAGCCCAATCAACATTTAATTTTGACAAATATTTGATGATATATTTCATTGTCTCGTCAGTAATACAACTAAGGGTATTTTAGTGTCTTGTCTAAGGTTATCTTGAGTATAGATTTTTGCTGCTAATATGCTTGAATTGTGTTGTAAAAAGGGTTTTAATGTTATGATTATATCACTTAATAATTCGATTGTTGTTACTTTAAATCATTTCTTCATGTAGACTATGTTTATACATGCAGTGTCCAGATGTTGACGGTGTATCTAGCTCTCACCGAAGTCACCATATCTTGCCAGAGGAGTACATGAGGCTTTTACATACACAAGATCCAAGTACATATCAACGACTTAGAGATGAGTACATGAGGCTTTTACGTACACAACATCCAAGTACATATCAACGACTTAGAGATGAGTACAATGCAAAATGCAGAGAAAAAGCGACCAATGAGGGACATGTTGATGATGACATCAATGAGTTTATTGACGATTGGTTCCAAGCAAGTAGTGAAGAAGAAACTTGTCCGCATGAAAAATTTCTACGAGAAGAAGCTTCAAGGCCCATCTACTACGATGGTGCATCCATATCAAGATTGAGTGTGACCTTACTCATCTTGAATCTCTAAACACGCTACCAACCGAGTAATGCATCGGTTTCTGCATTACTATCGTAAGTTATATTTGTATTTTGTTTGCATAAAAATAATGGCTCTCAATCACTTTTGTGCTCATTAAATATTTACAATTGAGTGGTAGGCTTCTTTCGAACAAGATTCTACCATCAAACAATGTGATCCCAAAGTCGAGGGACAAGGCAAAGAAAATGATCGCATCCCTTGGACTCGAATACAACACAATTCATGCATGTGTCAATGATTGAAAGTTTTGTGACACTTTCCCTTGGCACCATGAGTTGAACACATCTTCCGCAGCCCCAAAATAGCCAAGCTTATGGATTGGAGTTCGAGAAATGCAAGTATAGACGGAGTCATGAGGATTCCAAGCGATAGCAAAGCATTTAAGCATATCGATGCTACATTGCCAGAGTTTCATTGGGAGCCTCGCCATATAAATTTTGGAGTTGGCTTGGATGGAATCAATCCCTTTTCCATGCGATCGAGCAAGTGGTCAACTTGGCCCGTAGCTCTTATCAACTACAACATCCCACCATTCATGTCAATTAAGAAAGAGCATTTAATATTGTCTTTGTTGATTCCTGGTATGTGACAAATATTCTCATTTCTAAATAGCACACTCATTTCTATTTGAAAAACTTCAAATTTAAACGATGCATCAATGTAGGGAAGCGGCAAGTTAAAGACATCAACGTATATCTTGCACCGCTTCATTGATGACTTGCAACAAATATGGAAAGGAGTAAATGTTATTGATATGTCAAAACCTGTGGGTAATAGAAGTTTCAAGGTTCATGGCATTTTAGCATGGACAATACATGACTATCCTGCCTATGGCTTTGCATCAGGTACAGCAGGGCTCTTTAGTTGTTTGTTTGTTTATACAATCAAAAAATTTGGATGTTGAAAACATAAAAATAATTTTTGTTTCTCTCAAGCCTATCAACAAAGGGTTACAAAGCATGTCCACCATGCGGTGATTGGCTACGCTCCAAATATAGTCGAAGATGTGTTTCTATCTCGATATCCTTTTCTTTCATCGCTTGTTTTGATTGTACATGATACTAACTATAGGGTGGGGTGGTAGGGGGAGCCTCTTGGTCTTAGAGTGGCCTTATGCTGCTACTTAGGGGTTCGATTCCCCTTAGGCTCGTGTTCTATAGTCATGAGTCCATGTACTATGCGTGTGTGTGTTTTGTCTTACAGGCAAAAGTGTTGTGAAAAGAGCTGATCGTGAAGCTAATGAGCAGCTGATGTGGCTGATGATGTAACTGAGGATGCTGATGTAGCATCAAGAGCTGAGGTGGCAAATTAGCAACATCTAGTTAGGATGTGCAAGCATCTAGTTAGCAAGGCTGGACTTGAGAGGTTTCCGAGACAAGTAGGGGAGAGAGGGTATAAAACTGCTCATACCCTTTATACCTGCTTTATGCTAGAAAGAACTCCCTTCTTCCAGAAGAAGCTGGCCTTTTTGACCAGTAAAGTTGCCCTTTTCCTCAAATGGCGAGGAAGAGCCCTGCACAAAAAGAAGAATTGGTGGGCTGATTTGTATGTGTGTAAGTGCGAGAGTATGTGAACTTTCTAGAGAACGTTTCAGGTGTTTGACGTTCCAAACTTTCTTTATTTAATTTAACAATAATTCAACCATATTACTCAAAGAAAGAAGTAGACTTGAATAACATAGCAAAGCAAATAATTGTACCGTGCATTGTTCCGTCGATGCTTTAGAAGCGTTTGCATCTCATGCAATACAGCGGTCTCGTCCCAACCAACGCCGAACTCCTGCGCGAGGATTACCAACACATATTTCTTGTCATTATCATCTTGATCCCTACAATTTGAAAAAAAAAGTCACTTTAGTTATATTTATCATTTGATATCAATGTATACATAGATTTTAAAAAATACATGAAAGAATTGGACTTACAGCCAGTGGATGTGTATCTTGGGCATGTATGTGTGCACGAGCTCTCTCAAGCGGCGATGGAAAAGTGCCCCACCATCTACATAATGCACTCGCCCACTCTGATAATGGGCATCGTGCCCGATAGCATGCGAAGCTCCGAGGTGGCAGGTGGAGGTGCAGAAGGAGGCACACATGGTGAAGAGACTGGTGATGGTGATGGCTGACTACTACTACTGCACAAAAAACACATAATTTTTAAGATTCATTTTGGATGGTTTCATGAAAATTACGTGACGGCACGGCACCGCCGGGGGGGGTGGGGGGGTGTGAGGTCACGACACCGACGGGGGCCGGGGAGGGTGTTCGGGCACGGCACCGCGGGGGCCGGAGGCATGAGGGCACGGCTTCAGGGGGCCGGGGAGGGTGTTCGGGCACGGCACCGCGGGGGCTGGGGGCGTGAGGGCACGGCTCAGGGGGAGCCGATCGGGGGGGCGAGGGCACAGCACCGGGGTGTGAGGGCACGGGGGGGGCACGACTCCGAGGGGGGCGGCCGAGGGGGGGCATGAGGGCACAGCTCCGGTGGGTGTTCGGGCACGGCACCGCGGGGGCCGGGGAGGGTGTTGGGGCTCACTGGTGGGGTGACGGCACACGGCACGGCTCCGTGGGGGTTGGGGGAGGGTGTTCAAGGCACGGCACTGCGGGGGCCGGCCGGTGGGGGGTGTTCCAGCACGGCACCGTGGGGGCCGGCGGGGGAGGGTGTTCAGTCACGGCACCGCGGGGGCCGGGGGGCGTGAGGGCACGGCTCCGGCGGGGGGCCAGCCGAGGGGTGTTCGGGCACGGCTCCGGGGGAACGACCGAGGAGGGTGTTTGGGCACGGCTCTGGGGGGCTGACCGCCGGGGGGTGTTCGGGCATGGCTCCCCGGGGGGCCGACCGGGGGGGCGTGAGGGCACGGCTCTGGGGGGCCGGCCGGGGGGTGTCTAAAGGCGATTCTCAGCTTGGCTGGCCTCCTTCCTTTTGCGCTGAGCAAAAGGAGCCTTTCTCCTCACTTTTAGAGCTGCGATTCACTTTTGGCATATGCCTTTCTGCTGATATAAATGACAGCCAGTTTTGGTGTGCGATTTCCTTTGTAGGCTAGATCTAGCTCTAACACGCACCCCCAGCCCTTATGCTCTCTCTCTCTATCATATGCCTTAGGGACATGGGCTGCTCTAGTGGCCTTTAGGTCTCCATACTTAGGAAATTGTAGAAGAGTTAATCCACAGCAAGCTGCGAGGAGTTAATCCACATCAATCCACAGTTGGCTGGTATTGAACTTATCTATCCTTCACTAGCTACTTGTAGCCATACCATCTCATTGTACTTGTGCTCATATCAGAGCCTTACAATATCTTTAGGACTACCTCTCACTAAATAGCTTAGGAGCTTCTGGTGTCCATCCATGGTTCTTCTAGTAATTGTCCTTAATGTATGTATTAAATTTGATTAATACAGGTTGGTGACATCTTTTATACAGGATGAAGGGCCAGCACACATGGAATTGAGAGAGAGCATGTACACATGGTGCATCTTGCACAATTGGAACCTAGAGCAGCTATAGTGCTGGAGCACGAGAAAGAAGACCATGTACTTCTTGGACATGGTAAACATGAAGTCTATGTACATCATGTACATGATGAGCATCAGGCTTAACCATGGCAGCTGAGGCGTGGGGATCTAAAGAGCTGCGTTTTTTTTAAGAATACATGCTTGTTATTTTTAGAGCATATTGTAAATAAAAGCAAGAGTAGCAGGGGAACATAAAAGGGGTAGTCCACGCATCACTTGAGCATAACCTGGGGGCAGAGTAGCTTTTGGCTGGCCTCTGTGCACCTTGGTTTCACGACTTGTCCTCCGAGAAAAAAGTTGACGTGTACTTGCTGGCTTTTTCAGCACTTCCTTAGTTCTTGCATAAGCACATAACTGTGTTGCTGGCTTTTTCAACACCTCCTTAGTTCTTGCCCAAGCACATAACTGTGTTGTCCTTTATGCATGATCTCTATTGGCTCTCTCTTTCTCATGAGTTGACTGTAATTTTTTTTCCTTGAAATAGCTATCGCTAAGCAAGAAAAGGCTCCCCTCTTGATGGTCATCAAGAGGATCTTGAGACAAATGGCGGTAGACAGAGTCCAACATCCAGGAGGATATGATTGAGTATGCTGCCATGACTGTACCCCAGCTTGAGTTAATCATCACTCACCTCTCGACACTAGTACGGCCAATAGCCTTTGGGGAGGGCTCTTTGAGGGATCCTATTCCCGGAGGTGGTGGCACACCCCAACCCGTGCATACGCTTTTGGTGCAGATGCAGGTGCAGCAGATGCCGGGCCCCAGTGTTTTGACACAGGCCGAGGGCACTCCCTTGGCACAGAGGCGCCGCCATTCGAGGTATGCATTAATCTACTCCGTACTCCCGGTAGCTGACAGCGGAAGCAGTCCCCTCATGCGCGGGGCAGGGTTTCTCACTTGGGTGGCAGCCCCCCCGAGCCGTGCCGTCACGCACCCGCAGCCCCCCCCTCGTGCCACGCGGTGCCATCATGCCTGCCCCGCAGCCCGCAGTAATCATGAGAACTGGGTTTAACTGTGTGAAAGCGATTAACATGATGTTTGACTGAATGACTGATGGAATGAACATGATCTAAGGCTGGTTACCATGTAACACTCTCATACCAATGTGACATGTGAGGCTTCGACCATAGTAATCACAACCATATTCTAACTAAACTGCACTTAATGATGTTTAAGAGATAGACAAATATGTGTCAATGCAATGCAGCTATATTAGATGATGAATGCGGTTACAATGAGATCCAAAGGGATCCATGCTGTCCTAGATGATGTCTACCCCTGGAAGAGAGGGAAACATGCTGAATAATGATGAAGGATGGTTGAAAGATTGCTGTCCTGACTCCAATGCTGAGTTCCACCACTTGTATCCTGGTATCCCTCTATGTAGGAGTTGGGAAGATGGTTGAATATGCTGATGCATGGATGCGCTCCTGTTCCCAGCCCTCTTGGTGTAGAAACACTGAAGGAACACACTGTTGGATGCTGAACTGTATCCCCCTTTGCTCCTAGGAAGGAAAAGGCTGAAGAGATCGAGTTTTCTATGCTGAAATGATGCGTTTCTTTATATATGGGGAATTGGTGCTGGTCGGCCAGCTCTGAATATGCTCACGATTGCCATAAATGCTTTAAAGGCTGGTCAGCTGACTTGAATGCTGTCGGCTGCCTCCACAATCTATGGTACAAAAAGGTACATGTCTGCAGCCCTTGGCTACCTTTTCAAGAAGGTGATAACACCTCAAAATGCAGTCCCAAACTAGGACTCTTACTGACTCAAACCCCTAGTGGGCTTAATGATTAAAAACAAGGAGCACTTGGGCTATTTATAGCCCCTTTAAATGCATGGGGAACTGACCGACTGCTAGTCGGCCAGTTCATAAATTTATTAATGCTCTTTTAAACACAGTCAACTGGATCACTCCTACGCATGCTGCTGCCCGACTGCTTTCCAGTCCACACACACCCTAGTGCCTGCTCTGCTGCCTCTATGTACTGGTTCAGTCCACCATGGCTATGGGCAGCCGACACCTTCTACAACCAGCGTACTCATCTCTTGTCCTGCTGATGTCAGCCGACAGTCCTTTCTGGAACGAGCCGACTACTTCTTGCTCCAAGTCTTGCTCCATGTCCACCTCAGATGTTACACCTGAAGCTCCTACACTCTGGTTCTACCTATCTTCAACTGGTTCATACTCTTTATCTGGTTGCCTTTTCTGGATCTAGCCCTGAGAATGTCCATGGCATCTATGATGCACATGACATCCCCCTCTGCTAAACTTGATGACGGGAATCTAACCTGCTCTTGGATGACTGTCATCATCCCAATCCTATCTCAAAGTCCATCTGTCATCATCCATTCCTGGGGCAAACCTTTTCTCTGAAAACCCGGCCTGTTCTCCAAACCACTCTGTCTCTGATGAAGATCTATGCATCTGGTCTTCCTCTAGTCCACAATCCATTCCTGCCCTCACTCTGAACACGGTCTTGGTGTTCATTCCTGGAACTGAGTCTTGCACTCTCACATCACCCTTGGAGGATCAACCTCCCTTGGGACCGTTACCTGAGAACCTATCTGGCTCACGGAACTGCCATCCCCATCTGGCACTGTGGAACACCACAAAAAAAACTTCTTCAGAGTTCTTCCTCCCGATAAGTGTTCTCACCTTGGGCTTCGAATCCGTGTACTTTCGTGTACCTTGGACCTGTACCTTGGTCCAAGGTACTTTCCTGTACCTTGGACCTGTACACCATCATCTCGGACTGATTCAGTTTTTAGCTTTGCTGGGCCTGATGCTCTGATACCAATGTAACACGTGACAGCTCTGGGTAGTCTTCTTTCAGCCCTAAACACTCTTGGAAACCATCTGATGCAAAAACGCACCATCTGATGCAAAAATGCAGATATAGAGAGAGAGTAGAGAGAGAGAAGTGGTGGAAATTCAGTATAATCTATGGTACAAAAAGGTACATGTCTGCAGCCCTTGGCTGCCTTCTTGAAAAGGTGATAACACCCCAAAATTCAGTCCCAAACTAGGACTCCTACTGACTCAAACCCCTAGTGAGCTGAATGATTAAAAACAAGGAGCACTTGGGCTATTTATAGTCCCTTTAAATGCATGGGGAACTGGCCGACTGCTGCTGCTGGTCGGCCAGTTCATAAATTTATTAATGCTCTTTTAAACACAGTCAACTGGATCACTCCTATGCATGCTGTTGCCCGACTGCTTTCCAGTCCACACACACCGTAGTGCCTGCTGCCTGCTGCCTCTATGTACTGGTTCAGCCGACCATGGCTATGGGCAGCCGACACCTTCTGCAACCAGCCTACTCATCTCTTGTCCTGCTGATGTCAGTCGACAGTCCTTTCTGGGACTAGCCAACTGCTTCTTGCTCCAAGTCCTGCTCCATGTCCACCTGAGATGTTACACCTGAAGCTCCTACACTCTGGTTCTACCTATCTTCTAGTGGTTCATACTCTTTATCTGGTTGCCTTTTCTGGATCTAGCCCTAAGAATGTCCATGGCATCTATGATGCACATGACAAGTGGTAGCAGGGGGTGCAAACAGTTTCTAAAAATAAGAAAAACATTCATGTTGGAGCTCCGAGAAAGACAGAGTCCATTCACCATCCAGTTTACGGACTCTGAGGCAAGAGGTCTTCCTCCTGTAAGCATGTAACCCTTGAAAGAAAGATTTTGAAGATCAGCCTTTATCCATGAATTGAGTCATCCTTGCCCCAACCTGCCACTTGGCCAATTTTTGTCGGTCAATAGCTTGCAAGAGAGCTGTTGACTGAGAGAGAGTGTCCATTTGTTGAGAGGAGAGGGGCTGCAATTGGGAATGTGCAGTCAAGGACTGAACTACTGCTTTGGCATGCTGAACTTTAGCTCTCCAGTCAGGCATGAAATTACTCCCATATTCATGAATAACATGCTGAAGCCTGTCCACAAGGCGTTGCCATGCAAAATTACAGTCATAATGGACATGGGCTGTAAGAGGAATTATGGCATATCGGATCAATTGTTGAAATTGTGCATGCTGCAGGTATCCTTTATTCATATGTTTCATCCGAATGAAATGTAAAGGCATGTCATCCCAGGGCTACCAAACTGAATATTCAGCCATAAAGGAGCATGGTCAGAGAGACCAAGAGAGTGATCAACCTCAATATGAAGACTGAAATCTATAAATTGTTGAGCATGCAGTAAATACTATCTATCCAAGCGAGCCCAGTAGTTAGTAAAGGCATTATGATGATAGGTGTAGCCCACTATTCCAGTGTGCATGGCTGTCTATAAATCTTGTGCATGTGTCATGGTAAGTAACTCCTCCCATGATCGCTTTTCAAAAGGGATCATATGAGATCTATGAGTAGTGTTGTCTGATGGCATGGGAGAGTTATTAAAGTCTCCACCAAGAAGAGCACAAGATCGCCATGGGTAAGAAGCAATTGTGGCATGTGAGGCTTCAACCATGGTAATCACAACCTTAGTCTAACTAAACTGCACTTAGTGATGTTTAAGAGATAAACAAATATGTGTCAATGCAATGCAACTATATTAGATGATGAATGCGGTTACAGTGAGATCCAAAGGGATCTATGTTGTCCTAGATGATGTCTACCCCTGGAAGAGAGGGAAACATGCTGAATAATAATGAAGGATGGCTGAAAGATGGCTGTCCTGACTCCAATGCTGAGTTCCACCACTTGTCTGCTCGTATCCCTCTATGTAGGAGTTGGGAAGATGGTTGAATATGCTGATGCGTTGCTGTTCCCAGCCCTCTTGGTGTAGAAACGCTAAAGGAACACACTATTGGATGCTGAACTGTATCCCCCTTTGCTCCTAGGAAGGAAAACGCTGAAGAGATCTAGATGTCTATGCTGAAATGATGCGTATCTTTATATATGGGGAATTAGTGCTAGTCGGCCAGCTTTGAATATGCTCACGATTGCCATTTAAATGCCATAAATGCTTTAAAGGCTGGTCGGCTGACTTGAATGCTGTCGGCTGCCTCCACAAGCCCCAATGCTTTTGTCTAGATGGTTAATATGATGCTACAATGCTGAATCCAACCCATACCATGTGGTACATGCTGAAAATATTCATTTAAATGTCCATAAAATGCCTGATAAATCCTGATTAAATGCCCGATGATGCCATGCCATAAAATAATGCCATTTCACTGTACACCTAAATGGTGTGCACGTGACATTCCCCGCTGCTAAACTGTTGCTGCGTGGTATACCTGGCAACCTTCGACTCCTCTGTGATCCTTCTCCTCCGAACCGCTGCCCCCTTCTGTCTTCTGCTCTGCGAGCCAAGACTCTATATACTGTGGGAACTGAATGGCAAATGCTGCTAAAACTGCTTGGAAATACCTCAGTCACCCCTGATCTGCCTGTGGAAACCTTTCACCTACCATCTCCGTCGTTCCTGAAGCTCTGAACCTCCTGAGGCGATGTTGGAGAAAACTTCCGTCTTCTGTGGAAGAGAAACCCCCTGCTGCTACTGCCAGTTGAAGCCCAAAACTTATGTCCTCCTGAAGCTCTGAACCTCCTGAGGCGATGTTGGAGCAAACTTCTGTCTTCTATGGAAGAGAAACCCCCTGCTTTGCTGCCAGTTGAAGCCCAAAACTTATGTCCTCCTTTGATGATGGATGTCATTCTTTCCCAGAGAGTTCATGGGCAAACATGTATGCCTTCCAAATGCAAACATGTATGCCTTTCGCAGAGAGTTCATGGGCAAACATGTATGCCTTGCAGATGCAAGATGGATTGCTAAGATGACTCCTAAGATATCTGCTATGCAAACCATGTGTAACCCTATATGCTGTGCAAGAATGCAGATGGATGGGTTACTAATGCATACCTAAGGGAAAATCCCTAAGGGTGGCCTGCAAGGGTGGCCTGCAAGATTTTGAGAATTGGGTTTAACTGTGCGGAAGCGATTAACATGATGTCTGACTGAGAATGACTGATGGAATGAACATGATCTAAGGCTGGTTACCCTGTAACGCTCTGATACCAATGTGGCATGTGAGGCTTCGACCGTAGTAATCACAACCTTAGTCTAACTAAACTACACTTAATGATGTTTAAGAGATAGACAAATATGTGTCAATGCAATGCAGCTATATTAGATGATGAATGTGGTTACACAATGAGATCCAAAGGCATCTATGCTGTCCTAGATGATGTCTACCCCTGGAAGAGAGGGAAACATGCTGAATAATGATGAAGGATGGTTGAAAGATTGCTGTCCTGACTCCAATGCTGAGTTCCACCACTTCTATGTTGGTATCCCTCTATGTAGGAGTTGGGTGAATATGCTGATGCGTGGATGCGCTGCTGTTCCCAACCCTCTTGGTGTAGAAACACTGAAGGAACACACTATTGGTAACTATATCCCCCTTTGCTCCTAGGAAGGAAAACGCTGAAGAGATCCAGATGTCTATGCTGAAATGATGCATTTGTTTATATATGGGGAATTGGTGCTGGTCGGCCAGCTTAGCTGCAGTCGGCCAGCTCTGAATGCCATTTAAATGCCATAAATGCTTCGAAGGCTGCTTGACTAATTTGAATGCTGTCGACTGCCTCCACAAGCCCCAATGCTTTTGTCTAGATGGTTAATATGATACTACAATGCTGAATCCAACCCATACCATGTGGTACATGCTGAAAACATTCATTTAAATGTCCATAAAATGCTTGATAAATCCTGATTAAATGTCCATAAAATGCTTGATAAATCTTGATTAAATGCCTGATGATGCCACGCCATAAAATAATGCCATGTCACTGTACACCTGAATGGTGTGCACGTGACGTTCCCCGCTGCTAAACTGTTGCTGGGTGGTATACCTCGCAAACCTTCAACTCCTCTGAGATCCTTCTCCTCCGAACCGCTGCCCCCTTCTGTCTTCTACTACCGAGACTGAGGTCGTTTTGCAAGAGTGAAATCCTTTGAGCCAAGACTCTATATACTGCGGGAACTGAATGGCAAATGCTGCTAAAACTGCTTGGAAATACCTGAGTCACCCCTGACCTACCTGTGGAAACCTTTCACCTACCATCTCTGTCGTTCCTGAAGCTTTGAACCTCTTGAGGCGATGTTGGAGCAAACTTCCATCTTCTGTGGAAGAGAACCCCCTGCTGTGCTGCTAGTTGTTGAAGCCCAAAACTTATGTCCTCCTTTGATGATGGATGTCATTCTTTCCCAGAGAGTTCATGGGCAAACATGTATGCCCTGCAGATGCAAGATGGACTGCTAAGGTGACTGCTAAGATATCTGCTATGCAAACCATGTGCAACCCTATATGCTGTGCAAGAATGTAGATGGATGGGTTACTAATGCATACCTAAGGGAAAATCCCTAAGGGTGGCCTGCAAGATTTTGAGAACTGGGTTTAACTGTGCGGAAGCGATTAACATGATGTCTGACTGAATGACTGATGGAATGAACATGATCTAAGGCTGGTTACCCTGTAACGCTCTGATACCAATGTGGCATGTGAGGCTTCAACCGTAATACTCACAACCTTACTCTAACTAAACTACACTTAATGATGTTTAAGAGAGACAAATATGTGTCAATGCAATGCAGCTATATTAGATGACGAATGCGGTTACAACGAGATCCAAAGGCATCTATGCTGTCCTAGATGATGTCTACCCCTGGAAGAGAGGGAAACATGCTGAATCATGGTAAAGGATGGCTGAAAGATGGCTGTCTTGACTCCAATGCTGAGTTCCACCACTTGTATGCTGGTATCCCTCTATGTAGGAGTTGGGAAGATGGCTGAATATGCTGATGCATGGATGCGTTGTTGTTCCCAGCCCTCTTGGTGTAGAAACGCTGAAGGAACACACTGTTGGATGCTGAACTGTATCCCCCTTTGCTCCTAGGAAGGAAAAGGCTGAAGAGATCGAGTTTTCTATGTTGAAATGATGCGTTTCTTTATATATGGAGAATTGGTGCTGGTCGGCCAGCTTGGCTGCAGTCGGCCAACTCTGAATATGCTCACGATTGCCATTTAAATGCCATAAATGCTTTAAAGGCTGGTCGGCTGACTTGAATGCTGTCGGCTGCCTCCAGAAGCCCCAATGCTTTTGTCTAGATGGTTAATATGATGCTACAATGCTGAATCCAACCCATACCATGTGGTACATGCTGAAAACATTCATTTAAATGTCCATAAAATGCCTGATAAATCTTGATTAAATGCCTGATGATGCCATGCCATAAAATAATGCCCTGTCAACTGTACACGTGAATGGTGTGCACGTGACAGCAATGTCATGCCACATGGAAGCTCTGGAAGCAGAAGTTTGCGAGGCATTAACAAAGGCAAATTCCCAAATATCACCATTGACATCACATTGAATCACCATCCATCTGCCATCACAATCATTGAAGGCAAGCTGGGGCTGCAATTCATGTCTGACCAATATGCAAAGACCCGAGAAATGCTTAGTACCTGCATAGTGGATATCATAGCCCCCAAAGTAGCCAAAGAGAATTAGCATGTAAATGAATTCATGGTGATGGCTGGAGGAAAGAGTATGTCATCCTAACCATTAGGTCAGAAAGAATAACAGGACGAGAATTTGAGCCCACCGGGTGAGTGAACATGTTAATAACATATGTTAATAACACAAAAAATCTTGTGATCACATGTTATATTCACAAAGCTTTCAGAAGGGCCTAAAAAAATTATCTTTGTCGGGCATAAAAAATCTTCTTAGGTGGCCATTGACCTGCTATTATGTGAAGATGGTAACATGAGAACATGTGAATAGCTTATTCCCATGTGTAGCCAAGCTTTTAAGGGGTTCCCAAATGGCAAGTGACCTGTTATTTTGTGAATGGTAACATGAGAACATGTGAATAACTTGTTCACATGTGTTATTATCACAAAAAATCTTGTGATCACGTGAATATTAAATCCCTGGTGGCAATGGCATATAAGAGGGCACTAAGTGGACACCCTTGTCTGACCGAACGACCCAAGGACCAAGATTGAGAAAGATGATTGCCAAGGATGCATTGGGCTGTAGAGTCAGCATACAAGTAGTAGATGACATTAGCCATTTTTGGCCCGAATCCCATCTGAGCCATTTTTTGTGAGATAAAATCCCAGTTGACCGTGTCAAAAGCTTTAGCAAAGTCCACTTGCATAATAAAAACATCCTGGTCATAATATTTTGCGTATTCAATAGCCATGAGAGCATTGCCAATATTATCATGGATCTGTTGCCTACTAGGAACAAAGCCATATTGCAAGGGATGCAGACCCTCATAAAGCACTTGCAACAGGCATCAATGTGATGGGCCTCCAATCCATGAGATGCTCACACAAATTCTGCTTGGGGATGAGTTTAACTATGCCATGCTTCCATGATTGGGGGAGTACTCCTATATGCCAAGCCTCATTAATCATTTGCAGGATAACACCTTTAAGGTCTTCCCAAAAGTGTAAGAAAAATTCCACCGTGAGGCCATCATACCTTGGTGCCTTACCAGTGCTAAGATGGGACAAGGCATCATCAAGCTCCACATTAGTGAAAGGCATATCAAGTTTGAGAGCTTCCTGTGGGTTGAGAATGGGAAGAACATGCTGTAAAAGAGTATCCCGAGCTTGTAATTCGTGCAAAGAAGTGGTAGCAGGCGGTGCAAATAGTTTCTGAAAATAAAAAAAGCATTCATGTTGGAGCTCTGAGAAAGACCGAGTCCATTCACCATCCAGTTTACGGACTCTGAGGCAAGAGGTCTTCCTCCTGTAAGCATGTAACCCTTGAAAGAAAGATTTTGAAGATCAGCCTTTATCCATGAATTGAGTCATCCTTGCCCCAACCTGCCACTTGGCCAATTTTTGTCGGTCAATAGCTTGCAAGAGAGCTGTTGACCGACTGAGAGAGAGTGTCCATTTGTTGAGAGGAGAGGGGCTGCAATTGGGAATGTGCAGTCAAGGACTGAACTACTGCTTTGGCATGCTGAACTTTAGCTCTCCAGTCAGGCATGAAATTACTCCCATATTCATGAATAGCATGCTAAAGCCTATCCACAAGGCGTTGCCATGCAAAATTACAGTCATAATGGACATGGGCTGTAAGAGGAATTATGGCATATCGGATCAATTGTTGAAATTGTGCATGATGTAGGTATCCTTTATTGTTATGTTTCATCCGAATGGAATGTAAAGGCATGTCATCCCAGGGCTACCAAACTGAATTTTTAGCCATAAAGGAGCATGGTCAGAGAGACCAAGAGAGTGATCAACCTCAATATGAATACTGAAATCTGTATATTGTTGAGCATGCAGTAAATACCATCTATCCAAGCGAGCCCAGTAGTTAGTAAAGGCATTATGATGATAGGTGTAGCCCACTATTCGAGTGTGCATGGCTGTCCATAAATCTTGTGCATGTGTCGTGGTAAGTAACTCCTCCCATGATCGCTTTTCAGAAGGGAGCATATGAGATCTATGAGTAATGTTGTCTGATGGCATGGGAGAGTTATTAAAGTCTCCTCCAAGAAGAGCACAAGATCGCCATGGGTAAGAAGCAATGGCATGCCACATGGAAGCTCTGGAAGCAGAAGTTTGCAAGGCATAAATAGAGGCAAATTCCCAAATATCACCATTGACATCACATTGAATCACCATCCATCTGCCATCATAATCATTGAAGGTAAGCTGGGGCTGCAGTTCATGTCTGACCAATATGCAAAGACCCCCGAGAAATGCTTAGTACCTGCGTAGTGGATATCATAGCTCCCAAAATAGCTAGCCTGGCCAGCCATAGAATGTTGGTTATGTTCTTGCAAACAGAGAATGTCCGGCTGCCTGGTTAAAACATAATTCCACACTAGCCTCAACTTTAGAAGGATTGCAGAGGCCTTGTACATTAAGAGTGACACAATGGAGTTTGTCAAGCATGAGGATATATACAAAGGAGGAGACCAAGAATATACAACCAAAGAGTGCTTAAGCATCAGCCATCATGGGCTGCAGCCCTTCCTTCCCTGGGTCAAAGGATAGCCCTTCCTCGGACTCACAAACAGGAATGTGTTTTTTGAGAACTCCAACCCAATTGAGAAGAACCGAGGGAGTGGCTGAGGTAGAGGCTTGGCCTGGAGTAGGAGTAGATGCATCCTAGTGGTGAGATTGAAGGGGTCTTTGCCTCAACACCCTCTTGGGCTGTAAAAAACCATCATTATCAGGGGCCTTCTCTTTCTCTTTACCTTTGTCCTTGCCTTTAGCTATGGCTAGCATTTGCGAAGCCACTTTCCCAACTCATTAGGACCTCAATGGAAGGATTCTTGGGCCCTTTTATTTGACAGTTTAAGGGAGTCAAACCTTTTCTCTTAAGAAGAAACGTTTTCTAATCACAAGCTTCAAAATGGCTACTTTATTCGAATTTGAATTTTGGAGGAAAAATGAAATTTAAAATCTAGCGGATAAAACCATACCATGTAACATATCTATGGAAAGCTCTTGATGCGTAGATCACGGATCTGTAATCTCCGCTCAAATCAGAGCTTGTATGTAGAAGTTATGGAGGTCCGAAAATTGTAAAATTACCCCCCCCCCCCCTTTTTGGGGGAAAAAGTGCACCCTTTGACCACTCTTACACCTCTCTTAAAAACCCAACATTTCAGTCCACGTGGCAACCCCCCATTTGGCTATTCCTTAATCACCTTGATTAGGCTTGGGCAAATTAAAGGGCCCAAGAAGACCCCATTCACTTTCTAATGTTGGAGGCATTTTTATCGAAATTCTTGGACCCAATAGTCTCTTGCTTATGAGTGGGCTGAACCAGGGGAGAAGGTATAGCAGTGGCTGGAGGGGGATGCAAGACAGTAGGGCATTCAGAGGCCAGATGCCCGTACTTATGGCATGAAAAACAAGCACCTGCAAAAATTCCCCATTTCAATTCAAAGTACTTTTGGCCCATTGGCAAACCTTCAACCTCGACTGCAATGGAGGGGAGGGTAGGGGTATCTGTGTCCCATAAAACAAAATCTATTATGATTCCCAGCAGGGTGAGGGGGGCAGATAACTTGGCCCAGTGAAGCGGCCAATCCTGGCAATTCTTCTTGCATATAGTCTGGGAAATTAACCACCTCCACCCAGACAGGACAATGATGTCATATGAGACTTTGATAGTCCTTATTGGGGAACCATGGCATAGCATGTACCATTTTCCTACCATAAAATAAAGGAGAAAATTCAAGCACATGCTGCTTCTGCAAGGCATCGGTGAGGTGAACTTGATAAAACCCACGCGAGGCAAAGTACACCCCCTCCACAAAAGAGCCACCAAGGATAGACTGGTTGTACCAGAGATGGTAGCTGCAATTTATAAGTAACCTGAGGAATAGGCTTGCTCCAATCCTGGCGAGATTGATGGAAGTCCTCTTTCAGAGTATCAAAAACATATTGAGCCTCTTATGGTGCGACATTGTTAGTGGTGCCAAAAGAGGAGTAAGAACTACCTGCACAAGTGGAGGCTAAAGGAGTCTACAATCGAGTATGTAGTTGATGATCTCTATGACTCCTCTATCCTTATGGAGCCTAGTTGACAACCAATGACAAAGTATATATAATCGAAAGACGTATGTAATGGAAACATGAGAAGCATCTCATTGGATCTAACTCCATAGGTACTATCCTAGCACAACCTCATGATGGTGTTAAATCTCTAGTAAGTACAGATCCAAGCACATCTTTTCCTTATAGTGTATAACCTATGAGAGAGGGTCAAATCCATCTTGAGAAAATGGAATCTCCCTTGAATCAAATAATAGGGTGGGCATCTGAACATATAATGCTTCTCAATCTGCACCTCCCTAACTGTGTACCTTGCATAACTATGCCTCTCAAGTAATGCCCTTTGCTCTACCAAATTCAATCTGATTCAATCTACACATAGTGGGATGATACTCTTTATTGGCCGATGATAATATGGCATGTGATCTACCGATGAGGGTATCTAGGGCTGATAATGAATCCATCCTCAAAAACTTGCAGGAAGTGCTCTTTATAAAATTAGAGTTTTATAGGGAGATATAGTGGTAAAAGGAATCAAAAGATATTGATATCTAGATTACCTATCATCTTCTTGGAGATTTCAATTGTGTGCCTCAAGGCCACGTGATCTACTTGCAAGGCTGCCACAATGTGAGGAAGGGAGCTGGTCAGCCAGTCTAGAAGGCTGTTGGCCTGCTGCTGCTGCTGCCGGGACAAGCCTTGGAAAAATTGCTTAAAAACTATGCTTAACTACCATGCTGTCCCAGTAAGGAAGCACATGCTAGCTCTTCACCCAAGTACATACCAATAAGAGCAACATGCTTCTTCTATTGTTGTAGGTAGAGGTATAAAACAGTTTGATCGGGTAGGACCCCTGCTGCCCTCGAGCATTCTTGGACCGTACTGGCAAAACAACTCGAAACCCCTGAAAGTAAATGACATTGAGGAAAATGAGTACTGTTGCTATAGCAAGTTTGTCACATTTGGAAGATTTTGCCTATAGAAGGCTTCCCTAAGAGCCCCAAATTTGTTTGTGCGGGTGATTTACAAGTGGAACAAGGCAATTATAGCCCCTTCAAACTCGGCACCACGGCCACTGTTAATCGTAGTTGGACTGAAAGCCTTCCAAATGATGTTTTCACTGCAGACATGGTAGCAAAGGCACGTGAGCATCATGTTGCACGTGTGATAGTAAAGCTCACAAACTCAACCCAAGTAAAATTTACCAGATGTTGGTGGCAATGAACAGAGAGATGCCCGAACCCAAGCCATATCCCTTCTGTAGAAGTTCATCCAAGCAGACCACAATGATTCTAGCAAAGAATAGCTGTGTACAATGATAAGAATGGCATTACCAGCACCCAAATCTCTCACATCACCATAAATGCCCGAAAGCACATACGCAACAGCCTCACCAATCGTGATCATTATGCCGCCAAGAAGCTTTTGTGCACCATTCTTGTAAAACATATCTCCAAGTTGATTCAACCAATAGAGGAGGGACAAAATTGTGAGTCAAGAGCCAGAATGACTCTAGAATAAGCTACCCTGAGAAAAATCACAGCCTACAATCCCTAACACTGTGCCTTTCCTTTTGGTGCAATCGATACCCCAACAACACACACCTTACCTGGCCGCCGTGAGCTTGGATTGAGAGACGAAGTGTGCGCCGCCATGAGTGTGGAATCAAAGTTTTAAGCTGCTACAGTGCACGTGAAACGGGCAAAGAAAATGAACACATTTTAGTTTTTTTAAAGATTCGCGATGCATAAACGACCCAAAAAAAAGGTGGCTTATGCATCGCAAGTTGGATGCATAAACCACTCATTTCCAGTTTGCAAGGGTCGCTACTATGGTGGCATACACAACTGCAATTTAAAGGTTGCATAAGCATCCACAAAAGCGACCCCCGCTATTTTCTTCATATTTATATGAGGGTCGCTATGTATAGACCATTCTTGTAGTGAATGTAATGCACCTAGAGGTTAAGAGTCAAATATTCTAGGGAATGATGTATGTTGGAAAGTTTCAACTCAAGAATGCAAACTTGCAGGGAGAGGATAGAAGATTTTATCCTTCACTAAAAACTCTTAAAAAATTAGTCAAAAAATCAAAGACCTCTAGGAAATAATACAACAAGGAAGTGTAGGCTGAAGAGCCAAATCTTCTAGGAAATATTGCAATTTGGTAACTTTGGCTCAAGAGGTAAACGTTTCAGGGGTAAGCTTAGAGAAGTTCTAAATTTTGGCTCTTGAACCAAAACTCTTGGAAATCAGTCCCAAGGGGCAAGACGTCTAACAAATAAATCACTTGGTAAGCTTGGAATCAATAGCCAAAACCTCTACACAATGATGTATGATGTTGGAGAAATTTCTCTCAAAGGTAAAAACTTTAAGGCAATGATGTAGCCTAAATTGTTTTGGCTGAATAGCCAAAATGTTTATACAATGGCATGAAGAGGCTTTTTAAAAAAAAATTATTGATACAAAACCCTTAAAATCCACAAGACGTATAGACAACAATGTAGCCATAAAAACTTCAAAGCAATGATGAAGGCTAGAAATTTTTACCTCGGAAGCCTGTCATTCTAGGCAATTGCTTAAAAAGGCTAGAGTTTTTGAGTCTTGAGGCAAGAAGAGTTTATGCCACATGCTAGCACTTTTTGGCACAATGTAAGAATAGGAAGTTTCTATTGAGGACTCTTAAGAATGGGCACAAGGAGACACTTATAATCTTAAGCACAAGATTTGGCAAAGTTTTCAAAGATAAACACATAAAAGGCATAAAAATTTTGACTAAAGAGGAAAATGTAAAGCATAAGACAATATTATGCATTGGTTATATCATTTCAAGCTAATCGTGTTATCACATAGAATAAGATATGTCGAATATGCATATATAATCTCTATTATCATGACAATTTTTCTACATCAATCCAATACTTTAATTTAGCTTCTTCTTTTAAATCTACCATTATGAGTATATAGTTTACTTAAAAAACTATTTTTAAAATACTATTAGAGTCCTCTTCAAGTGCATGCTTTGTTTAAATTTATGTATAAGATGTTAGCAACACTTTGACTTTAAGAACTTGATTAGAAGGAATCAAGATTACTTAATTATATCTCCTCAACGTGGAACAAATGTTTAGAATTGTGTTTCTCAACACCACATACCTTGAGAGATTCTATCTTCTTGTTTTATTTCAAGTTATCTTTGTAAATATATATTACTTTATCTTCAGCTTGATTTTTGACATCAGCATCAAAACATTTTCAATTCTAGAGTACATGTACTGATATGTTGCTTCACACACAATGAAAGTTTTAATGTTTAAAACTAAGAATAGGTAGAAGTTTTTGCTAAACTCAACATAAAAATTTTAATATCCAAATTTAATATTAAACCAAAAAAGAGGCTGTCATTTTGGTATTTTGACCAAATATTTGTATGGTGGAAAATGGGATTTTCCCAATTGTCTAATATGATGCTTTCCACCAACCAAAATCATGCTTTTTTTAGAATCTTAGAGAAAGAAATGCATGAAGAAGATGCAAAGAGTATGCACAAAAGAGGAGTAGCCTAAAATTGAGTTCAACCTAGATCATTATATCCCAGATCAATGTGTAGTTTAGTCACTACATTCAATAGTAGATATGAGTGATGCAAAGGTGGATTTGTGTTTGTGATTGAAGCACCTACGACTGTAATATGCACTTGAAAAACTTCATGAAGGTTCATGCCTTTAAGTATCATGCCCATAAGGCTCATGCTTGTGAAGGTTCAAGCCTGTGAGGCTCATGCTTGTGAGGTTCACGCCTGTGAGGCTCATGCTTAGGAAGGTTTATGCGTATGAGGCTCACATTGGTAAAAGTTCACACCTGTCTCATCAAGTGCATGCTGCTGACGCTTGATACATGTGTGGCTCATACCAGTGTAGGTTGAGGCACGTGAGGGTCACACTTGTGAAGGTTCACACACATGAGGCTAAAACTCAAGAGCCCCACAGTGAGACAGGGCTGAAAGGTGAACACACCACCCCACTTTAGCAATGCATAACACGTAGAAATATGAGAGGGGATCAATCCAATGAGTCATTGTGGCTCTTAAAGTGTGAGGAAAGTCCTCAAGGGAGACACTAAGGAGACTGGGACATATGAGGCTCACACAAAATTGAAAGTTCAAGGACAGAAAACTCATACCTCAATGGTAATGTAAAGGAGGCCGGAGGCATGAGCCTCATGCCTGCAAATCGATAGATCCACTATGAGATGCTAGTTGTTATGTCAGTGTTAAGTAAATGAGAAAATTGAATGCAGAAACATAAAACCACTAAATATTCCTTCATGTCAATGTAATAAGACAAAGTGCCAACAACAACAACCAGAAGAAACTAATGCATATCTACAACAATCAACTACCAACCTGTCACTCTAATCTATTAAAACTCTTTTCAAGTTGGCTAGGTGAGTGTCATCTACTCCCACCCCCAATTCTAGCAGAAGGTTAATAACTGATATATCTCCCCACTACCCTCAATATTTTTACTAGATATGGTGTAGCAGACAACTCTCAACCCAACCACCAAGAAATTGTAGCGAGTGAGTGGGTGAGTCTCATCTACTCCCACTCAAAATTCTTACTTAGATCTACATCACTATTTTCCCTAGATGCTCACAAGATATAACACATCAATAGGACACCACACCTCAAAAAGCAATTAGCAAAAAAACCATAGTACATCAATTAATAGATGGGGTGGTGATTAAGGAATTTAGGGATTCTTCTCATGTTGGTTTTCTCCAATCACTTGTGCATGTGCCCCAAAATTAGACTTAGTAAGAAATTAGTTTGTGTTTATGGCCCTTAATGATGCTGATGAGATTTCATGAGGAGAGAGAAAGAGAGGAGATAATTCACAACATTAAAATCTTAGGGAATTCACTCAGATGGGGAGAATGTGAAGATTGTCATCTTGAGAGTAGTGCCTTCTTTTCTGTGAGCCTCTTAGAATGACATCTTCTGAAGCAAGTTGTGCGTCTCTTCTCTTTGGCATATCCATACATCTCTCTGGCTATTGTGCTACAATTTCACCATGCCCCTTACTTTGGCAATGCCTTGCCTTGATGTGTAGGCTTGACTCTTCTTTGCCTTCACACCTAGCTCTTGTTTGCCCTACTCTGCACCGCAAAGGCCAACCCTTTCTTTGTTGTGCACAAGTCGGGCACACTAACCTTGCTATGCCCTCTTCTTAGCCTTCACAACCCATCCTTGGCTTCATAGGACTTCCTTTGTGCTTGGCCTTGTGCTAGCTCAGATTCCCTCCTTCTTCTTGCCTATGCTGCACACCGTGAAGCATAGATGCCTTGCTTCACTCTGTGTGGGGTTAAAGCATGGTTAGGTGGTATCACTTTTTTGTGTTCAAGTAGAAAAAAGATGATTGATTTTAGGACTCCTATTACGGTTTCAAATTCAAAAATAATGTCTTGCAAAGTACTTTTATGGATAATAATCTTAAAAAGTAACACTAGTATTTTCTAAATTTACCTAAAAGTCTCCAAAATAAAATAAAAAGTGGTGTCAAAGACACTACTTTTTGTATATCCATGCTTTCACCCTGTGCCTTGTGCTGCCTCATAGCCCCTCCTTATTCTTTCCTATTCTTCATGTCGTGAAGCCAACTGCATTACTTTGCTCCAAGCGCCTTGCACGCTAGCTCACAACCCCTCCTTCTTCTTGCCTATGCTTCATGTTGTGAAGCCAACCGCCTTGCTTCACTTCATGTGCCTTGCGCTAGCTCACAACCCTCCGTCTTCTTGCCCATGATTCATGTGGTAACTCCCAACCAACTCTTTCACTATGCTATCAGACGTTGTCATACAAAACAAAACGTCTTACGTGCCCTTAATTTTGAATATGCTAGGCATAGAAAATCCGACTGAGAAAATTACAAACTTTGCACAAAAGGATTGATAAGGAAAAGAATAAGAAATAATGACTATGCACTATTATGCCATGATAGAATGTTTTAGTATTGAAAATTGAAGATGTAGGTGCCCCAAATGAAAACATACTCCAAGTTGCTATTATAGGCTTTAATATTGTTAGTTTTTGCAAATCAATAGCAAGTACTACATGTGAAGGCTAGAAAGCTCTATAAAATTCAAGCAATTTATGCATGCTAGAAATGTGAAAAACACTTATCCATGAGGTGATGTTATAACACATCATTTCACATGTGGAGGGTTCTTACATAGGCTCACAAAGAAAAGCAATCTACTTAAGGTATCCAATCCCGACGCCCATCCATCGATGATTAATCATAGGATATATTCTTTAGAGTTTTGTACACACACATAAGTATGAGTAGAAAAATGTATTGTATCTTCTATTTAGAAGAGGTTTTCCTCAATAGTATCTTCTAAGAGGCGGCTCAAGGGCACTCCTCTCTCTCTCTCTCTCTCTCTCTCTCTCTCTCAACCTCTAAGACATTGTCTCATCAAAGACATCAATTACACAAACACACATGGAATGAATCAAGTGAACACACGTGCAATCGACGGACAGGTAACAAACACACGTGCAATCGACGAACAAGTAACAAACAAGAAGTCTAACTAAGTAGCTTTATTAGTATAGCAAACCATCCTTGGCCAAAAGGCCGACGAGGACGGTCTATTTTTTTATAGCAACAAGAGCCACATTATTGATAACGTATAGCCATCTACTTGAATGCCCACGTTCCTGAGCCTCTTCCTTTGCCGGCGCAAGGCCAACAACGACGGGTTCGGTGTTGGCATGCATCTTCATCACAATGGTCTATTGTTTGTCATGTGGGAGTTCACAATCTTGACAAAACTTTAAACAAAACAACGAGTCTTATGTACCCTTAATCTTGAATAAGCTAGGCCTAGAGAATACGACTGAGAAAACTACAAACTTTGCACAAAAGGATTGATAAGGAAAAGAATAAGCACTAATGACTATGCACTATTATGCCATGATAGAATGTTTTAGGATATAAAATTGCATATGCGAGTACCCCAAATGAAAAACATACTCCAAGTTGCTAATCTAGGCATTAATTTTGTTTAGTTCAACCACTACATGTCAAGGCTATAAAGCTCTATAAAATTTAAGCCATTTATGCATGTTAACAATGTGAAAAACACCCGTCCATGAGGTGACGCTATAACACATCATTTCACATGCGACATACAATGGAGGGTTCTTACATAGGCTCACAAAGAAAAGTAATCTACTTAAGGTATCCAATCCCGCAGCCGATCCACATATGATTAATCATAGGATATGTTCTTTAGAGTTTTGTCCACGCAGATAAGTATGAGTGGGAAAATGTCTTGTTAGAAGAGGTTTTCCTCAATAGTATCTTCTAAGAGACTCATAGGTGCTCTTCTCTCTCTCCCTTTCTCAAGTCTCAACGTCTAACACCTTGTCTCATAAAAAACATCAATCACGTGGACACACGTGCAATGAATAATACGAACACATGTGTAATGCAATGACCGACACGTGACAAAGAGGCAAGAAGTCCAATTAAGTAGCTTTATTAGTATAGGGAGCCATCTTTATGGAGATTGGCTATTTCGTTATAGCAGCAAGGGCCGCATTATTGATGACGTATAGCCATCTACTTCAACGCCCACGTTCCTGAGCCGCTGCCATTGCCGGCAAGGCCGACGACGGGCTCGGCGTCGGCGCGCTTGTCGTAGGCTGCACCAGTGCGGAAGCCCAGCACCAGGTTGTCGCTATCCGCATGGAAGGTGAAGCCCTGCGTGCAAGCGGTGATGTCGCCCTCGCAGAAGAGCGTGCCCTGGAACGGGCCGCTCGCTCCGGATCCGGTAATGCTGGCAGTGCCTAGGAACTTGTAGAGGCCACTCGTGTCGAATTGGAATTGCAGGGTGTTGGTGGAGGCGTCATAGGTAGCGCTGCCCGTGACGTAGTAAGACTGCTGCTGATTAGGTCCACCTGACGCGCCGAGCGCCTGGAAGGAGGTCAAAGCAGCCTGGATCTCATGCGGCTGCAGCGTCATCGGCATGCCCGCCAAGGGCACACGCATGACCTCCGCGCCTACACGATGCTGCTGAGCCATAGCTGATCTAATGATAAGACTAGGCCTTACTATTACGAGTGCTAATTGCAGGTGGACTACGAGCGATGATGCAGACTGAGGGTAGCCACCTCCTCTTTATACGAATGATGCAGTGCAGCCCACTAGACGACGTTGTCGTCCATACTTTGAGCTGGCGGTATAAAGGACCACTCGAGCACTACCTGGGGTCCATCAGATGCATACAGAATGGCCTGCACATACGCATCGTCCTCGTGTAAACACCCTCGAATCAGTTGTGACATGTTAATGGTCAGAGAGGGAGAGGGAGGGACGCGGGTACTAATAAAGCATAAAGTAACTAAGGAATAAAGTTAGGCCTATGTTATGCTCTTCCACTAGTGCATGCGCGCAACTTCCAGATTCTGGCCAAAATTTGGTGTTGTGCATGTCTTATGATCTTTGCAAGAAGTTACTTGAGCCTCTAATATACACGTCGTACCAAACGTGGTTGGCCAATGTCATATTTTAGCTGAATTTGAAGCCTCATATTTTGAGAATCTTGAGGCCCTTGTCATAGTTCCATAATCATGTTAGTTATCACGGTCATTGTGTTCACACTTATTTTCCAGTACTGTACTCCATTTGTGTACAACTACATGTGTGTAGCATAGTAGTTATGTGTGGGTTTAACAATAGAAGCCCTCAATATGTAAAGTGTTATGTAGGGTATGTCTAGTGTGCGGTAACATTAAGCAAGAAGGCTATTGTGAAGAATGCTTAATACTAGTCTTGTAGAGAAAAAATACATTTTTGTAGCTTTGAGAGACTTTTGAAAATATTTTTTTTCTTCTCACCTATAATCTATAAATAAAATGGTTTTAGGGAAATATGCCATGGACATTATCTATGCTTATATTGCCATCTCTTGGGGTCATTTGGCTACATTGCTCAATTTTTTGATAAATTAACTAAAAACATCTCAAATATTTTTTAATTAAATCAACTAGAAAACACCTCAAACAATTTTTAAGCACGTCAAAAATGCTATATGAAGAATCCAGCCATATGTATGCAATATTTACATAAAAACTGGCAAGTTTTTCAACCCTGCAAGTTGCGTTACATGATGTTGTTTTTGGTGATTTTACCATTTTTTTGAAAAATAAATTTTCTCTTTTGGAAAATTTTTTAAGCAAAAAAAACTTAATTTTTTCTATATATCTAAAAATAAAACCCAAGAAGTTTTGTCAGGTTTCACTACAAGACAATGCTGCCATACACGCGTTTCATACACGCGATAAATTACGAGCGCATGTATTTGAATAGAATCTGACGCGTGTATTTTGGCATTTAAATTCGCGTGTATATTTGCATTTATCAGCGCGTGTATAAGCGCGTTTATATACACGCAATAATACACGCATCAATACATGCTGCCATACACGCATTAATACACGCTTGGTAAAGAAAAACTAAAGAAAAACTGAATTTCTTCACAAAATTAAGAACTATTTTCTTTAAACAATCCCACTACATGCATTTACAACAATGAAATATATTCAAAAATAAATCATGCATATGAGATGATAATTAAAAGACAACACATACAATAGAAATGTCATCAATTTAGAACGATACAGTGACGGATTGGTTAGGGTTCGATCTCATCTTCAATAAGATCCATCCTTGCCAAACGATCAACATCAATATCCATTTGATCAATTTGTAAGGCTACGATTAAATTTATTCCACTATCGATATTCTGTACTCCATTGATAATGGTATTGATGTCTTGATCATCCTCATCAACATCACCATCATCCTCAATGGTAGGGTCATTCTCATGATTATGAGAAATGACACGCTCATCCTCATTATCATGATCATCTCTTATTTCTTGATCATCGATCACAACATCTTCATTGGCATGTTCGACATCATCTTCATTGCGGCTTGTTACATCCTCCATATGCTCCATATTAGTGAATGTATTATACATCACTTTGAAACATGGTACAATAGGGATGACGTACCACCATTTAATGTCATGCACCATTGGTAGATAGATAACCTACTCAAATACACATACTACAGTAATTAATTAGCATATCAAAAGTCAAGGGGTACGTGAGCTTAGATATATATGTACATGAAACACATTAGTAAAAAAATGCATACCTGCTCACATTGTTGTGACAAAACTTTGTAGAGTCAATAGTTACATAGCCACGTGCATGGCGTTTTATCGTTGCATCAAGCCCTTTTTTCACCACGTTCATTTGCCATTTGACATCCAAAACATACACAAAGAAGCGACGAAAGTCAAGCCTAAATATGTCTTGGATTGTGCCACAATAATCATCCATTTTTCCATTAGCTCCCTCAAAGCTACTAATGACACCGTAATCTTGTGTATTCCTCTTTTCATCAATTCTTTGTGTTCGAAAATGCTTGCCTTCACACCATATAGCATTGAACATAGTGCATTGGACGAAAATAGAAGCAATATTTGTGTAAGAAATGTGAATAAATATTAAAAGCAAATCACTTACAACTAATGCAAAACATTAGTTCTATGTACCTTTAACATGCATCCTCGTGCATACTTCCATTCTTCCGCCGTGATATGCAGCCCCTCGTCTCGCTCTCTCTGCTCTCTCCATTTCCTCATGCAACCAATCAACATGGATATCATTCGGAAGTGTTGCTAGATGCTTAGGGTACGCCTTACGAGAGCCATGTTGACTCTGAAAGAGAGCTCTTTCTGCTTGCCTTTTTGTCTTTGCATCCTCATATCTTGTAACCCATCTGCTCATCACATCACTATTAAGGATGCAAGTGAAATTGAGATCATCAATCAATGTTCTGTCAATTACTTTACTCTGTCCTTTTCTTTGAGGCACAATAGAGGTCATCCTCAAGTCCTCTTCATTGCTCCATAGTCGTGGCAAAGAGCTGTCCACCTGACCAAGAAATTTTGAAATATATACAAGAGACTCTTGTATCAACCAACCCTCGGCCATGCTTCCTTCAGGCCTTGCACTTTGCCTCACAAAGTCTTTTAAGGTCTTCATGAAGCGCTCTAGGAAGAACATCCAACGTGCATGCACAGTACCACATAAAGCGCTTTCGTCCACTAAATGCACAATGAGATGTAGTTGACTTGTGAGAATGGTTCGCGGAAAAGTCTCCTCTACCAAGCAAACCACCTCCACTGCCATAACACGCGCATCATCCAACGTGGCTGGATCAATTGCTTTGGAACTAACATATCTGAAAAATAAATAAATAGTACGTTATACCTCATGCACGTTCATTTTGCAAGGTATAACGAAGGGTGATCTGACATGGGTTTTACATACCTCACAAGCTCGCCCATCTTATAAATACATTTTTTCAAACTCTTATTTGCACAATGGTCGATGCTACTAGGTAGTATGAACTGCGCACATAAAAGCACATGTATGTATGGTTTATGGCATTACAAAATTTAATTTCAACGTACAAGACTTGGAAAACACTTACTTGAAGCATCTTGTGCCAATCGTGGGACTTCAACCCATATAGTTGCTCAACGTCTCTTTTCTTAGTGGTTGTAAAGGCTCCCTTCAATGATCTCATGCATCCAGTGGGAGTACGCAAAGTGGTGATGGCCTTCTTTACCTTCTTCTCCTCTTTCTTTGATATAATCCATGGTGCAGGTAGAAGACGAACATGCCCACCCACCTCTCGTGGCCAAGCTTGATGCATATGTCCTGCGACCCGCTCACGTACGCTAACATTGTCTTGTTTACCAATAATATGTTCCCAAATACCAGATCCCACATTCTTGAAGATGTGCATGGGATCAAGAAGATGGTTGATCTTAAGATGGGTCCAATATGGTAGCCGAAAAAAAATGGAGTACCTACACAAGGGATTGCTCTATGTGACCTTTAATCCAATTAGAGACTACACAAAACAAGATTGAAAAAACATTACTATACCTGTTCATGCCATCTGGAGGAAGAATATTTGTAGACTCCCAAATACGCTTCCAATCTTTTGCACGAAGTGTTTGTGGAGGAATGTTACTCTTACTAGCAACATATTTAGGATGATCTGAGGGGAGAAATCGATGACGATTATCGAATATGGTCTTACACAAACTGTCAGCATACTCATGTACTAACGAAGGGCCACAAACAGGACATGCATGTTTACCCGATGTTTTCAAACCTATTAAAATATAAATAAAAGTTAGAATAATAAAGTCAATATTTATAATTAATATATATAGCCAATAGTATTAGAGTAGGGAGGTAATTAGAATTCTTACCAGAACAATCGCTGTATCTTGGAAAGTCATGCATTGTCCACATCAACACTGCTTTTAAGTCGAAGTGTCGAGAGGAGGGAGGCCTACTAATTTCCACCACCACAACACCTCTCCATAGTTCCTCCAACTCATCAATCAACGGTTCAAGATAAACATCCATATGCTTGACTTTATGTTTCCCTAGAATTAGAAGGGATAACATATGCTGTCCCTTCTTGATCGCCATTGATGGTGGAAGGTTGTAATTCACCAACACAACTGGCCACACGCTGTATGCGGTGCTTTTGAAACCAAATGGATTCACTCCATCCATACCTAGGCCAAGTCTCAAGTTTCTGGGCTCTGTTTTAAAGCTAGGCCACTCATCTTCAATATTCTTCCAAGCAGGAGTGTCTGCGGGAATTCTCCACATGCCATCATCCAATCGATGTGAGGAATGCCATGACATGAGCTCTGCTATGGATTTGCACTTGAACATGTGTTTGATGCGAGGAATTATAGGAAAGTGTCGCAAGACTTTACGAGGTACATCAAAACTCTTCATATCTATTCTATACCTTGCTTCACCACAAGTGGAACAATGTCGAGCCTCCTTATACGTCCCACGAAAGAGAATGCAATCATTAACGCATGCATGTATGCGATCATAATCCAATCCTCCAAGAGATGTCACATAGCGCCTCGCTATGTCTCTTGAGGTGGGTAGTCTATTTCCCTTTGGAAGCATGTTTGATAATAGCATGCATCTAATATCATCAATTATAATTAGTCTTAAATCCTAAACCTTAAACCACTAATTCAAATTTGTAAGTTAGAATGCTTACTTCAATAATGCGTCAAGACTTGCATTGCTCCATCCATAAACTGTTTGTATATTGAGTAGTTCAAGTGAAGCACGTAAAATAGAGAATGTGCACCCTTCAAAAACCGGTGTCGATGAAGCCTTGTAAAGATGCTCTTGTTCCATATCATCGTCGTCCATACCTTTGGGATCATCCTTAAAAAGATTCCACACCATATCATCAAACACTTCCTCTTCCACAACTTCATGGGGTGCAGGGCTATTGTCATCCCTTTCCCACTCATCTCTGACAATAGATCCCGAAGCTCTAGCATCATCTCGTCAATGCTTTGCGTGCTCTCGTCGCGAGTAGGGCACCATGTTAGGGTGTGGTGTTGCATCCTACTTCAATTAGAGTTTATATATTACAACTCTATTAATTTAATTTAGATACCATGAGTCATTTGAATACCATCAATTTACATCTACTCACCTCTAAACCTGTTTGATTCCATTCTCCATACATGGAGATGTGATTCAAGGTAATTCGACGTGCTCGTACAATGCATCCTTGACATCGATTACACATACATTTGATCCGTTGTCCCAACCACACATCGCGATTATGATGATGCATTGTCTCATCTTCCCCAGAACTACTTGAGCAGGTTGATGACATCCTATGTACAAACCAGAAAACACAAAATCATAATATGTTTTTAATGAAAGTATAAAAATCGCGTGTATTAACGCGGCTATTTCCTAAAAATTTCGTGTATTAACGTGGCTATTTCCTAAAAATCGCATGTATTAACGCGGGTAATTCTTGCAAAACGCGTGTATAAATGTAGCTAAGTTATCATACACGCAAACATACACGCGTTTATAAATGCGACGATCTGTTTAAACTAGAAATAGCCCGCCTTCCCCAAATAAAGATTTTAAACTAACATATCTGTTCTTTTTTGTTTTTGCCTCTTCCAACAGAAACGAAACCTAAGTGCAAGGAGGGAGCAGAGACGGAGCACACACGGGAGGAAACCGACCAAGAAAGAAGATTCACTTTTTCAGAGGTGAGTCAGTTTGTCCTTTGCCTTGTCTCCTTCCTCAGATTTGTTTATGCTATTTTCTCTTTGCTTTTTGGGTTTGTCTCCGTCCTTTTGCTTCTGTGCACACGATTTTGGGTGAACGATTCTGACAGGGGCGACAGTTGGCCTTTTATAAGGACACATTGTCGGAGGTCTTTCGCTTTCAAAAATTTGTTTGCACAGGTTGCGTGTAGAAACGCGTGTATAAACGCGTGTATCCTGTCTACACAAACTGTTCACGAGAATATACACGCGTTTCTAGACGGGTGTATACACGCGTTTCTGGACGGGTGTATACACGAGACTACCTTTCCTGTTTCTATGGTTTGCAGGCTGATAGGTGACTTGAATGATGATATTTGTGTGATTCAAGAGACAGCCCATGATGTACATGAGGATTATTTTTGCAGATTCTTTATGGATATTCCAGGTTCTTCATCCGATCCATTTGCGTATAGCAATTGGCTAATGGAGATGCTAAATCATTTTGGACGCCATCCTGGTCCAGTTGAGCTTATAGAGTACATGTATGCCCATCCCCCTCCTTCCATGCCTGGTGTCTATACCCCTACCGTGAGTATCCAGGGCACTCCAGTGCCGTCTATGCCTACGAGTCCGATGAGACGGCATGCAGCTTCTCCTCTTCCACGTCCACCGAGGAGACATACCTCGTCCCAAACACACTCACGCACACCCTCACAGCCACCATCACAGAGCCACCGTCACGTTAGGGCTCACAGCCACCATCACGTAGACAATCCCCCAGTCGTGACTCCACCCGCAGCAGTAGGAAGAGTGGGAGTGGAGGATGCGACGGGTGCTTTGGTGGGGGAGGTGGGGGAGGTAGTAGGTCACGCGGTGAGAGAGGAGATAGAGGGAGAAGAGTTAGAGGAGACAGTTCGGAAGAGGAGGAGATGAGAGAGAGGTGGAGGGAGTGATATGCTATGATGTGACGGATAGAGGCGGGATAGTGATGGATGCGAGGGGGAGGGAGGTAATGGAGTACATGCGTGGGGTAGTATCAAACTTGTATAGAAATTATTTTATTAAATTTAAAGATCAAAATAGCCGATTAGTTAGGGAGGTGATAGAGACTGTACATAGTCAGTACCCCAATCCCCCACATGCTACATTCTCAGATGTATGGGGAAGGACGCGAATAAGGGAGATCTTAAGTAATAAAAGATCTCACCTTAAAAAACTCGCGTACGATGATGGGCTAAATGTAGCTGCGGGTGGCTATCCTGCCGAGAAACCTGCCACTGTGCACAAACACGAGTGGAAGGAGGCAAAGAAACGAGCAGAGGGTGGCGTGAAGAGCAAGCAGCATGTGGAGGCACGACGGATCCAGATGGAGACCATTGGATCTTCGCATTTCGGATCTGGCGGCGTCGAGTCATGGGAGGCAGAGTTCGTAAGTATCTTGCCACTTTATTTGATTTTTTACTTAATTCATTGATTCTATGATTGTTTTAATCTTACAAATTGTGTTGATTATGATACAGTGAGACGGGTTACGGGGAGGAAGCCCACAACCCATGATACTGCGTATGCTCGTGACACATGGGCCATCTTCATAGCCGAGGGACGTATTACGAGTGCGCAGTTTGAGATGGCCATGAGACCATACGATCGATAGGTACTTGAAAACTCTAAATGAATGATTTTGGTTTATTGAATTACATATATATATACTTATATACTATATATTACTTGAATAGGCACAAGCTGGTGATGATCCACCCGCCGCCGCCACTGCAGAGGGTGGACGTGAGCACTACTCATCGGACATTCCGACCGATGTGAGCTCATCTGAGCATGGAGGGAGCACCGAGTCATCATCTGGGTCTGAGTAGTACTCAAACTTATAGTATCACATTCCATATTGAGGATATGGTTGTATATATTTTTTTGTAAACTGAAGCCATGGGCTACTTGGAAATATGGACTCCCTTGTATATATGTGTGAAATTTTGATAGTAATATTGAATCGTGAATCGATAGTATTACATTCATGTCGGTCTTGAATCGTGTATTGACAATGTATGCATTCATGTCGTTCTTGTCTTAATCTTCCTCGTGGATGGTCTAATACACCAAAAAATAAAAATCCAGAGAGTGTTATTGGGTGTTGGAATGCTGGAACAGCATTCAGGCACCAAATAGCACTCTCTGGATTTTTTTTTTGCTCTCTGTTTGCATGTATAAACGCGTCAGAACTGCTAAAAGTCGCGTGTATATACGCGGAAAATCTGTAAAACACGCGTGTATAAATGCATAAAATCTGAGAAATACGCGTGTATAAGTGCATCTAAAGTAACAAAATGCGTGTATAGACGCTTGTATCAACGCGTCTAAATGCATCTGAACTGACAGAACGCGTGTATATGCCCGTGTATGAGCGCTTCTGAGCAGTCCTATACACGTGCGTTTACACGCATGTCTCTGGCTGCGCTGATACACGGGCCCGCTACTTTTTTTCACAAGTCATTTTTAGCGGCTAGGAGCGCGGGTATGAGCCCGATCCCTTGTAGTGTTTTACGATCATGTAAGCAAGTTATGTGTAACAATTGCATAGCTTTAGTGGGAGGCTAGAAAGATTTAGCTCGAGTCAAACATTCTAAGTAATTATGTACATTAGGAAATTTTTAGCCCAAGAGAAAAAACTTCTAAGCACTGATGCAGGTTGGAAAGTTCTAGATCAAGAGCCAAAACTTCTAGGAGCTAGCAAATAGAAGTTGGAAATTTAGTCTCTTGAAACAATACTCTTCACTTAAAAGAACCAAGACTCTTAGGCTTTAGATTAAGAGCTAGAATTTCTATTGAATGATGTATGAGATTTGAAAGATATTCCTATCGATCCACAACTACTAGGCAATGATGTAGGCTAGAAAGTTTTGGCTCAAGAGCCAAAAATTCTAGAAAGTGATGTAGGAGGTTGGAAATATTTAGCTTAGAAGCCAAAATTTTAAGGAAATGATGAAGGTTGAAAAGTCTTTACTCAAGAGGCAAATTTTCTAGGAGTTGGGGTTGGCATAAAGAGAACTGAATATTTGCCTCTTGACCTAAAAGTCTTATAAATGGCTCAAGAGCCAAAACATTTAGTCAATGTTGTAGGTTGGTAATTTTTGGCTTAAAAGTCGAAACCTCTAGAGGTTTTAATAAAGAGGATAGGACTTTTGGCCATTAAGCCAAAGCTATTCTCACAAAAGAGCCAAGACCTTTACACAATAATGTAGTTGTCAAGTTTTGACTCAAAAGCGAAGGCCTCTAGGCAATGATGTCACTAGGAAGTTCTAGCTAAAGAACTAGAATTTATAGGGAATCATGTAGGTTGGGAAGTTTCATATCGAAAGGTAAAACATTTAGGGGTTTTCTTAAAGGGCATAGAAGTTTTAACTGTTAAGCACAAAGTCTTGGAAGTAAGCCAGAGAGCCAAGTCCTCTAGGATATAATGTAGATCAAAAGTTTAGGCCCCCGTTTTCATGAATAAAATGACCCCCGTTTTCTTTTCAAGCTTACAGTTTTTTTACAAAATGGAATTAAAAAAACCCTTTTGTAAATGTTTTTCTGTAAATCTACCTTAAATTTTTGAATTTAAAATTCCCTTCATTTGAGCTCATGTGCTATACTTACATAGTTTTTGGTGAACCCCCGAGGCACTAATATAGCTTGGAAATTTGGTTCGAGAGGAAAAACTTCCAAGTAATGATGTAGGTTATAAAGTTTAGACATAATAGCCAGACTTTCTAGGAATTGTTCTAAAGAGGCTATAGGTTTTATCTCTTGAGCCATTACTCTTATAAAGTAGTCAAGAGATCCAAGACAACTAGGCAATGTAATGCACCTAGAGGCTAAGAGCCAAATATTGTAAGGAATGATGTATGTTGGAAAGTGTTAACTCAAGAACCCAAACTTGTAGGGAGAGGATAGAAGTTTTGATTCTTGACTAAAAACTCTTAGATATTAGTCAAAAAAGTGAAGTACAACAAGGAAGTCTAGGCTGAATAGAAAAATATTCTAGGAAATGTTGCAATTTGGTAAACTTTGCTCAAGAGCCAAACGTTTCAAGGTTTGTCTTAGAGAAGTTTCAAATTTTGGCTCTTGAACCAAAACCCTTGAAAATTAGTCCCAAGGGGCAAGGCCTCTAAGAAATAAATCACGTAGTAAGTTTGTAATTCAATAGCCAAAAACTCTACACAATGATGTAGGAAGTTGGAGAAATTTCTCTCAAAGGTCAAAACTTTAAGGTATTGATGTAACCTAAATTGTTTTGGCTGAATAACCAAAACTTTAAGGTATTGATGTAACCTAAATTGTTTTGGCTGAATAACCAAAACTTTTATGTAATGGCATAAAGAGGCTAGAATTTTTATTTATTGATACAAGATCCTTAAAATCCATAAGTCTAGGCAACAATGTAGCCATGAAAACTTCAAAGCAATGAAGAAGGCTTGAAAGTTTTGGCTCGGAAGCCTATCATTCTAGGTAGTTACTCAAAAAGGCTAGAGTTTTTGTCTCTTAAAGCAAAAAGAGTTTATGTCATATGCTAGCACTTATTCGCACAATGTAAGAATATGAAGTTTTGGGTGAGGAGTCTTAAGAATGGGCACAAGTAGACACTTACAATCATAAGCACAAGATTTGGAAAAGTTTTCAAAGATATACACATAAAAAGCATAATGTTTTTGACTAAAGAGCCAAATGTAAAGCTAAAGGTAAAGCATAACACAATATTATGCATTGGTTATATAGTTTCAAGCTAATCATTTTAGCACATAGAATAAGATATGTCAAATGAGCAAATGTAATGTCTATTATCATGATGATGTTTCTACATCAATCCATTACTTTCATTTTAGCACATAGAATAAGACATGTCAAATAAGCAAATGTAATGTCTATTATCATGATGATGTTTCTACATCAATCCATTACTTTAATTTAGCTTCTAGTTTTAAATCTACCATTATGAGTATACAATTTATGTAAAAACTACTTTTAAAATACTATTACAGTCCTCTTCAAGTGTGCGCTTTGTTTAAATTTATGTATTAGATGCTAGCAACACTTTGTCTATAAGAACTTGATTACAAGGAATCAAGATTAGTTAATTATATCTTTATTTTTTTGAATTCAACTCCTCAAGGTGGAACAAATGTTTAGAATGGTGTTTCTCAACACTAGATACGCTGAGAGATACTATCTTTTTGGTTCGGTTCAACACCAAATACGTTCGGTTTCTCACATCAACATCAAAAAATTATCCCTAACTTCAAGGATACTTTGATATTATTGTTTAAGCTCTCTTCCATTCACATGTCAAGTAAGCTCTTATAGAAGTCCTCTTAAAGAAATTAAGGTTTCTTATGATAGCCTTTGAATACTTCCATCATACCCGAAGTGAAATCTCTAAATTGGTATTTCTCAACACCACCTATCTCAAAAGATAAGTTTCTCTTCCTTTTATTTGAGTTCTTGATGTTTACTCATGTCTTTAAATGTTTAACAATTAATTTGGCCAATCTAAAATATATTAAAGTATTTGGTAAATCCACATTTTCGTGTTGGGCAATCTCAAATGATTATAAAACTTTCCTCAAATATAATGATTGATGCTATAGTTTATATCATCCAATGTAAATTTGAATAAAAGTTGGGCCTCCAATTTTCTATTCAGACCAAAAATCTAATATCAAAGGACAAGTTTTTCCAAAATCGTCTTTTGCAACAACCCTTTTTAGTCCAAACATTTCCTTTCATTTTAAGTATATAGTGACTAACTATTGTTCAAGTTCTCATTTCTTCATATGTCAAGATTTTCCTAAATTGTCTTATGTGATAACCCTTTACCCTTACCCTCCCCTGACCTTTATGTCAAAATACTTCCATTAGCTTCAAATATACAATGACTTATTATTGTTCTTGTTCTCATTTTTCAGATGTCAAGTTAGATTTGTTAATAAAATCTTGGAGTCATTTTATTAGCTCCTCAAAGTGCTGACAATAAAAAACGATGTTTCACAACATGGCCTATCTCAAGAGAAAATATCCTCTTGCTCCTATTTTGAATTCTAGAGTACATGTACTGATATGTTGCTTCACACATAATGAAAGTTTTAATTTTTAAAACTCAAAATATGTAAAAGTATTTTCTAAACTCAACACAAAATTTATAAATATTTTAATCCAAATGCAACATTAAACCAAAAAAGAGGCTATCATTTTGGTATTTTGGCTAAATACTTGTGAGGTGGGAAATGGGTTTTTTCCAAATTGTCTAATATGGTGCTTTACACCAACCGAAATTATGCTCTTGTGAGAAGCTTAAAGCAAGAAATGCACAAAGAAGATGCAAAGAGTATGCATAAAAGAGGAGTAGCCTAAAGCTGAGTGCAACCTAGATCAATATATCCCAGATCAATGTGTAGTTTACTCACTACATTTAACATATGAGTGCTGCAAAGGTGGATTTGTGTTTGTGATTGAAGCACCTATGAATGTAATATGCACTTGGAAAACTTCATGAAGGTTCAATGCATGACAAGAAAAAATATGAGGGGATCAATTCAACGATTAATTGTGGATCTAAAAGTGTGAGGAACACACCTTGAGGGAAACACTAAGGAGATTGGGAGATATGAGGGTCACACAAAACTGAAAGTCCAAGGACAGATTCATAGCCCTCTTCTCTTCTCTTTTCCCTCTCTCTGGCTGCTGTTATGTTTCAGTTTCACCACACTCCTTGCTTTGGCTATGCCTTGTTGTGATGCGTAGGCTCTCGACTCTTCTTTGTCTTCACACTTGGGTGTTGTCTACTCTGCTGGTGCGCTAAGGACAACCCTTTCCTTGTTGTGCATAATTTGGGAACTTACCTTGCTACTCCCTTTGCTTAGCTTTCTTAGCCTTCACAGTCCCTCCCTGCTTCATAACCCTTCCTTGTGCTTGGCCTTGCGGCATCTTAGATCCGTGCCTTCTTCTTGCCTATGATTCACACCATGAAGCCTAGCCGCCTTGCTTCACTCTATGTGCCTTGCGCTCCCTCATAGCCCCTCCTTCTTCTTTCCTATTCTACATGCGGTGAATCTAGCGGCCTTGCTTTACTCCAAGGGCCTTTCACTCTAGCTCACAACCCCTCCTTATTTCCCATGCTTCATGCTATGAAGCTAGCCGCCTTGCTTCACTCCATGCACCTTGTGTTGGATCACAACCCCTCCATCTTCTTGCCTATGCTTCATGTTGTGAATCCTAGCCGCTTTGCTTCTCCCCTCGCTTTTGGCAGCTCCCTTATCCCCCATGCTCTGAAGCCCTTTAGTATGATTTTGTCTTGGCTGCTAAGCACCTCTCCTTCACTATGCTATCAATCGTCGTAATACAAAACAAGAGGTCTTATGTGCCCTTAATTTTGAATAAGCTATGCATAGAAAATACGACACAGAAAATATAGACTTTGCACAAAACGATTGATAAGGAAAAGAATACGAAATAATGACTATGCACTATTATGCCATAACAGATTGAATATTGCAGATGCAAGATCCCCAAATGAGAACAGACTCGAAGATGTTAATCTAGGCATTAATTCTCTTTAGTTTTTGTAATTCAATATATACTACTACATGTCAAGGCTAGAACAGTGTAGAAAATTCAAGCCATTTATGTATGTTCGAAATGTGAAAAGCACTCGTCCATGAGGTGATGCTATAACACATCATTTCACATGTTACACATACAATGGAGTGTTCTTCTATAGGCTCACAAAGAAAACCAATCTACTTAAGGTATCCAATCCTGAGGCCCATACATTAGATTAATCATAGGATATGTTCTTTTTAGAGTTTTATACACACACATAAGTATGAGTGGAAAAATGTGTTGTATCTTATATTTAAAAGAGGTTTTCCTCAATAGTATCTTCTAAGAGGTGGCTCAAGGAGAATCTTGATTAATTGATGGTAGTTTCTACTATTTGTCGTGTGTGGAAGTTCCAAAGCTTGACAAAATTTTATACAAAACAATAGGTCTTTTGTGCCATTAATTTTAAATAAGCTAAGCCTAGAAAATACGACTGAGAAAACTAAAAACTTTGCACAGAAGGATTGATAAGGAAAAGAATAAGAAATAATATTATGTCCCATGATAGAATGTTTTAGGATTAAAAATTGCATATGGGAGTTTCCCAAATGAAAAACATACTCGAAGTTATCATTTACGTCAGTGAAATGCCTGATTGCCACTCACCCACTTCTCAGATACTTGGATCATCTTACCGCGCAGGACCTTCTCATTGGTCTTCAGGCATATGTAGATGACTCCTTCTTTATGCAGCATAATTCTCCATAGAAGTTGAAGACTCTTATGGACACTCTCTCTATATATGGCATGGCTGCTGGCCTGCATGTCAATTTTGACAAATCTAGCCTCATACCTCTGCATTTATATGATTGGCATGTTCTTTTATGGCCCGGACACATTATGCAACCCTATGATGTGGTCCGCCATCTTGGTTACCCTATTGGCTGCTAGTACATCACTAGGAAACAACAATTAAAGTGGATTTTTGACAATCTTCATGCCAAGCTCCAATACTGGAAGCTCTCCACCTGGCCACTCCATGTTAGGCTCCAGATTGTCCAGTCGATTATCACGGCCTATGTTCAGTACTATTTGCCTTTGATACATTGGACCTCTCAGGACACTTCTGCTATCATGTCTCAGGCTATGGAGCTATTATGGAAAACAAAGTCTTCTGTGCTAAAGCTTTAAGACTTATGCGGATGGCAAAAGTTTGTTCCCCGAGGATGCATGGCAGATTGCTGAATATTGCGCATCATGTCTTGGCAAGGAAAATTCCTCTCCTACTCACCTTTTTTCATCAGATGCAGCCATGGACTCATATGCTTGCAACCATGTGCACGGCCTTATGCACTTCTGGACATGGTGCATGGATCATTGATCACTGGGAGGTCATTTTGGGCAGATTTGTAGGTTCTATCCCGGGCTGCCCTTTTGCCACTTCACTTATTTTGCGATTGGAAACAAGTCCTTTTGCATGCTCATTGGGCACCCTTCCTTTTGCCTCATGCCAATTCCCTTCGGCAGGAAAGCATTTACTGGAGTGCTGTTTTTGATTCTCCATTGGCCCTACAAGAGCCGATTCGGGCATACAATCTCGGCAAATTGGGGATTAGGTGCATAAATGATGTTGTTGATGCTACTGGTGGTCAAATGCTTTTCTTCCCTCGGGCTATGGCTTCCTATCCACTAGCCATGCATCACAGGTTCATTTGGAGGAAAATTGCTGACTTGCTGCTGCAGCCTTTTCTTCCCATCCCTCCTTTATCTAATAGGGACAGATTACAGGATTGGCTAGGAATTTATTTTGTTTAGTTTTTGTGAATCAATAGCAACTTCTATATATCAAGACTAGAAAGCTCTATAAAATTTAAGCCATGTATGCATGTTAGAAATGTGAAAAACACTCATCTATGAAGTGAAGCTATAATACATCATTTCACATTTGACATGAAATGGAGGGTTCTAATATAGGCTAAATAAGAAAAGTAATCTACTTAAGGTATCCAATCTCCAGGCCCATCCACTAATAATTAATCATAGGATATGTTCTTTATAATTTTTTCCACATGCAGATCAGTATTAGTGAAAAAATGTGTTGTCACAAGAGGTTTTTCTCAATAGTATCTTCTCAGAGGATCATAGGCACTCCTTCTTTCTCTTTCATTCTCAAGTCTCAACCTCTAAGACCTTATCTCATAAAGAACATCAATCATGCAAACACATGTGCAATGAGAGACATGTAACAAAGAGGCAAGTAGTCCAATTAAGTAGCTTTATGAGGATAGCAAGCCTTCTTGATTTATTATGGGAGATTGGCTATTTTGTTATAGAAGCAAGGGCTACATTATTGAAAACGCATAGCCATCTACTTTAACGCCCACATTCTTGAGCCTCTGCCACCATTGCCACAAGGCGAACTATGACGTGCTATTTGTTATCGCAGCAAGAGCCACATTATTGATAACATATAGCCATCTACTTGAACTCCCACATTCCTAAGCCTATTCCATTGTCAACAAGGCCAATGATAATGGGCTCAGCATTGGTGTGCATCTTCATCATGAGGGTCTACTGTTTGTTGTGTGGGGGTTTATAATCTTGACAAAACGTTATACAAAACAACCAAGATTTTGTGCACTTAATTTTGAATAAGATAGGCCTAGTAAAATAAGACTGAGAAAACTACAAACTTTGCACAAAAGGATTGATAAGGAAAAGAAGAAGAAATAATGACTATGCACTATTATGCCATGATATAATGTTTTAGGATTGAAAATTGCATATGCGAGTGCCCCAAATGAAAAACATACTCAAATTTGCTAATCTAGGCATTAATTTTGTTTAGTTTCTGTGAATTAGCAACTACTACATATCAAGGCTAGAAAGCTCTACACAATATAAGCCATTTATGTATGTTAAAATTGTGATAAACACTCGTAAATGAGGTGATGCTATAATACATCATTTCACATGTGACATTGAAGGGTTCTTAAGTAGGCTCACAAAGAAAATCAATGTACTTAAGGTATCCAATCTTGAGGCCCATCCACTGATAGGATATTCTCTTTAGAGTTTTGTCCATGCAGATAAGTATGAGTGAAAAAATGTGTTGTAGAAGAGGTTTTCCTCAATAGTATCTTCTAAAGAGACTCATAGGTGCTCCTTCCCTTGCTCTCTTCTCAAGTCTCAACCTGTAAAACCTTGTCTCATAAAAAAACATCAATCAACAAGACACGAGTACAATGAATCATGCGAACATATGTGCAATGATAGACACGCGGTGACAAATAGTCCAATTAAGTAGCTTTATTAGTACATCAAGCCATCTTTATTTATTATTGGAGATTGGCTATTTTGTTATATCCGCAAGAAATGCCACATTATTAATAATGTATAACCATCTACTTGAACACCCATTTTCCTGAGCCTATGCCATTATCGACAGGCTTGGCATTGATGCTGTTGGACTATATATAGCGCACCCTAACTTGACCTTGATCTCACCTATATATACCTATGCATTATCAATAATATACACTACTTTCGGAGCAATGTCTCGTGTACCTCTCATTCTCTCTTGCTCTTTATCATATCTGTCAACATGGTATGAGAGCGAGTTACGCTTTTAACAATGTAGAAGATTGGTTTGAACAATTTTGGACGTTTTTGTTTTGCACTAAATTATGGATTTTGCTGTTTTGTTTCAGTAAAAAACTATGGTTATCTGTGTAAGTATCTATGATTTTTCATGAAACATCACTTTTGTCCTTGTTGTGTATTGAAACAAGTTGTAGGATTTTGACCCCCTAGGCTTACCGACAAATTTTGAGGGCCTTCTTGTCCAAGTTTGAAGATTTGGTTGACAAACAGGATAATATATGGTATTTGTTGCATGCTTGAAATCATAGAGCCACTCGGGCCCTCGATTTTGAATGAAAGTTATGATTGTTGTTGTGTTATATGCAGTTTTTGGGTGTTCTGCATGCATCATCATGCAGAAGTTTCTTGAGCTTTTTCACTTCTTATTTTTTATTTGGATCTCTATTTTTGGTGATGGCATGCCCTTATGCATATACACTTTGGGTACTTTTTCCTATTTTTGACATATTATTCTTTATATCTAAAAAAGCATTAACAGTGTTATTGCATCATTTTTCTTCTATCCATAGCGAATATTTCTCTTATTAATGGTTATACTTCTAGTCAACACTCTATTCCTATTTTTCAAGGCCATGGTTTTCTTGGTTGGAAGGCAAAGATGACTTTGAATCTTGAAGGTGACGATCTTTTTGATATTGTATATGGAAATTCTCCACGTCCTTAGCGACCTATTGATGTTACTAGTTTACTTACTAATGGGAAGTTATTTAGTGATTGGCAAATACTTTCATCCGAATGGACAAAGAAAGATAAGGTTGCTCGATGGTATATTTTGTCTGCTCTTCATGATTCTCCTATGTTGGATGTATTTAATCTTCCCACTTCCAATAATATTTGGAAATATCTTATTCCTACTTTTGAGAAGAAATCTATCATCAAAATTCTATATCTTCATAATATGTTGAACAGGTTGGATTACAAAGTTTCTACTTTTATGAAGAAATCTACTTTTGAGAAGAAATCTATCATCAAAATTCTATATCTTCATAATATGTTGGACAGGTTGGATTACAAAGTTTCTACTTCTATGACTTCTCATATTGAATCATTCAAAGAAATTGTTAATCAACTTGCTGCTCTTGGTGCTTCTACTGGCACAGGACCTCAACTTGTTGCCTAGTTTCTTCACACTATCAAAGATGAAAAATATGATAATATTTTCATGATTATTTCTTACAAAGATGGTATTGATCTTGATATTGCTTGCATATCAAAGATGGTATTGATTTTGATATTGCTTGCATATCTCTTATTGAATATTCACAGTGTCATGAATTACGTGCAGAGCCCTCTGCAGATGCTCTTCTTACCTGTCACTTAGATTATTCCGAGGATGATCTTCTTACCTCCAAAAGCTCCCCTTTTCACGGTTCTCTCGTGGTGGAAATCGTTTTCTCATGGGGGAAGCTGTAACCTATAATATGGTTCTAGTAGCAGGTATTGCAATTATTGTCACAAAAATGGACATTATGAATATGATTGTTTTTCCAAACTATATGATGAAGAACATTGGTTCTCTCGATCTTATAAGAGATCAACCACAAGTCCACCTATGGCATGTACATATTATGGTTGTACAAATCATCCCACTTCTTAATGTCTAAAGAAAAAGTATAATGATGAACGTAATCAAGCTTATGCTATCGATAACTCTCATGATGATATTGATCATGAGAAGATGAATTGTGTTAACCATCATATTTCATCAGATCAAGTGCTTCTTGTTCGTGATGGTGCTACATTTATAGTGGATTTTGGTGCCACTGGTAACATGCCAATATCAAGCTCAATAGCTTCATAATTATCATGCTTTACCAATAAAGAAGATGGTTTATCTTGCTGATGAGAATACACGTCAATTTATGGGTATTGGTGATCTTTACGGTTGGGAACACACTCCTCTACTTGAATTTTGCGAGGTGTTTTACATGTTCCTAATCTTCAATGCAATCTTTTATCAGTTTCTCGTCTTGTGGATCTTGTTTTTTTTTTGGGTTTTGACCATACTCAATGTCGGGTTGAGAAGGGTGGACATACCTTAGAAAGTGTGCCTTGTCAAGGTAATCTATTTGAGCTTTCATTAACAGATGATGTAGCTAATGTTGTTTCTTCACTAGTCAATCATGATAGCAAACTGTGGCATTCTTCACTTGCCCATGCTGACTTCTCAAAAATTATTGATTTATATCATTTTTAATTAGTGCGTGGTCTTCAATTGAAGCCTCGCTCAACTCTTAGTGTCTATGAACATTGCGCTTTGGGCAAACATCACCGAAAACCTTTTATTTCCTCCACTTCTCATCACTCTCAAGATCTAATAGAGCTTATTCATATTGATGTTTGTGGTCCATTCCCTCCATCCTACTTCAAATTCCTCTATTCTCTTATATTTATTTGATAACACCTCATGGCATTGATAATGGTCTATCAAAGATGTTTTGGGTAGCCGACATTTCTTACAAAAATTTATATTCAAAATTATTTACCTACAAATTCTCCTTTTGGTAATATTCCCATTGCAAGTTGGATAGGTACAACACCCTCTCTCATTTATGTGTCTTTGGTTGCATCGCCTATATTCATGTTCCTAAAGAGACACGAACAAAGATTGATCCTCCTACTAAGAAGGTCATTTTAATTGGGTATCTTGATAATTCCAAAGGCTATAAGTTTTATGATCCTCTCTCCAAGAAGGTCACTTTAAGTCGTCGTGATGTAATTTTTGATGAACATACTATGGGTGGTGAATGGTCCATTGATGCATTTGATGATTAACAAACCATTCTAACTTTTTTTCCTTTTCTGGCAAATGAATCTCATATTATTGATTCTCAAGTTGATGTCTCTATTCCACTCTCTTCACTGGATTGTGACAAAAATAGCCGTGACATTGATATCTGCATTGATCTTCCTATTAAAGATGAACATGGTTCTCATACTCATTGATTATGATGAGATTGAATTTGATGCCATGCCCATTATTGAAGATCGTATTACCTACATGCAAACTATTTCTTCTCCACAAAAGGATCAATGGTGGCAAGATGCTATGCAAGCTGAGTATGATAATCTCATCTCGAAAGGTACTTGGATTCTAACTGATCTTCCTCATGGACGAACACCTATCAAGTGTAAGTGGGTGTACTAGACAAAAGTTAAGACTGATGGTTCTTTTAACAAATTTAAATCTCGTTTAGTTGCCAAAGGACACTCTCAAGTAGTAGGTGTTCCCTATCATGATACATTCTCACCTATTGTTCACATGACAATACGTGTTCTTTTGGCATTTGCCACTCAATTTGATTTAGAAATTCATCAAATGGATGTTAAAATAACTTTTCTCAATGGTGAATTGAAAGAAGAGATATATATGGAACAATGACTTGGTTTTGTTATACCAAGAAAGGAACATCTGCTCTGCATCTTCATCGAGCTCTCTATGATTTGAAACAGGCTTCTCATGCATGGTACTTAGAAATTTATGCCTTTCTTTAATCACATGGATTTGCTTCATGTTCTTCTGATCCAAATTTTTACTTGGAACAAAAATACCACTTATTTATTATTATTACTTTATATGTAGATGATACCATCTTGGTTGCCAATGATTTATCCTTCCTTCTACATACTAAGAAGATTTTATCCTCAACATTTGAAATGGTGGATCTTGTTGAAATTCATTCTTGTCTTGGCATTCAGATCCAACAAGCTTGCGAGAAAGATATTTTTCTTCTTCGACATACAAAATTAATTACTGACGCTCTTGCAAAATTTCGATTGGCTGATGCACATTCGGTATCTACTCCTATTGTTATGCATTCTTCTAAGAACATGCCTTCAAAATATGATCATCCTTTGATGGATGATTTCCCATATGCAAACCTAGTTGGTTGCCTATAATTGATTGGTCTGAATACACGCCCTAATGTTCTCTTCACGAAAAATCTTCTTGGTCAATATATGGCTCAACTTTCTCATGGAAATTAGATTGATGTAAAGCGTGATTTGAGGTATTTAAAGAGCACTAAAGATCATGACCTCCTCTATTGTCGATAGGCATCTTCATCTCACTCTTCACCTTTATGCCTAGTTGGTTATTGTGATGATGATTAGGCAAGTTCTAATTCTTCAATGAGATCTACAAGTGGAAATTACTTTTTGGTCAATGGATGCTTGGTTTCTTGGGCGAGAAAGAAACAACATTGTGTTGCAGTTTTAACTACAAAAGCTGAATATGTAGCGACATCATTAGCACCTCATGAGTTGATATGGTTACGTCAGTTACTTTTAGACATTGGGTATCCTCCACCTTCTAGCACTCCTCTTTGATGTGATAATCAAAGTGCTATCAGTCCTTACAAAGGATTATGTTCAGCATAGCAAAATCAAACACATTCCTACTCATTATCACTATGTTCACCAATAAAGTGATGAGGAAGGGATCTATTATGGTTGAATATTGCCCAGCTAATCAAATGGTTGCAAATATTCTTACGAAGGGACTTGGTGAAGCTTAATTCACTTAATGTCTATGCAATGAACATGGAGTGACAATCGAAAATTCTTTAAAATCATCTATGATCATCATTGTATATATTAATTCAAAAGTTAGACACATGCACCACACAGCATATTCATCCACAATTTATGGACATCGATGTATATATATATTATTGAGAACTTATCACATTCATGCACATTTAGATTATCACATTCGTATATAAATTTTCATAGATGTATGTTAAAGCTCACGTTTTTCCCTTGTACTCTCCAACAAGGGTTTTTTCATCCGTAGTAGGAGCTAGAGACCCTAGTTTGAGAGCGGGTTTTGGACTATATATAGTTCACCCTAACTTGCCCTAGAGCTCACCTATACCTATGCACTATCAATAAAATACATTACTTTGAGAGTGATGTCTCGTGTATCTCTCTTTCTCTCTTGCTCTTTATCGTATCTGTCAATAGGCGTGCTTATGGTAGGCTGTAGCATCGACGAAGCCCAATACTAGGTTGTCATTATCCGCATGGAAGGTGAAGCCCTGAATGTAAGCGATGATGTCGTTGATACAAAAGAGTGTGCCCTGGAACGGGCCGCTTGCTCTGGATCCCGTAATGTTGGCAGTGCATAGGAACTTGTAGACGCCAGTGGGGTTGAATTGGAACTGCAAGGTGTTGGTTGCGACATCATAGGTAGCTCCACTTAGTAGCTCCACTTGATGAGCCGAGTGCCTAAAAGGATGTCAAAGTAGCCTGGATCTCATGTGGTTACAGCTTCATCGGCATACCCTTCAAGGTCACATGCATGACCTCCATGCCTACGCGATGCTGCTAAGCCACCATAGCTGATCTAATGATAAGACTAGGCCTTACTATTAGAAGTGGTAATTGTAGGTGGGCTACGAGCCATGATGCAGAGTGAGAGTAGCCACCTCCTCTTTATACAAATGATGTAGTGCAGCCCACTACACAACGTTGCCGTCCATACTTTAAGAGGGAATAAAGTAAGGCCTAGGTTGTTGACCGAGAAGAAGAGAGAGATGAGAGACTCTAAACATAGCTCCCAAATTGTGTGGAAAGTACACTGAGGCTAGGTATATATAGGGGTTAGGTTGGGTAGGCTATATATAGCTCTAACACCCTTGCTCAAACAAAGGTCTCTACCTGTGGATGAAAAAACCTTTGGGGAGTAACAAGGAGAAAACCCAAAGTCTCGATATATACCAACCATTGTATTATTATATTTGAAGTGTTACAAGTACAATGGTCACATAAAGACCCTTCAGAGCCTTTAGAGCTATGGAAATATTACAAGTACAATGGTCCATAAAGACCCTTCACAACCTATAGAGCGATGGAAATATTACAATGAGCTCGAGATGTATGGTTGAATGGCATGGGAGAATAATCCATTTTTCACCGAGAAGGAACCAACAAGGTCTATATTTAAAGACCCCCAATATTGATAAAGCTCCAAGGAGTCTTGCAAATATATAAATTTATAATGTAGAACTATATGGTACTACCTGCTAAAAATTTGTATGAGTTATGCACAAAACAATGTCTTTAGAGATGGTTCGTGATGCCACTCTTTGGACAACATGAACATGTACAAAATGTTTTATGCACAATATAACATACAAGAACATGCGTGCACACACAAATACAAAGCCAACTTAAACAAGGGGCCCAAGCGTTAATAAAGTATGTGGAGCAAAACTGCCCACAAAGTTGGCTTAAACAAGGGGACCAAACGGTTATAAAGTATGCAGAGCAAAACAGCCCATGAAGTCAACTTAAACAAGGGGCCGAAGCGGTAATAAAGTATGTGGAGCAAAGTTGCCCATATAGTCGACTTAAACAAGGGACCCAAGCGCTAATAAAGTATGTGGAGAAAACTGCCCACAAAGTCCGCTTAAACAAGGGCCCAAGTAGTAATAAAGTATGTGGAACAAAATTTTCTAGTCTGCATCAAATCACAACCAGAGATATAATAGAAATGCCACAAGTGATATAATCGAAATCCCACACTTAATAATGAGAGCCACCCTTGTGTTATGAGGCAAGGTATACATGCCGCGATTATCTACAAAAAATGACTTAAATAAAAGGTCAATCATGATGACTCAGAATATCATTCCTTTTGTGATTTATAATTTTGACTTCTTAGCAACAACAAGAAAAGGTTGAATTTGTCAATTTAAATCACTATAATAGATTTAAATCATAATCACAATTTAAAAACATAGGGTTAGATTGCATCCCTAGAATGTCCATCTTGAAATAAGTATAACGAGATAAATATAGAAAAGACGTAACAACATCCATGCCCCTACTAAAAATCCATAAGAGTCGAGGTGGAGATGACCACCACTAGAGAAAGGAATTCGGCATGCCTTTGTGGTGCTTTCCTATGTGATGTGACAAAAGAACATGGTGGTTGTTCCAAGAGCTTCCAAAAGTACAAAGATCTTCATGTCTTCAAAAACAAGAATAATGCATAGATAGTCGTGCTTTCCATGTTAAATTTGGAAATCAAGGGTGAACATTATTTGCTGATAGTGGGAAAAGTCCATAGTAATACTTATTGTCCGCATAGTATATCAACATCGATAAATACTATAAAGTCTATCATGATCTCATGGTAAAGAAGACCAAAAACATCTACAATATATAGCCATAGATCAACTCAACACAAATCTCTTTGATGATTTTAGAAATCTTCGTTGCCTAAGAAAAGAGAAAACACAAATCTCTTTGATGATTCCTACTACATAACCTTGCTTTGGCCACCTAAAACTGAAACAAAGAGCATATATCTAAAGATAAAGCTTCTCCAAATCTCTAGTTATGCCTACTTTAAGAAGGATATTCATGCATGAGGCACATGTAACCGTAGCCTCATTAGAGAAAGCCACATGCAACCATAGCCTTGTTAGAGAAATTCACATGTAACCAAAGCCATGAAGTAAATTTTTTTTAAAAAGGAAAGGAAATCTTTGAACCTAATTAGAAAAAGAGAACCATCCAAAATGAAAAATATCTAAAAGAAAAGCATTTGTGAAATTTGACGTTAATACTTTTTGAAATAGAATTTAGAATTAATGAATAAAGCAGTTACTCTCAATAGAATTTGTTGATTTTAAACTTGTCAAAAGAATACTCTTAATCATGTATAATCACATATAAATTTATTATGATGATTAAAATCAAAATAACAATATCAAAGGGAGTAGATTAGAATTGTGCACCTGATCGGGAAGCTATCTCATTGTTGTAAAAAATTGGTAGTGCAACATTTGATGAATTTGAGATAACAAGCAACTTCATAAAGCCTTTAAACTCCCTAAAATGACAGATCATTGAATTTGGATATCGTATGAGAAAGTTATAATCGTTTGAAGAGTGTAGAATTCTCTGCATGCACAAGTTTTCTGCACGTGTAGATTTTCGCATGTGCAATGGGCACAATTGCACTCTAATACCATGTTGACAAAGAAGAATAGAGAGATGAGAGACTCTAAACATAGCTCCCAAAGTGTGTGGAAAGCACACTGAGGTGGTTAGGTATATATAGGTGAGACCTACAATTAGGTTGGGCATGCTATGTATAGCTCCAAAATATGTTCTGCTCTTCCACTACTACATGCTGCATGCCCAATCATCAACTTCAAGATTTTGGCAACCTAAGAAAAAAAAACTAGGGTTTTATTAGTAAATACAATCCGATGAGTAAAATAAAGCCATTCTCCTCATGGAATTCCTTATCGTCGAGGGCAATCCCAATTGAGGGAATGGGCAATGTCATAGGAAAGGCTGTCACATAAGGGACCAGTCCATTGTGTTGAATGCCAAAAAAGGTGATAGTTATGTGAGAGTATTGATGATATATATGGCAATGAGAGGCAGGGTAAGGGTGCCAAGATCTGGTGTTGTGTATGTCTTATGATGTTTGCAAGAAGTTACTTGAGCCTCTCGAATAAGGAATATACATGTCGTAGAAAATGTGGTTGGACAATGTCATAATTTAGCTGAATTTGAAGCCTCATACTTTGAGAATATTGACGCCCTTTCTCATCATAATCATCACTTCCATCATCATGTTTGTTATCATGGTCATTATGTTCACACTTAATTTCAAGTAGTGTAATGGATTTGTGTACAACTACATTTGTCTAGCATAGCAATTATGTGTGGGTTTAACAATAGAAACCCTCAGTATGTAAAGTGTTGTGTAGGGTATATCTTGTGTGCGGTAACATTATAACCAAGAAGGTTATTATGAAGAATGCTTGATACTAGTATTGTAGAGAAAAAAGGTATTTTTGTAGCTTTGAGAGACTTTGGAAAATAGATTTTTGCTTCTCACTAATAACTTATAAATAAATTGGTTTTAGTGAAATATGCATGAGACTAGATAAGAGTTAAGAAAAAATAAAGGGCCTAAAAAAGGGTGACATTATCTATGCTTATTTTCCCATCTCTTGAGGTCATTTGGCTAAATTCCTCAATTTTTTTATAAATTAACTAGAAAACATCTCAAATATTTTTTTTAAATAAATCAACTACAAACACCTTTAAAAAAATTTAAGCACATCGAAAATGCTATGAAGAATCCAACCATATTTATGTAATATATTTGTAAAATTGTTTAGTGATGTTTACATAAAAACTGGCAACATTTTCAACCCGCATTACATAATGTTGTTTTTGGTATTTTTACCATTTTTTTGAAAAGTAAATTTTCTCTTTTGGAAATTTTTAAAGAAAAAAATATTACTCAAAATTTTCTATATATCTAAAAATAAAACCTAAGAAGTTTTGTCAAGTTTTACAATCATGTGAGAAAGTTATGTATGAAAATTGCATAAAATTGTCTAGAACCAGTTTTGTGGCTCAATTACAAGACTAGTGTTAATGTGCTAATCACCATAGACATACACAGATTTAGGATACCCATGTTTCTCAACAAATATTAAAAATATTTAGCTCAAGATCTAAAAATTCTAAGCATTAATGATGTAGGCTAGAAAGTTTTGTCTCAAAAGAAAAAACTTTGTGGTGGCAAGGATGCTAGTTGGAAAGATTTACTTCAAGATTCAAATCTTCTAGGAGTTGGCATAGAGAAACTTGAATATTAGGATCTTGAGCCAAAAATCTTGCAAGCAAATTAAAGGATCCAAAATTGCTAGTAGGCAATAGGGCAAGTTCTAAGTTTTAGCTCAAGTTCCCAAATTTCATGTGAATGATATGAGAGGTTGGAAAGATTTAACTTAAGAGAAAAAACTTCTAGCTAATGATTTAGGCTAGAAACTTTTGTCTCAAGAGCCAAAACTTCTAGGAAGTGATGTAGGTTGGAAAGTTTTAGCTCATGAGGCAAGGAATCTATGAATTGGCATATAGAAGTTGTATGTTTTGGCTCTTGAGCCAAACTTTTGGAAACCAGTAAACAAGAGGCAAGACTTTTAAGAAACAATGCATGTGCTAAAATTTGATTTAAGAGCCAAAACTTATAGCTAATGATGTGGTAGATCAAAAAGCCTTTGGCTTAAGAGCCAAACTCTTGTGGGCAATGACGAAGGCTCTAAAATTTTATCTTCATAGCAATTATTTCTAGTGGTTTGAATAAAGTGAGAACGAGATATTTGGGTCTTCAGCCAAAAGTCTTTAAATGGCTCATGATCCAAAACATTTAGGCAATGTTGTAGGTTGGTAATTTTTGGTTTAAAAGTCGAAACCTCTAGAGGTTTGATTAAAGAGGATATGACTTTAGGATAAGACTTTTGCCTATTAAGCCAAAGCTATTCACAAAAGAGCCAAGAATTTTACACAATAATGTAGTTGTCAAGTTTTGACTCAAAACCTAAGACCTCTAAGAAATGATGTCACTAGGAAGTTCTCGCTAAAGAACTAGAATTTGTAGGAAATCATGTAGGTTGGGAAGTTTTATATCGAGAGGTAAACCTTTAGGGGTTTTGTTAAAGGGCATAGAAGTTTTAACTCTCAAGCACAAAGCCTTGGAAGTAAGCTAGAGAGCCAAGACCTTTAGGACATAATGTAGATCAAATGTTTTGGCTTAAGAGCCAAAATTTAGAGGCAATGATGTAGGTTTGAAAGGTTTGGATGAAGAGACAAATATTTTAGGGTTTGGTTGAAAAGGATAGAGCTTTGGGTCTTAAGCCAAATCTCTTTGATACTAGTCAAAGTACCCAAGACCTCTACATAATAATGTAATTGTGGGAGGTTGATTGAGAGAAGCTATCAACTTTGGCTCTTAATTTGAAAGTAGTCAAAACAACAAATAAATGTAGGCACTAACATGGCTTGGAAATTTGGGTCAAGAGAAAAAAATAGATGTAGGCCATTAAGTATTGGCTTAATAGCCAGAATTTCTAGGAATTTTTCTACACATGCAAGAGGTTTTAGCTTTTGAGCCATAACTCTCATAAAGTAGTCAAGAGAGCCAAGACCAATACGAAATGTAATGCACCTAGAGGTTAAGAGCCATATATTCTAGGGAATGATGTATGTTAGAAAGTTTCAACTCAAGAACCCAAACTTGTAGGGATAGGATAGAAGTTTTGATTCTTGACTAAAAACTCTTAGAAAAAAACCAAAGACCTCTAGGATATATTATAACAAGGAAGTCAAGGTTGAAGAGCCAAATCTTCTAGGAACTATTCTGCAATTTGGTATCTTTGATTCAAGAGACAAATCTTTCAAGGATTGAGTTTCAAATTTTGTCTCTTGAACCAAAACTCTTGGAAATGAGTCCCAAGGGGCAAGGCCTCTAACAAATAATGCACGTGCTAAGTTTGGAATCAATAACCAAAATCATTACACAATCATGTACGATGTTAGAGAAATTTCTCCCAAAGGTCAAAACTGCTATACCCCATGAAGATATATTTTAAAGCCTTTTCTTTAAGCTTATGTCTGTGTTGTGCTAATACATGCAAACCCTTTGTTCTAGGCAATTGGAAATGTGTCTGGAAGCACTACCGCTCAAGTAAGCTCAAGGCTGCAGATCCCTGTATGTAGGCTAAAATGTTTTGTCTCAATAGCCAAAACTTTTATGGAATGGCATAAAGAGGCTAGAAACTTTAGGTATTGATACAAAAACCTTGAAATCCACAAGACCTATAGGCATTAATGTAGCCATAAAAACTTCAAAGAACTGATAAAGGCTGGAAAGTTTTGGCTCAGAAGCTTGTCATTATAGGCAATTTCTCCAAAAGGCTAGAGTTTTTGGCTCTTGAAGCATGAAGAATTATGCCACATGCTAGCACTTATTGTCACAATGTAAGAATAGGAAGTTCTGGTTGAGGAGTCTTAAGAGTAGGCACAAGTTGACATTTATAATCTTAAGCACAAGAGTTGGCAAAGATTTCATAGATTATATACACATAAAAGGTATAACATTTTTCACTAAACAGTCAAATCTAAAGGTAAAGGTAAAGCATAACACAATATATATTATGCATTGGTTATATGGTTTCAAGAGCTAATCATGTTAGCACATAGAATAAGATACGTTAAATGATCATACATAATGTCTATTATGATGTGATGAGTTTTCTACAATTACTTTAATTTAGCTTCGTGTTTTAAATCTATCTTTATATAAGTATATAGTTTACTTAAAAAATATTTTAAAAATATTATTAAAGTCCTCTTCAAGTGCATCCTTTTTTTAAAATTTATGTATAAGATGCTAGAAGATGTACTATTTTTAAAATAATATTAAAGTCCTCTTCAAGTCCTCTTAATGTACAAGTTATCTTTGTAAAAATATATTGCTTTATCTTCGATTCGGTTTTTTACATTAACATCAAAAGATTATCCCTAACTTCAAGGATACTTTGATAATATTGTTCAAGCTCTCTTCCATTCACATGTTAAGTAAGCTTTTATAGAAGTCCTCTTAAAGAAATAAAGCTTTCTTATCAAAGCCTTTGAATACTTCCATCATACCCCAAGCTGTGAAATCTCAAAAATGGTATTTCTCAACACCAACTATCTCAAAAATAAGGATCTCTTGATTTTATTTGATTTATTGATGTGTAATCATGTCTTTCAATGTTTGATAGTAAATCTGGCCAATTTAAAATATATTAAAGTATTTGGTAAATCCACATTTCCATGTTATGCAACCTCAAATGATTACAAAACTTTCCTCAAATATAAGGATTGATGTTACAGCTTATATCATCCAATGTAAATTTGAAAGAAAACTGGACCTCTAGTTTTCTATTTGGGCCAAAAAATCTAAGATTAAAGGATACATTTTTCAATAATCGTCTTTCCAACAACCCTTTTTAGTCCAAACATTGCCTTTAATTTGAACTACATAGTGACGAACTATTGTTATAGTTCTCACTTCTTCATAGGTTAATATTTTCCTAAATTGTATTATGTAATAACCCTTTACTTTACCCTGACCTTTATGTCCAAGCATTGCCATTAACTTCAACTATACAATGAGTCATTATTGTTCTAGTTCTTATTTTTAGGACGTGAAGCTATCTAAAAAAGATCTAGATCCTTCATTTACACTGTGAGCACTTTCAATTTAGCGCCATGGTCTTGTGTGTCATGGTACGTCTATAGTGGGCTGGCTGGGCTGTTGTCTCACGCCACAAACTTCTGTGTGTCTTGGTCTGTAGATGAGGGAGGAGGTTGACGGGACTGGCGAGGGCTGCGCTAATGGGAACAAGGGCCTGGGGGCAAGCCATGGTCTTGTGTGTCTTGGTCTGTAGACGGGGAGGAGGTTGACGGGACTGGCGACGCCGTATGGAGACCAGAAGGCGATACAGTGGGGGGTGGACGCAGTGACGTCATGGAAGTTGGGTAGTCGGCACAATAGCGAGTGGAATGTTCGACAGGGAAGGGGGCAATTCAGAGATGAGTAGTCACAGGTGTTGGGCTCCATCAAACGGCAATGGAAGCGGTACACTTTGGGAGGTGCATGGCAAGCCCTTCACTAAGGGTGACGTCGTGCTTAGTTAGGATGTATGTCGCCCTTATTTGGGGATGCGTTAGTGGGGGTGGGGTGACCCCCCTAAATCACACCTGAGTGGGGGTGGGGCTGGGGTGACCCCCCTAAATCACACCGGAGTGTCCACCCAGCCACTACTTATCCCCTCTATCGTCGGTGCTCCTAGGATCCTTGACCTAGGAGATTATGTTATATATTAGAGACCTAATTAGGCCAAAATATTATCCCTCTCTCTCTCATACATACACTTACACACACAGACACACTCTCTCCCCTTTATACATACACTATCTCACACACACACACTTTCTCTCTCTCTCCCTCCCTCATAAACATACTCTCTCCCCCCCTCATACATACACTCTATTAAGTCTCCCTCATACATTCTCTCTCTCTCTCTCTCTCTCTCTCTCTCTCTCTCTCTCCTACTGTAACATACTCATATGTACGTATTTTTGGGTCCATTTGACTCGAAGATTTTTAGCATCTATATTTAATATTGAAAAGTACGAAATACTTAGAGGACATAAAAGATTAAGTCTGGTCACAAGTTTAGTAATTTAGATATGTCGATTTTGGGCTATCTTTTGTAAACGATTTCTATTCTATATATACTTAACCCTATTAGATAATGTATAAGAGGGTCATAGTGAGTAGTTTAGCCTAAAGGAAACTCATATGGGGGTTTACATAGTAAATATAACTGCAACGAGTGCTCGAAACGGGGTCCATACACCAAATTGACCCTTAATTTTCAGTAACGGCCTCGCATGAGGGTGTAGAAAACTTTCTTTCTAAGAGAGATGAATTAAAGAAAGTTAGTTCATCATAGGACGAACAAAGTCCGTGTTGAGATAATTGGGAGATACCGCATGGGGTGGCCAGTATTCGCAAAATGTATCTTCTCTAATTTGGTTCAAGTTCATGTTCTTTTAGAAGGGATTTTCTATCCTTGACTATTTCATGCACGATAATCTACTAATTCTCGTGGGGTATTTTTTTTGGGGTGACTTTTTCTAGAGCCTTGAGGATTTTTGTGCAAGATAGAGAGAGAGAGAGAGAATTTGAGATTCGGGCCGGCCATCCTTAGACAAGGAACACCGGATAGAGAAATGATTTATGCTCTCTAGGAGCCATTTGGTAGAACTTAGAGTGGACAAGATTTATTAGAGGCATACCCAGGATAGCCGCGTCCAACGTGGTGAGATTGGGTGGACGGGTGTCAGAGAAAGGCCCTATTAGCTAGATCTTTTGATGGTGATTCTCTCTCTGATTTTGAGATTTTGTATTGACGAATATTATTGTTACTATGAATTTGCAAGCGATTATGGTTTATTGAAAATCTCTTCATTTTTTAAAGTATGCGTGATTTTTCTGTAAGTTTTGAGAGATTTTGTGTTAGATCATGGAACAGAATATGGGTACGTTTCAATTAGTATCAGAGCCTAGGTTGGTCAATCCGCACTTAATTGCGGATATTGTAGGTCTTGGATGACTAATATTATTTTTTGTTTTTCTGATACAGCCAGGAGTTTCTTTCTCTTGAGAATTGTTTTGCAATTTTGTTGTGTAGTCACAAGATGGCTACACATCAAACAAATTCATTAGTCAACCTGGGGCAAGAAGAGGAGATTTTAGAAGGATTATTGTGTGTGGGTGTAACTCCAAAGGAAGTTATCAGACTTATTGACATGAATCAAGAATTGGAGGAAAGAATGAGAGCCATCCATGTGCTCGAGCTTCCATGAATTTGAATGAAGAAGACAGAGATGACCGAGAAGATGGGGAGATGGGAGATCATCTAAATTTTGATGATAGACACGGTCAACGAGAAGGGCAAGGAGCAAAAAATTCTGATGAGCACCAAGAACAACCTGTTGAAATTCCTATGAGCCCTCAACCAAGAGTGGCTACATAGGTTGGTTTCGACCTTTCAGTTCATCGAGCTATTAAGGACTTGCAAGATACACTACTGCAGGCCATGAAAACTGCTATGGGCACAGGATTTAAATTTGATCATCCCTCTTGTGATTATTGTGGAAAATTTGATCATCCCTCTTCCATGTGCTTTTAGCGTTGATTTGATGTAGATCAAAATCGAGCATATGCAGTCGAGCATCATGATAATGTTGTGCCTGAAACAAGTTGTGTTTTATGTTCAATTCCCCCAGACAGAATACTTCATGTACGTGATTGTTCACTTTTCATTATTGATTCTGGTGCTACAGGAAATATGACATATGAATCTAAGTGGCTACATAACTATCATTCTTTACCTGTTAAGCGTGTTGTTTATCTTGCTAATGATACAACTTGCCAAGTCAAGGGCATTGGAGATTTATATCTTGGCACCTTATCTTCTTCAACTCGAGTTTTACGAGGGGTTTTACATGTCCCAGAACTTCAACGTAATCTTCTTTCAGTTGCAAGATTTGTTGATATTGGTTTGTTTGTTGGATTTGACCACACCAAATGCCGCATTGAGAAAGATAGACAGATTATTGCAACTGCTTCTCGTAATGGCAATTTGTTTGAGCTCTCTCTTAATGATGCTGTACCAAATGTTGTCACTGCTCCAGGTGATCATGATTGCAAGATATGGCATCATCGCTTTGTTCATGCTGATTTCTCAAAGCTTCTTGATCTTCATTCGTCAAGGTCTTGTATGTGGCATGGATCTTAAAGCTCATCCTCATATGGGAATCTGTGAGTTTTGTGCTCTTGGCAAACACAATCGCAAACCCTTTCCTCTCTCGAATTCAGTTCATTCTCATGATTTGTTGGATCTTGTTCATATTGACATTTGTGGACCTTTGCCTCCATCGAGAACACAACATCATTATTTCATTACGTTTATTGATGATTACTCACAGTATACAGTTTTTTTCTTGCTTCGACAAAAATCTGAGGTGTTATCTGTTTTTAAGCAATTTCACAAGGCTGCCGAACTTCAAACTGGTCGTCTCCTCAAGAAACTTTGCAGCGATAATGGTGGAGAATATGTGTCTTATGAGTTTGAGAGTTATTGTACGGACCATGGTATTCATTCATGAACATAATATTCCCCATATTCACCTCAACAGAACGGTGTTGCTGAACGTAAGAATCGCACTATTATCAATGCTATACGTTGTATGCTGATTCATTATGGGTTATCTCGTGTTTTCTGGAGTGAAGCTCTCTTGACAGTAGTCTTTATTCAGAATCATCTTTCTACTACTGCTCCTTTTGGTAAGATACCCATCACAGCATGGACAAGTGAAATTCCTTTTGTATCTCATTTTCTAAGCTTTGGATGTATTGCTTATATTCATGTTCCTAAAGAAACACGAGCAAAGCTTGATGCTCCTGGGCTTAAAGTTATTTTTATTGGGTATTCTGACACTTCCAAAGGCTACAAATTCTATGACCCGTCCTCCAAGAAAGTGCTTGTGAATCGTGATGCTATTTTCAATGAACAGCTTATGGGCGGTACATGGTCCATGGATGATTCTGATGATACTAAATCTTTGCTTCAAGCTTTTCCATTCTTGTGTGATGATGAATCTTCTTCTATAGAGCAACTTTCCTCTTCACAACCATCTAAAGAGCAACTTTCCTCTTCACAACCATTGATTCCAAATGCTGTCATTGATGATGTTGACATTTTTATTGATCTGCCTATTGATTTTGAGCATGGTTCTTGTCATGTTTATGATGAAGATTTTGAGGCTAATGTTTTCTCTACTTCTAAAGATCTGGCCATGTACAGTGATGCTATATGTTCTCCACACAAAAGGATCAATGGCAAGAGGCTATGGAAGTAGAGTACGATTAGAGGCTATGGAAGCAGAGTACGATTCTCTTATCTCTCTAAAGGTACATGGATACTCACTGAGTTGCCTCCTGGCCGTACTGCCATTAAGTGTAAGTGGGTATATAAGACAAAAATCAGTCCTTAGAAATGACATAGCCTAAATACACAACCTTGTCCTTAGCAAAGAAATACTTGCTCATCTCTGCATACAACTTGTGATCCTGCAACTTTTGAAGTGTTTTCCTAAGATGAATTTCATGATCTTTTCCATTCTTTGAATACACAAAAATATCATCTAAGAATACAAGAATGAAATCATCCAAATATTCATGAAACACATTATTCATTAAACACATTATTCATGAAAGTAGCAGGTGCATTAGTCAATCTAAAAGGAAGAACAGTGAACTCATAATGTCCATACCAAGTCCTAAATGCAATCTTAGGAATGTCCACTTCTGTGATGTGAAATTGATGGTATCCAAGTTGCAAGTCAATCTTGGTAAAGATTGACTTGCAACTTGGATACCATCACTTGCATGACCCACTCAGTTGTCTGAAGAACTCATCTATGTGAGGTAAAGAGTACTTATTCTTAATGGTCTGCCTATTCAACCCTATATAGTCAATGCAAAGTTTGTAAGTCCCATCCTTTTTCATTTGAAACAAAATTGGACTACCCCAAGGAGAAACACTAGGTCTATTAAAACTCTTTTGCATCAAGTCATCCAACTAAAGCTTCAGCTCTCTCAACTCATCCACATTAAACCTTTAGGGTGGTGCCCTAGAGTAGGGTTGGGTTCCTGGTTCTTCTTCTATGGCATGATCTAAGTCTCTAGGAGGAGGCATCCCAGGGTAGGTCATCCGGAAACATCACGATATTCATCGAGGCATTTCTTCACATACTCGAGATGGTCTTCCTTCATCACTGTCTCTTCCTTAAGCTCATCGGAAAAGATTAAGAATGTCTCACACCCTTGCCTAATACCTCTTAAAAGTTTCATGGTTGAAATTAGAAAGGCCTCACTATTCCTCTCTTCCCCCTCAATAACTTAGGTTTCTCCCTCCTCACTAACAAAACTCACTATTCACACAGTTAATCAGGGCTTTGTTGGAGAGACTAACCAATCCATCCCAATTATTGCATCACACTTACCCATCTCGATGGCATAAAAGTCTCCCTTACAGGTGAAAGATAAGGTTTCCAAGAACCCTTGGGTGTAGTGAGTTTCCCATTGGCAAGTTGGAGGGGCCTATTTACTTGATTTCCTAATCTTAAGTGTTGTGATTTCACAAGTTTTTGAGTAAAAAATCAATGAGTGCTACCTGAGTCAGAGCTAAGAATTGAACATCCCGATTTCTAATCTTTCCTTTCATTCTTATCATTGAAGCATGTGCATGAGATGCAGAAGAAACCATGCATTTCATTATAGGTACGAAACTCACCTTCTTCCCCTGCTTCCTCGATTGTCAGATCCATCTCAATCAACTTTGCTTGCATCTTGGGTCCAGTCTTGAAATTGAGTTTAGCTTTGTTCCGGCACTCAAATGTGCGATGTCCTTGCTCCTCTGATGATCCCAAATCTAGCCATATCTGAATCATACAACTTAATCTAAGAAAACATTAAAATCACTTAATCGTGCTATTTCTACATAGCAATACAATCAAATCAATCCTCTCAAATAGCAAAATAAGCATGCATGCCATATCCAAGATTCTTATCACAATCATGTAATCTCAAACAAATATTCACATAATATACATCTCTATCAATTAAAACATAGCATCTCAATCAATCACAATGTATGTGTCTATCTCAAGATTCTATCATCATCACCATGCGCGATAACATGGTTAGTCATAATAACCAAAATCCACCCAATCTAGTGCCTTATCCGATGCCCATCCACCCAACCTCCACACTGGACATCACGGCTATCTCAGGTATGCCTCTTTATGAATCTTATCCTCTTTGGGTTCTATCACATGGCTCCCAGAGGGCATAAATCTTGTTCTCTGACTTGCATTCCGTGTCTAAAGATGGCCGCCTCCTGAATCTCAAAATCTCATGTCGAGTCTCATCATATCAATCAGTCATTTCAAAACAAATCAATCACAAGTCATACATATCATCTTACACTCATCTCTAGTCCATAATCTTCCAAGGCATGCATATTCAAATTAATCAAAATCAACTTCAAGTATAAAACAAGCTTTTAATTCAAATAGTCTCTAACTTCTCTTATTCTTTTAATTCTTTCAAGTCATATGGGAATCTTTGTTTTTTTAACATAATCAATTATCATGTTCTAACTAGCGAGATCATCTCTAGATACTATAGCTAAGTCTTAGCTATGCTTATGCATTAGTCCATCCAATCTATGTGTTGGTCCATTCGATCTATATAGATAAGATAGTCAATCTTGATGGCGATTTCTAAGGTAAAGCCTTACAAGTAGTCTCTTTGGAACAGTAATATCTTCCAATCTATTTGGAATTTGAGAAAAGTAAAAACTATAAAGTTTTAAGAATAAACACGTCTGTACACACGTCTAAAAACGCATCTATTCTACAAAGTAGACGCATTTATAGACACGCTTGTGGATGCATTTTTATGTAAGATTCTCCCCCACCTTCGAGGTATACAGGAGTAAGAATCTCCCTTTCTGATCTTATAATTATTCTCTCTCTAAAATAAAAGAAAGATTCTGTTTAAAAAAAAAAGGAAGAACCTTTTCCTTGAATACTTCTCAAGAGTCCCACCTGTTTTAAGGATTCAGAACAATGAGTTCAGAAGTGAGAATCGATGTTTTGGATATCAAGGTTTTGGTCTTCATTCGAGTACGACCCAAAAGAAGTTCTTTATCTCTTAGGAAGTATAAGAAGTTATTCCCAGATATTGTGGACCAAAGAAGGTAGGTAACTTAGCCTACGAACCTCTTTTATCTTCTCATCTCAAGGTTCTTAATGCTTTCTATAGAAATATGTGCCAAACCCAAATCAGGGAAAGACGATAAAACTTCAGTGGCAAGTTACCGTTGGCTTCTAAGTTACGCTAGCTCCTTCCTTTATATAAGTCATAAATTTTACTTGTCGCTCACAGTAATCTTACTTCCATCGATCTCCTTTCTTTCTTAATCTCCTTCATGGCTTGGCAACAAGAACTAGTTTTATCCATAATGATTCCTCACCTTCAAGACGCAAGTGAGTCTGTGAAGAAGGATTTTATAGAGCAGTATGAGCGCTCACTTTTCCCTCACTTGGGAACTTCTGTAGCACAAACCAAATGGCGGACCTATCAAGACATAACTAGGGTAACACCCTGGGGTCAGCAACATTTTCGTAATAATGTCCGCTTGGCCATGGCTATTGAAGCTTTGGGATTGGGTCCCCGATACTACTGCGTCATGAGATCAAGGCATCTTGGGTTTTCTGAGCGGGTCTTCTTACTGGCGTGTTTTCTTCCTCATGAGAAGATATGTCTTTATCCCGTTTTTGGCTTGCCTCTCAGAGGTCCTTTTGTTAGATCGCCTCATACCACTGAGATAGGTGCGGCAATAACCAGCAGAATCATTCCCATAGATGAGTTACCCTATACTTGTGCAGCTTGTGAGGACTGCTTTTGTGACCATATGATGGACGGACTTATGGAAGTGTAAAGAGTTCTTCTATCTTTACTGTATAAGTTCCGAGAATGAATAAAGTTTAAATCTTGTTCTTATCTTGAATCTTGCTCTCTTGAGACTTTTTTTAAATTGGTGGTTAATCTTAATTAAAAAAATTTCTCTCAGTCTCATACTTGTGCATCTTGCGAAATTACCCCCAGTTTGCGAGATGAGGGCATCTCGCATTTTTCAAGTGGGAGAGAATGTAAGATTCCTCCCCAGCCTCTCAAAATGTCCAGCATCTTCTCCTATAATCAATCCCTCTTCAGAAATATAAAAGACTTGTTTCTAACTGTTTTAACCTAGAGAGAGAGAAAATTCTAGAGAGAGAATATTCTGATTTTAAATATTTTTGGATAGAAAATTATCTCATCTTATTAAAATAAGTTCCCCTGAAACAGAAATTCAAAAAGAACTTTCCAATGTGCAATTGGAATTAATTAGAAATGGTATAAAGGACCTTAGCCTAAGGGTCTAGATTTTCAGAAATTTTTGGATTATGGTCCAATTAAGGTTCCTATGGGCCAATAGCATCAATCCATGTGTAGGGAGGAGATAAATCCTATTTGTAAAAGAAGATACCCAAAAATGAGTAAATGCTCACATAAGATGAAGAGTTGAAAATGTACAAGGTTTATTAGTAAAAAATTATGAGCAATATTAAAAGTATGACATATGTAAGGAAGGGGAGTTCTTTAAAGGAGGTGCATATTTCACATAAGACGAAGAGTTGAAAATGTACAAGGTTTATTAGTAAAAAATTATGAGCAATATTAAAAGTATGACATATGTAAGGAAGGGGAGTTCTTTAAAGGAGGTGCATATTTCACATAAGATGAAGAGTTGAAAATGTACAAGGTTTATTAGTAAAAAATTATGAGCAATATTAAAAGTATGACATATGTAAGGAAGGGGATTTCTTTAAAGGAGGTGCATATTTCACATAAGATGAAGAGTTGAAAATGTACAAGGTTTATTAGTAAAAAACTATGAGCAATATTAAAAATATGACATATGTAAGGAAGGGGAGTTCTTTAAAGGAGGTGCATATTTCACATGCTTGAATGAGTTTTAAACTCATAAAAATTGAGATATTTCATCTCTCCTCTCTCCTCATTCAAGTCTAGTTCCAAAAAATTAGCTTAACTGACCTAAAAATGGTCAAAAATTGACCAAACTGATTTGGAAAATTCTAGAATCAGTTTGTTTGGTTAGGAGCTCAAATTTTCCTATAAATAGAAGCCTCCCCCTTGTTGAAAAAATATATAGTGTTTATGCATCGTTACTCTACTCCACCTAAGCCAAGAACTGTGAATTCATTTAATAATTCACTAGTTTTTGGAGCTTCCCTCTTTCTTCAATCCCCATTAGTGGCTCCATCAACATACTTAACCAATTGATTGGTTGGGGGCCTCTACCATGAACAAAGAATCAAGCAATTTGTAAGGTAATTAGTGAATATTGCTCTTTTCTATAATTTCTCAATGTTTCTCTCTTCTCAACTCCTCTCAAGCTTGAGAAGCTTAATTGGTATGGTTTTTTAAATGCTATTGAAGTTAATTGGTGAATAGTAGTGAAGAGTTACATAATTTAATAAATGCTATTGAAGTTAATTCCCATTTATGTTTAAATTCTAATGGTTTTTATGTAATTTCTCTCTCTCACTCAAGAAATGGTCATACTCATGACCCATTCTCAATCCAAAAGAAGCTTTTCATAAAGCTTTTCCTTAATCCAAGATTAAGCTATGCTTGAGGCCAAATTAATGGTTTTTTTTCTATGCTTTTAGTTTATGCATATTGATGATTCAATCCATTATGGATTAATGATCCAATTAGAGATCATTTTAATTATTTCCTTAATGATAAGCTTTATCCCTTAGAAAAATTGAGATTTATCAGTCATAGTAGCGGAGCTATGGCAAAATTTTTATAAAAATTATGCATAAAATAATTTCATTCAAAGCATAAAAAGAGGACTTCCTACCATATTCTAGGAATTATCATCCTAGACTAATTGAAAGAATTTCATTATAATCATGGAGAAATTGAATTTTTATATTATGCATAAAGAATAAGTTTTTATATCAAAAGTGTTACTTTTATCATTTTTATTTACTTACATAGAAGTATGCATAATGGATAAATTTTTATATCAAAAGTGTTACTTTTATCATTTTTATTTACATGCATAGAAGTATGCATAATGGATAAATTTTTATATCAAAAGTGTTACTTTTATCATTTTTATTTTCATGCATAGAAGTATGCATAATGGATAAATTTTTATATCAAAAGTGTTACTTTTATCATTTTTATTTTCATGCATAGAAGTATGCATAATGGATAAATTTTTATATCAAAAGTGTTACTTTTAGCATAATTGAATTTCATGCATAGAGGTATGCATAAGAGATGAATATTTTATTATAAAAGTGTTACTTTTACAATAATTGAAATTCATGCATAGAGGTATGCATAATAGATGAATATTTTATTATAAAAGTGTTACTTTTACAATAATTAAAATTCATGCATAGAGGTATGCATAAAAGATATTCTTTTATACTAAAAGTATGATTTTCATCATAAATGGATTTTATGCATAACTTAGATGCATAAGAGAAATTCTTTTATTCTAAAAGTGTAATTCCTACCAAATTGAATTTATGCATAAGAAGATACATAAAAGATTGATTTTTACTTCGAAAGTATTAATCTCCTTAAATAGAATTTATGCATAAATAAATGTGTAAAGAAATCTTATATCAAATATAAGAATTCTCTTGTATTCTATAAATAGATATGAGATGTGATAGGATGTGATAAGAGGTGTATAAGATGTGACAAGAGGTGATAAGATGTGTATGGGATGAGATAAGAAGTGTATGAGATGAGATAAGATGTATATGGGTTGTGATAGGGTGAGAATGGATGTGATATAAAAGATTAGATATGAAGGCATATGGGGTTATATGAATGGGAATGTGAAAATGGATGTATGTATGTGGATGTGTGGATGTGGAGATGGTAGTGTGGATGTATGCATGTGAAAATGGATGTATGCATGAAGATGTATATGCATAGATGTGAATGTGGATGTAGACGTGGTTGTATAGAAGTGAATGTGGAATGTGGATATGTATGTATGTATGTGGATATGGATGTATGAATGAGGACGTGATAGTGGATGTATGTATGTGGATATGGATGTATGAATGAGGAGGTGATAGTGGATGTATGCATGTGGATGTAGATATGGATGTAGATGTGGATGTATAGATGTGAATGGGAATGTGGATGTGGATGTATGTATGTATGTGGATATGGATGTACGAATGAGGACGTGATAGTGGATGTATGCATGTGGATGTGGATGTATGAATGAGGACGTGATAGTGGATGTATGCATGTGGATGTGGATGTATGGATGTGGATATGGATGTGTATGTATGAATGTGGATATGGGATGTGGATGTATAAATGAGGATGTGAAAATGGAGGTAAACATGTAGATGTGGATGTATGGATGTGAATGTGGATGTGGATGTGGATGTGGATGTGAATATATGATATGTGATGTGCAGGAATCTGAAGTGAAGAGATGGAAAATGATGTGATTGGATGAGTACACATATAAATGGAATGAGGAATAAGTAATGTGGATTATATGAGGGATAATGTGGAAAAATTAGAGTTAATATAGAAATTGTATTTGTAAACTGTTTGTAAATGGCTGTTTTATGTCAAGAATGCTGGGAAAGCATTTTGACCATCTTGTGATTAAGGTCGTGGAGACCTAACTGATAAAGTTGCAACTGCTGACGGAGAGTCAATGGAGGACGTCTCGCGTAGCAAGGTCGGCCGAGGTCTTGACCAGCCTCGGTTCGATTAAAATGGTGAGCTTCCGGTACGGTGGATGAGGGACCAAGGAAGCGGCCTATGAGTGAAGCGCTAGGTCACCTGCGAAAGGATCCTAGAGGGTGTTGACCATACGGTGCTCGGGCTCTGGGTCGCCCAGGATACCCACGCGTGCGTCGAGAAAGATATTGGAACAAGGAGTAAGAGTTGTTTTGTGAAAACGGGCATGGATCTGGTTGATTGACCTTGCTGGTCTTCAATGGATGAGTCCATGGCTCTTTATATGGATCTGTTGGTTGATCTTGCTATTCTTCAACGAGAGTCCATCTTGATAAGTGATTATATTGCCGAGTATTATGGGCTAGGAACTATTGAAAAGGCCCCTGTGTGGACAGGTGGTGAGCGTTCTAGTTGCCAATGATGCCATAGATACTCTGATGAAGGAATGATGGGAAATTATGAATCAACCGGATAAATTGAAAGATTGTGATCAGTGGTACTATGGTTTCATTAAAGGATTGTTTTAAAGTTAGCTGATGCTAAGAAAAAGGCAATTTCATATTGGGTGTGTAAGTGGTGTGGCTAGTTTTATGTTTGCATGAACTTCCGGCTAGGGGGCCTTGGAACTCTTTTCCTTGGTACCCGGGACAAAACCTAACCAAATTCCAAATTGGATCCCATCACTACAGTGGTTGGGCGGTTGGCTAACCCATGGGATCGGATGGGGTTAGGCTGGACTGATGGATCCGTAAATCGAGACTCAAACTTTTGTTTTTACGATAGATAAAATAAATCCCGGACAGTAACTGTTCTATGGATAGGAATCAACGGCTATGCCTCTTGAATGGGGAAAAAAGCGTTGATCCCAATGATCCAAGTGCAAGTTTCTTCCTTAATCTGACCATGTATCTTATAGATGCAATTGGATCAGCTCGAACAGAAATGTTCTTGACTACGTTAGAGTAAAAAGTTATCCAGGTGAAATCGCCCGTGCTTTCCGGTAAAGGAAGTTTTTTCGGGTTCGGTTTTGGAACAACCGACGGATTAGTCTCTTATCCGAATATCCGTGGGTGAGGCCCCGAATGTGGGACTCCTGTCCCGCACGAGAAGTGCTACTTCCGCTGCCAGTATCGTGAATCCGTTGCTCGGTGGGAACAGGGATCTTACAGTTGGTATCAGAGCATTTTGGTTAAATGAGGATCAACCGAGAAGCCAAATATATAAAAAATTTTCAAGAATCAAAAAGGTTGTAATTGTGTGATATAATTCATACAATTTGATATTCAAACTGAAATTCGTAATTTGGTAATTGGGTCTTCAGATGGAAGTACCGCAATTATATAGAATCCGTGACTTGCTTGAGGCCTAGACATGATGGTATTTACCTTATAATTCCAAGGGCCGTGACTACCCGTATATACCGAGAGTATACTACAGCTCTTTACTGACAGTATATATGAATAAATCTAAGACTTGAAATTATAAGCGTTAATGCTATCCAGATGATGAATTCGAATGTGGTTGATATGATTTTTAATTCTCTTTGAGAATTGATGAATTGAATTGGATTCTGATTGAAAATTCTGATTGAAAAATGATGATTTCTGAAATTAGTTGAAATATAAAAATCCGAACAAAACCACAATGAGGATTAATGGGACGACTCCCAGTGATGATATTCATAACTGGAATGATGATAATGATTTCAGCAAATCACTATGAGATTAGTGGATTGTGCTGTCAGATTGCTACTGTTAACACTTGACCGGTAGATCAAGTTAAGGGATGACAAATTGAGATCTGGCTTAATTGAAATTCCCGTAGAGGAATGTTCAGAAGGAATTTTTTCGGTCTAATGGACCATTATCGTGTTAAAGTTATGAATGATATGATTTAAATGAATTGTTATTTAATGATGAGTTCTATTTAAGGGATAATTATCCCAGTATTCTGTTGGGTTGACCAGAATATAAGGAACCCAGAATAAAATTGGATCTTAAGAAAAAGAGTTGTCCTCTACCTTGCGAGATGAGGACATCTTGCTCTTTTCAAGTGGGGTAGAATGTAAGATTCTCTCCCAGCCTTCGAGGTATACAGGAGTAAGAATCTCCCTTTCTGATCTTATAATTATTCTCTCTCTAAAATAAAAGAAAGATTCTGTTTTAAAAAAAAGGAAGAACCTTTTCCCTGAATACTTATCAAGAGTTCCACCTGTTTTAAGGATTCAGAACAATGAGTTCAGAAGTGAGAATCGATGTTTTGGATATCAAGGTTTTGGTCTTCATTCGAGTACGGCCCAAAAGAAGTTCTTTATCTCTTAGGAAGTATAAGAAGTTATTCCCAGATATTGTGGACCAAAGAAGGTAGGTAACTTAGCCTACGAACCTCTTTTATCTTCTCATCTCAAGGTTCTTAATGCTTTCTATAGAAATATGTGCCAAACCCAAATCAGGGAAAGACGGTAAAACTTCAGTGGCAAGTTACCGTTGGCTTCTAAGTTACGCTAGCTCCTTCCTTTATATAAGTCGTAACTTTTACTTGTCGCTCACAGTAATCTTACTTCCATCGATCTCCTTTCTTTCTTAATCTCCTTCATGGCTTGGCAACAAGAACTAGTTTTATCCATAATGATTCCTCACCTTCAAGACGCAAGTGAGTCTGTGAAGAAGGATTTTATAGAGCAGTATGAGCGCTCACTTTTCCCTCACTTGGGAACTTCTGTAGCGCAAACCAAATGGCGGACCTATCAAGACATAACTAGGGTAACACCCTGGGGTCAGCAACATTTTCGTAATAATGTCCGCTTGGCCATGGCTATTGAAGCTTTGGGATTGGGTCCCCGATACTACTGCGTCATGAGATCAAGGCATCTTGGGTTTTCTGAGCGGGTCTTCTTACTGGCGTGTTTTCTTCCTCATGAGAAGATATGTCTTTATCCCGTTTTTGGCTTGCCTCTCAGAGGTCCTTTTGTTAGATCGCCTCATACCACTGAGATAGGTGCGGCAATAACCAGCAGAATCATTCCCATAGATGAGTTACCCTATACTTGTGCAGCTTGTGAGGACTGCTTTTGTGACCATATGATGGACGGACTTATGGAAGTGTAAAGAGTTCTTCTATCTTTACTGTATAAGTTCCGAGAATGAATAAAGTTTAAATCTTGTTCTTATCTTGAATCTTGCTCTCTTGAGACTTTTTTTAAATTGGTGGTTAATCTTAATTAAAAAAATTTCTCTCAGTCTCATACTTGTGCATCTTGCGAAATTACCCCCAGTTTGCGAGATGAGGGCATCTCGCATTTTTCAAGTGGGAGAGAATGTAAGATTCCTCCCCAGCCTCTCAAAATGTCCAGCATCTTCTCCTATAATCAATCCCTCTTCAGAAATATAAAAGACTTGTTTCTAACTGTTTTAACCTAGAGAGAGAGAAAATTCTAGAGAGAGAATATTCTGATTTTAAATATTTTTGGATAGAAAATTATCTCATCTTATTAAAATAAGTTCCCCTGAAACAGAAATTCAAAAAGAACTTTCCAATGTGCAATTGGAATTAATTAGAAATGGTATAAAGGACCTTAGCCTAAGAGTCTAGATTTTCAGAAATTTTTGGATTATGGTCCAATTAAGGTTCCTATGGGCCAATAGCATCAATCCATGTGTAGGGAGGAGATAAATCCTATTTGTAAAAGAAGATACCCAAAAATGAGTAAATGCTCACATAAGATGAAGAGTTGAAAATGTACAAGGTTTATTAGTAAAAAATTATGAGCAATATTAAAAGTATGACATATGTAAGGAAGGGGAGTTCTTTAAAGGAGGTGCATATTTCACATAAGATGAAGAGTTGAAAATGTACAAGGTTTATTAGTAAAAAATTATGAGCAATATTAAAAGTATGACATATGTAAGGAAGGGGAGTTCTTTAAAGGAGGTGCATATTTCACATAAGATGAAGAGTTGAAAATGTACAAGGTTTATTAGTAAAAAATTATGAGCAATATTAAAAGTATGACATATGTACGGAAGGGGAGTTCTTTAAAGGAGGTGCATATTTCACATAAGATGAAGAGTTGAAAATGTACAAGGTTTATTAGTAAAAAACTATGAGCAATATTAAAAATATGACATATGTAAGGAAGGGGAGTTCTTTAAAGGAGGTGCATATTTCACATGCTTGAATGAGTTTTAAACTCATAAAAATTGAGATATTTCATCTCTCCTCTCTCCTCATTCAAGTCTAGTTCCAAAAAATTAGCTTAACTGACCTAAAAATGGTCAAAAATTGACCAAACTGATTTGGAAAATTCTAGAATCAGTTTGTTTGGTTAGGAGCTCAAATTTTCCTATAAATAGAAGCCTCCCCCTTGTTGAAAAAATATATAGTGTTTATGCATCGTTACTCTACTCCACCTAAGCCAAGAACTGTGAATTCATTTAATAATTCACTAGTTTTTGGAGCTTCCCTCTTTCTTCAATCCCCATTAGTGGCTCCATCAACATACTTAACCAATTGATTGGTTGGGGGCCTCTACCGTGAACAAAGAATCAAGCAATTTGTAAGGTAATTAGTGAATATTGCTCTTTTCTATAATTTCTCAATGTTTCTCTCTTCTCAACCCCTCTCAAGCTTGAGAAGCTTAATTGGTATGGTTTTTTAAATGCTATTGAAGTTAATTGGTGAATAGTAGTGAAGAGTTACATAATTTAATAAATGCTATTGAAGTTAATTCCCATTTATGTTTAAATTCTAATGGTTTTTATGTAATTTCTCTCTCTCACTCAAGAAATGGTCATACTCATGACCCATTCTCAATCCAAAAGAAGCTTTTCATAAAGCTTTTCCTTAATCCAAGATTAAGCTATGCTTGAGGCCAAATTAATGGTTTTTTTCTATGCTTTTAGTTTATGCATATTGATGATTCAATCCATTATGGATTAATGATCCAATTAGAGATCATTTTAATTATTTCCTTAATGATAAGCTTTATCCCTTAGAAAAATTGAGATTTATCAGTCATAGTAGCGGAGCTATGGTAAAATTTTTATAAAAATTATGCATAAAATAATTTCATTCAAAGCATAAAAAGAGGACTTCCTACCATATTCTAGGATTTATCATCCTAGACTAATTGAAAGAATTTCATTATAATCATGGAGAAATTGAATTTTTATATTATGCATAAAGAATAAGTTTTTATATCAAAAGTGTTACTTTTATTATTTTTATTTACTTGCATAGAAGTATGCATAATGGATAAATTTTTATATCAAAAGTGTTACTTTTATCATTTTTATTTACATGCATAGAAGTATGCATAATGGATAAATTTTTATATCAAAAGTGTTACTTTTATCATTTTTATTTTCATGCATAGAAGTATGCATAATGGATAAATTTTTATATCAAAAGTGTTACTTTTATCATTTTTATTTTCATGCATAGAAGTATGCATAATGGATAAATTTTTATATCAAAAGTGTTACTTTTAGCATAATTGAATTTCATGCATAGAGGTATGCATAAGAGATGAATATTTTATTGTAAAAGTGTTACTTTTACAATAATTGAAATTCATGCATAGAGGTATGCATAATAGATGAATATTTTATTATAAAAGTGTTACTTTTACAATAATTAAAATTCATGCATAGAGGTATGCATAAAAGATATTCTTTTATACTAAAAGTATGATTTTCATCATAAATGGATTTTATGCATAACTTAGATGCATAAGAGAAATTCTTTTATTCTAAAAGTGTAATTCCTACCAAATTGAATTTATGCATAAGAAGATACATAAAAGATTGATTTTTACTTCGAAAGTATTAATCTCCTTAAATAGAATTTATGCATAAATAAATGTGTAAAGAAATCTTATATCAAATATAAGAATTCTCTTGTATTCTATAAATAGATATGAGATGTGATAGGATGTGATAAGAGGTGTATAAGATGTGACAAGAGGTGATAAGATGTGTATGGGATGAGATAAGAAGTGTATGAGATGAGATAAGATGTATATGGGTTGTGATAGGGTGAGAATGGATGTGATATAAAAGATTAGATATGAAGGCATATGGGGTTATATGAATGGGAATGTGAAAATGGATGTATGTATGTGGATGTGTGGATGTGGAGATGGTAGTGTGGATGTATGCATGTGAAAATGGATGTATGCATGAAGATGTATATGCATAGATGTGAATATGGATGTAGACGTGGTTGTATAGAAGTGAATGTGGAATGTGGATATGGATGTATGTATGTATGTGGATGTAGATGTGGATGTATAGATGTGAATGGGAATATAGATGTGGATATAGATGTGAATGTGAATGTAGATGTGGATGTATGTGAATGTGGATGTAGATGTGGTTGTATAGATGTGAATGTGGAACGTGGATGTGGATGTATGTATGTATGTGGATGTAGATGTGTATGTATAGATGTGAATGGGAATGTGGATGTGGATATATGTGAATGTGGATGTAGATGTGGATGTATAGATGTGAATGTGGAATGTGGATGTGGATGTATGTATGTATATGGATGTAGATGTGGATGTATAGATGTGAATGTGGAATGTGGATGTGGATGTATGTATGTATGTGGATGTAGATGTGGATGTATAGATGTGAATGGGAATGTGGATGTGGATGTATGTATGTATGTGGATATGGATGTATGAATGAGGACGTGATAGTGGATGGATGTATGTATGTGGATATGGATGTATGAATGAGGAGGTGATAGTGGATGTATGCATGTGGATGTAGATATGGATGTAGATGTGGATGTATAGATGTGAATGGGAATGTGGATGTGGATGTATGTATGTATGTGGATATGGATGTATGAATGAGGACGTTATAGTGGATGTATGCATGTGGATGTGGATGTATGAATGAGGACGTGATAGTGGATGTATGCATGTGGATGTGGATGTATGGATGTGGATATGGATGTGTATGTATGAATGTGGATATGGGATGTGGATGTATAAATGAGGATGTGAAAATGGAGGTAAACATGTAGATGTGGATGTATGGATGTGAATGTCGATGTGGATGTGGATGTGAATATATGATATGTGATGTGAAGGAATCTGAAGTGAAGAGATGGAAAATGATGTGATTGGATGAGTACACATATAAATGGAATGAGGAATAAGTAATGTGGATTATATGAGGGATAATGTGGAAAAATTAGAGTTAATATAGAAATTGTATTTGTAAACTGTTTGTAAATGGCTGTTTTATGTCAAGAATGCTGGGAAAGCATTTTGACCATCTTGTGATTAAGGTCGTGGAGACCTAACTGATAAAGTTGCAACTGCTGACGGAGAGTCAATGGAGGACGTCTCGCGTAGCAAGGTCGGCCGAGGTCTTGACCAGCCTCGGTTCGATTAAAATGGTGAGCTTCCGGTACGGTGGATGAGGGACCAAGGAAGCGGCCTATGAGTGAAGCGCTAGGTCACCTGCGAAAGGATCCTAGAGGGTGTTGACCATACGGTGCTCGGGCTCTGGGTCGCCCAGGATACCCACGCGTGCGTCGAGGAAGATATTGGAACAAGGAGTAAGAGTTGTTTTGTGAAAACGGGCATGGATCTGGTTCATTGACCTTGCTGGTCTTCAATGGATGAGTCCATGGCTCTTTATATGGATCTGTTGGTTGATCTTGCTATTCTTCAACGAGAGTCCATCTTGATAAGTGATTATATTGCCGAGTATTATGGGCTAGGAACTATTGAAAAGGCCCCTGTGTGGACAGGTGGTGAGCGTTCTAGTTGCCAATGATGCTATAGATACTCTGATGAAGGAATGATGGGAAATTATGAATCAACCGGATAAATTGAAAGATTGTGATCAGTGGTACTATGGTTTCATTAAAGGATTGTTTTAAAGTTAGCTGATGCTAAGAAAAAGGCAATTTCATATTGGGTGTGTAAGTGGTGTGGCTAGTTTTATGTTTGCATGAACTTCCGGCTAGGGGGCCTTGGAACTCTTTTCCTTGGTACCCGGGACAAAACCTAACCAAATTCCAAATTGGATCCCATCACTATAGTGGTTGGGCGGTTGGCTAACCCATGGGATCGGATGGGGTTAGGCTGGACTGATGGATCCGTAAATCGAGACTCAAACTTTTGTTTTTACGATAGATAAAATAAATCCCGGACAGTAACTGTTCTATGGATAGGAATCAATGGCTGTGCCTCTTGAATGGGGAAAAAAGCGTTGATCCCAATGATCCAAGTGCAAGTTTCTTCCTTAATCTGACCATGTATCTTATAGATGCAATTGGATCAGCTCGAACAGAAATGTTCTTGACTACGTTAGAGTAAAAAGTTATCCAGGTGGAATCGCCCGTGCTTTCCGGTAAAGGAAGTTTTTCCGGGTTCGGTTTTGGAACAACCGACGGATTAGTCTCTTATCCGGATATCCGTGGGTGAGGCCCCGAATGTGGGACCCCTGTCCCGCTCGAGAAGTGCTACTTCCGCTGCCAGTATCGTGAATCCGTTGCTCGGTGGGAACAGGGATCTTACATTTTAGATGCGTGTATAGACGTGTTTATAGACACAAAACAGAACAGTTTTTAAACACACAGAAAGATGAAAATTATTTATTCATTTTTTGAATATGCAGGATGTCTTCATCAATCAGTTCTTCTAGTGATGATGAGTCCCTTCGTATTCACAATCGAGATCATTGGTTGCAACAAAAAAAAAATATATGTGTCATCGTTTGTCGAGGATGTATGCGTCGATAAAGTAGGTGGCATCTAGGCCAGAGAGCTTGAAGAAAGTGATATATGAGAATCATCATCGATTTGTCCCTCATCATCATCCTAAATTTGTTCGTTCTTGGATGGGAGTCTCTCCACATCCACTAAGCATGGGAGATTGGAAGGCATTATGGAATGGAGTGGAAAGTCCTCCTCCCCCCGGCATGAATAGGTAATATATCTTTGACATAGAATTCCAAAACAAGCTTTAGATGAAAAGATAGTCCTCTTAATATTTGTTGTTATTTGATAAGGTACTATATCTTCTTTCGCCTACCATATTGGATGAGCCTCAAAATCAACCATCTTCTTGATCCAATGCACATCTTCAAGAATGTTGCCTCTAACATTTGGGAGCACTTGAGAGGAACACGGGACTCCTTGCTTATAAGAGAGGATCTACAAAGCATAGAAAGGATGCAAAGAGCTTGGCCACAAGAGGGACCAAATGGGAAGACAATTCTACCTCGAGCACCTTGGATATTGACAAATAAGGAGGAGAAGTTGGTGAAAGATGCCATCACTACATTCCGTACTCCAACGGGGTGCATGAGGGGTTTAAAAGGTGCCTTCACAAAGACAAACAAGAGAGGTGTTGAGCAATTATATGTCTTGAAGTCCCACGATTGGCACAAGGTGCTTAAAGTAAGTGAAACATTGAAGTTGTTTGTATTTAACTTGTTTAATCATGATGTATCTAATGATGGTGTATAAATGTTTATAGTTCAATCTTCCTACAAGCATTTCCAATTGTGCATCCTACGAAGTGCGAGAGACGATTTATAAGATGGGGGAGCTTGTGAGGTTTTTACCCCAAACCCTCATAGCCAATTTTGTACACGCGTTTTCCTCAAAATGATTTGTTTATTGTTTCACATTGTAGATATGTGAGCTCAAAGGAAATCGATCCATGTACAGTTGACTATGCAAGGGTCATGGGCGGTGGAGGTGGTTTGTTTGGTGGAGGAGACATTCCAATGATCAATTCTCACAAGCCAACTTTATCTTATGTTCATTTAATTGATCAGAATTTCATATGTGGCATTGTGCATACTCGATGGATGTTCTTTCTTGAGCGTTTTATGAAGACCTTATAGGACAGAAGGTAGTATGGCAGAGGGTTGGTTGGTACAAGAATCACTTGTTTATATCTTAGAATACCTAGCGAAAGTGGATCCCTCTCTCCCTCGCCTATGGAGCAATGAAGAAGACTTGAGGATGACCTCTCACATTCCTCAAGGAAAGGGAAAGACCAAAGTCATGGATACAGAGATGCATAGTAAGCTTAATACCTTTTGTGTGCTTAATAGTGATGTGATGAGAAGATGGGTGGCAAAGTATGAGGATGAAAAGGCAAGAAGACAAAGTGAAAGGTCGGCATTCCGTAAGCACCATGGACATAGTGTGCCATACCTCGAGCACCTACGATCACTTTCCAAGGATCTTGATGTAGATTGGCTACATGAGGAGATGGAGAGAGTGGCGCAAGACGAAAACATGCATATCACATTGGAGGAGTGGGAGAATGTCCAAGGATGCTTCAAAAAGGTAAACAAACTTGTGTTCTCAATCATATTTAGTATGTTAAACTTGCAAAAATTAATTTTGAGGTATTAATAATTTTTTTTGTCTTGGTATAGTGCATAATGTTTAATGCTTTGAGGTCGGAGGGTAAACATTTTCGTACACAAAGGATTGATGAGAATAGGAACACCCGAGATTGTGGAGTAATTGCAAGCTTTGAGGGAGCCAATGGAGCCATGGATGATTATTGTGGATTGATCCAAAATATCATTAAGCTTGACTTTTGAAGCTTCTTTGTATATATATTTGGATGTCAATTGGTTTAAGGATGTGGTGGAAAGAGGTCCTAATGCAACAATCAATGTCATGCAAGTGGCTTTGTGACCATTGACTCTACAAATTTTTGGCAAGAAAAGGATGGGACTCTAATGCTACCACAACATTGTGAATAGCTACGTATAATTATTGGTAATTACAATATGTGCATTTACAGATAGTAGAGATGTAATTTTTTTATATGATATACCTTTGTGCTTGAATAGGTTGTGTATCAACCAATAATTGACAATAAGAGATGGTAGCATATAATCCCAATCTCACCACATTCAAGATCCATTTACAATACATTCACCCACATTGAACATATGGAGTAGCATGTCAACTCAACTATGGAGGGAGATAGCTTCGAAAACATTGATGATGATCGTGCCATTGCAGATGATGATCGTGATATTGGAGATGATGATATTGCCTCTCATAGTGATGATTCTAGTAGTGGGATGGATCTCTTTGTAGATTTGGATATAGGCATCGACATTGAGATAGATACTTTAGGAAGGGTTGACCCCATTGGAGGGTGGCCACGGAGCGAGCCCATTGCAGCGAGCCAATTTGCAAATTATTTTCAAATCAATACGAGATGCGAGTAGTTTCTTGTCATGTATCCATTGAAAGTGAGCAAGAATGACACATGACATACCAAAAAAAAAAGCAGGCTTACTACATGACATGCCATACCACCTTCAAGACATACCACCTTCAAGACAATGTATTCAAGACACAAAATAAAAGCAGGCTTACTACATCCACCAAAAATGCTACATCCAAACTGTCTTTAAATAAAAGTTCAAATATCACGCTACATCCACCAAAAATGCTAATATATAAAATGTCTTCTGTATCCACCAAAAATGCTACATCAAAACTGTCTTTAAATGTCTTTAAAAAAAAGTTCAAATATCACGCTACATCCACCAAAAATGCTAATATCCAAAATGTCTTCTGTCTTCACAAAAAATGCTAAGATCCAAAATGTCTTTAGTCTTCTTCAAACTGCAAAAAAGTAAGAAATTAATGAACATTGCATTTATAGAGGATTATGGGGTATTAACAGTGCCTTGTCTTATTAATTTGGGAATTACCTTTGTAGAATATGGCTCCAATAGCTTATTATATATGCGATGGTCCTTTTCAAAGATAATAACATTACGTTCCATGACCGCTGCAATAAGTCCAAGAGTTCCGGTCCCAGCAAACAAGTCAACAATAGTATCCCCTGTCTTTGAAAAGAGAGATACTATGTACTTGCATAGCCTCTGCCCTCTTTGGCAACCACCTCTCCAAGGCTTTCCCTTTCGTTTTACCATATCCTCTTCAGGAACACTACATAAACACAGAGATGAGAGACCCAAAAACCTAAACCCTAAATACATAGACATTGTTTTTAATCACAGATCCAGAGTCGATCCCTTACATATCTTGAATGAGGTCTTGTTCCAGATCTAATTCACTCCCAAGATTTTGCTCTTCCACCTTATCTCCATACATCCGTAAATACTGCCTTGGTGTACTTGAGCGTACAAAAACATATAGAATAAGACATGCAACCTGTAATGAAATCCATTCAAATAGTAGTGAATTCCTTAGGCTATAAGTTGAAATAGACATAGACATAAGAATTTTTGTAGAAGAGAAGTGTGCAGCTACCTTTGTTACAAGTTGTCCCATCTTCTTTCCCACTGGTGGAGTGCATTTGACCACTTGTCGATGAAAGACCACAAATCCTCTAGATGTTGCCTCATGCTCTATCTTCACTCCTTCTTCCATTGTATAAAGGCATGTTATGAAGCCATGATCATTAAGACAAAAGTCTACAAATTGAAAAGTTGCCTCATATAGACTTTCGCTAACCACATTCCAAGGTGGCACTCTGTGTCCCAAACAACCCTCAACAACGAGGTTTGAGGGGAAGTCTACAAACACCATCTCCACACAATAGTCAGTCCTTTTCCCATGGACTTTTCCTTTATTACAAAGCACATTCATGGCTTCCAAAACATGTTTGAATAGAGGGGATGGCCCTTCTATGTTCTTACAGTCCGTTGCAAGGTCCTCGATGGAGGTATTGAATGCATATACCATGCCTGCGAATTCCCACAATGCAAGAAGAAACACAGAAGAAGATTGATTGGTAAGAGAAAAATATTTATCACCCCAATAAACATACACTACTGTTAACGGCATGATATCACCTTTCAAAGGTGCTGGTTGGATCATAGACGAGGCTACATGTACATTGCCCGAAGTACTTGTTGTTTGATGTACTTCTCTTTGTCTCCTATTTGCATCCAATGCTTGACTCACTATATCCCTCCCTAGGTTAACTGGTAGAGGGTGCATTCTAGATGTAGAGGCTATAGATGTGGCATGAGAGCTCGTAGAGCAGCCACGTACTGCAGTCAATGGTATACTCTGCACAAAGACAACTTATGGTTATAAATTACCTCATCAAAAAACTTTATCATCGTGCAAAAATCAGAGACAACTTATGGTTACCTCATCAGAACCCTCCACTATGGTCATCTTAGCCAATATAGCTAAGTGTTGATCATGTAATTGAATTTCTTCATCTGGCACAACAAACCTCTCCATGTCTAGCCACCAGGGGCATCTTGTCTTTTCAACACTTGATAGAGGCTAACCATGCATTTCAAAAATAGATAACATACGTTTTATCATCATACATACATTTTATCATCATGACCATGATTACAGAAAACACTTACTCTCCCAAGGTGCAGATCCGCATATATATATCGTGGAGTATCCTCGCAAATCCATAACAACACAAGAGGTGGTATGGCCTGTACTACACCACTATCCACCTCTTTCAGCAGCCATCTAAATTCCAAATGGAAAGGAAAACGAAAGTCAATAGGCTATATAAGAAGCATAAGGAGAAGAAATAAAATTGACCAAGTTTTTTTTTTACCTATAAACAACTTGATGTGTTGCAGAGCGTAGCCCTTTTTGTGTGTCCATATCATTGCTAAATTTTATATCCCCCTGATGAACTCTGAAAGCTTTTTTGAAATACTTTCGTCGATGAAAGACGACATAGTTTATAAAGGAATTAATGGAAGGTAAGGAGATTCTATCACAATTTTCAATCTCCTCCAGAAGCTTGGAGCCATAAGAACTTATTTGTAGCCAGAACACAAATGAATGTAGCCACTCTCTAGCTTTTGCTTTGTCTTTAGGCAAGTACTCTATCTCTCGAATGCTAGCTTGTGAATTATCCAACATTCGAACTAAGAATGCCTTATCTTCATCCCTAACTTGTGCAGCCCCAATCATGTTCAGTTTCTCTTCTGTCGCAATATGGGTCCCTGCTGCATGCCAAGGAAGTGACAAAACAGCACGCCAAAAGTATCTTCTACAACTATCTTCTACTCTATTCTCTGCAGCTGTCGTCTACAACTATCCTCTTCTACAATTATCACCTGCAAATATCCTCTATGTGTTTGCAAGCATGTAAGTCCCCCTCTCTCTATCTCTCTGTGCTTGCAATAATGTACTGCTATTGATTACAATCTGGATTTTTTTATTTAATGGCCAATGTAAAAACTCCTTCTCTACAATGACTATGATGGCATAGTCATGGCTCTGCAAATGAAGTCTCGAGATAGCTCTGTAGTGGCCATGTTTAGCTCTACAGTGGCCATATTGAGGATCAAAACATGTCTATGTAGGGCCTCCAGGATCAAGTGCGCTGAGCGCACTTGATCCTGGAAGCTCTACAATGACAAGGATGGCATAGTCATGGCTCTGCACATGCAAGTCTCGAGATAGCTTTGCAGTGGCCATGTTTAGCTCTCTGCTTGTAATAATGTACTGCTATTGATTACAATCTGGATTTTAATGGCCAATGTAAAAACTCATTCTCTACAATGACTATGATGGCATAGTCATGGCTCTGCAGATGAAGTCTCGAGATAGCTCTGTAGTGGCCATGTTTAGCTCTACAGTGGCCATATTGAGGATCAAAACATGTCTATGTAGGGCCTCCAGGATCAAGTGCGCTGAGCGCACTTGATCCTGGAAGCTCTTCAATGACTTTGATGGCATAGTCATGGCTCTGCACATGCAAGTCTCGAGATAGCTTTGCAGTGGCCATGTTTAGCTCTACAGTGGCCATATTGAGGTGTAAATTTTCTGCTGGATCAAGACATGTTTATGTAGGTCCATGTTGACATGTTTATGTAGGTCCATGTTTATGTAGGTCTGTCTATGTAAGGCCTCTAGGATCAAGTGCGCTGAGCGCACTTGATCCTGGAAGCTCTACAATGGCTCTGCAGATGAAGCCTCCAGATAGCTTTGCAGTGGCCATGTTTAGCTCTACAGTAAGTAGCCATGTTGAGGTGTCTATGTAAGGTGTAAATTTTTTTACTGGATCAAGACATGTCTATGTAGGGCCTCCAGGATCAAGTGCGCTGAGCGCACTTGATCCAGGAAGCTCTACAATAACCATGTTAGCTCTGCAGATAAAGCATAAGCCAATGTTTAGCTCTACAGTGGCCATGTTGAGGTCTAAATTTTTTGATGGGCATGTTGAGCACTTATTTTTAATAAAAACATAGACATCTTTTGCTAATGTGGATGCCTCCATGGATAGACAAGACATGCGTGTGTAGGGCCTCCAGGATCAAGTGCGCTGAGCGCACTTGATCCAGGAAGCTCTACAATAACCATGTTAGCTCTGCAGATAAAGCATAAGCCAATGTTTAGCTCTACAGTGGCCATGTTGAGGTCTAAATTTTTTGATGGGCATGTTGAGCCCTTATTTTTAATAAAAACATAGACATCTTTTGCTAATGTGGATGCCTCCATGGATAGACAAGACATGCCTGTGTAGGGGCCTCCTAGATCAAGTGCGCTCAGCACACTTGATCCTTAAAGCTCTACAATGACCATCTTGTGCCAGTACGTGGCCATCTTTAGCTATACAATGAAGAGGAGGAGCCAGTAGACATTCATGGTCTTGGCCCCACACACAAAATACAAACGCAAGGAAAAAACGCACATTTAAAAAACGTAAAAGAACATACTCTCTTTTGGGCAGGTGATGCTCGGGCAGGTGATGCCCTTTGTCGTGAGGGTGAGAGTTGCAACATGAGCGCAGCAGACATCTTCATCTTCAACGTTGTTGAGAAAACTAGAGATAGTAATATATAAATAGAAAGACAGAGCAGCTCCATTGTATCTTAAGAGGAGGGTGGTCTGAGAGCAGCTTGAGGGTGAACTAATAAGAAGCAATGGCAACCTAATAAGAAGCAATGGCAAAACAGTGCATGAGAAATAACATATAAAGAGAAGAAGGAGTTTTACCACGAGTTGATTGATTGCAACATCTATATTTTTTTTTGTGATGGGTTGATAGTCTAGAAATAGTCTGTTTTAGTAGTCTTTCAAACTAGTGAGTAAATATACTAAAAAATAGCTTTTCCAGCTTGTCCTTTCATTAGACTTTCATTCCAAAGGAAGCCTATGCCTTTTTCTCACGTAGTCGTTTTATTAGCTTTAGTGTAATGTATATAGTATTACTTTGTTTTGAATATTAATGGATATGTGTGCTCACATTATACTTTCTTTTGGAATGTATTCCTGAAATGTAGGGATTCTGAGTCAGATGTTCAGATTTTTCTACACAAAGTTGGAGGCCCTCTTTTTAGACTGTCATTTTCACATGGGAAATGTTTATTATCAGCCGAATTAATGAAAGAAAAACTAGGTGCAGAACATGAAATTTTTATTGAAGGTCTATTGCAAACTGATGATGGTTTTGAGAGCATAGGGACAATTCCCTTGTACCATGGGATTGGTGAACATGGGTATTATATCTTAGATAATACCCTTTCATCATTTTATGTTGCAAAAGTAGCCATTACATCAACACCACTCCCTACCCCTGGGGATATTCCTTCTGGATCTGGCAGCAAGACCTCACCTATGTGAGTGACATTTCAACTTTTGAAACATGGTAAAATATAGTGAGGTTATCTTTCTTGTTTCAATTGTTGACTTTGGATTGTTGATTTTTTTCCTAGTGACTTGGATGAAGAGGACATGGAAAAGGTGGTGCATGCAGATAATTTAATTGACATTGAGGAAGGTGATCCTGCATTTGACACTGCAGTATCTGCCTTCCAAATTGTTCGTACTTTGCCGCCCAATGACATATTCCATAATATTATAAATGAATGCACATTCAAAGGAAAAGTCAAGGAGCTCCCTAAGAAGTATGAAGAAAATTGCATTTATGAGCTTTTAGATGGGAAGGGCATGGAGGGTATGGAGCACAAATATGAAGGAAATGCATGGACAAAACCCCAGACACAAACAAGAACTAATAAATCTTTTATTTTGAGAAAGAGTTTTTGTGGGGGTACCTTCCAGTGTATGAATGAAAGATGCACTTATCGATTTCGAAACAAATCACCGAATAGGCTCCATTGGAATGGCCAATTATTGAAATCCCCAAATGAAGGATGTTTGGCTTTGGGAAGTTATGGAAACTTAGAGTGTTTCTTTTGTAAGCATGTTCCAATGTGCATAAAAACATGTTCAGTGTCTGCCTACTATTTTATGCCTAAAGATCACTCCCATAGTAGATTGTTCCTTCACTATGGGAAACATACACACACAATTGCTAGAGGCATGTGTCGAGCATCTATGCGAAACATTAAAGCCTTAGTAGCTCGTGTTGTTCAGATGGACCATAATGCGGGTCCACGAAAGGTACAAATGATTGTTGCCAGGGAGTTGGTTTTGAAGGCTTTCACTGACGATGATAAAGTGATTGGAGAGTTTATGTCAGAGAGGGAACTCCAGGAGATGTCTCAAGAGCTAATATCTTTAATAAATCTCAAAAAGTAAGTTCTTCTCTATTGAATATATATATATATATATATATATATATATATATATGTAATTTCTTAACCAACTTGGTAAATGTAGGGTGAAGCAGATGGTAATGCAAAGTCGAAAGACAAGTCGAGCACTAGGTGATGGATTTGAGGCTATCCTAGAGTTAAAAAGAAAATGCCACTTTCAGTTCTTCCACGGATCAAGGTTTCCCTTGCAAGCAACCAAAAGTGATGAGAGGTGCTATCTTTTCAAGATGTCCACAACTGGCCCTGGCTCTGGCGTTGATATTGTCAATAGAATGGATGCTGCGGGGGATCGAGACCTTCGACATTCATGGGTTTGTTTTGATCATGTACACTGAGTGGAGAATGATTGGCACACAATGGGTGCACATGTGTATGATCACACGTATGTTTTAATTTTTATTCTCTTTTCAAAATGAAATGACTGTTCGACTGAGTTGTTACAATACAATAATCTTCCAAATACTCTTCTTGCAGGATTGGAGAGCTACTCACAATTGCAACTTGTGAGTTTAGAGAGGAGGATGAGACAGCACAGATAATGTTTTGGGAAAATTTGAATGCAGTTATGATCGACCATACTGGGAAATCAGCAAACTTTTTTGGCTTCATGGCCGACGAAGCAGGTGCAAATTGGAATGCTATTAGGTCAGTATATAACAATGGAGATGAGATGGTAGGAAAGGAGAGATCTTGCCTTTTTCATTGGAAGGACAATCTTCGAGTGCATACACAAAAGTATATATATGCTCAACATATGGAAAAACACAATGAAATGTGTGAGAGGTGGAGGACTGCACCAACCAAAGAGGATGCTTTAGTGCAATTCCATAAGATACGTGCATGGTGGGCAACAGGAAAGGCAGCAGACAGAAACATTCCCAAGCTAGATAGTTGGCTTAGTTGGTGGCACTATAGAGCAAGTCGTTGGGGTCATTTTATTATTAAGGTATGTTATGTATGTTTTTTTTTTCTATGAACTTAATTCAATAGCAGTAATTAAAAAACCTACTGGTTTGGGTTTATCTTTGTGCAATGGGTTTTCAATGAACAGGATGGTGAGCCTATTGTAAATGCTCTGGTACCACGGACGAACCTCTCTGAAGCCAAGCATGCTAGTTGGCTAGCAGGAGAAGGATACAAACATGAAATTAGTTTGTACGATGCATGTGTTTCAGATCTCATCAATGCTTACTTCCAGTGTGCTCGTCAAATGGCTTTTATGGAAGGAAAATATATAGGTGGAGGGCCTGACCTAGAGATATTAATTGAGAGAGCTCTTTCCAGACAAACTTCAAGCCCTTCTCCAGCTGCTACTTCAAGGGCAATTGATGATGCAGTGATGGGCACTCCAATGTTTACAAACAGGATAAATTTCAAGGGTGAGAAAAAGACTATTCGAGCTAAACGTCCACTTCATGAGGTCCATGAGGGGAATGTAGGGAGCTCTAGCCGCCGACCAGAGTTTGTTTATGTGACAGTGGATAAGCATGAAAAAGGGCAAGCATCAATAAATCCAGAAGAAGGTGACGTAGCACTTCAATCATTAGAGCAAGATATTCATCAGACAAAGTGGGCATTGCGCAGGATTCCGATCTTCAATAGAGTAGAATGTAACCATTGGGTAGGAGGAAAAAAATGTAGCAGAAAGCTACGAGGCGGAGAAGTGGCACCATGCTTTTGGAGTGATTGTCAATTATCTTCTTGGAGGAAAGAAAAGTACTGCTATTTCTGTAATAATGATGTTCGACACACTTGGAAGCCTACAAAGACAATCTTACATCCACATGCAAGTGTTCCTAATGTTTGGCCAATAGCAATAGGTACACACTTGAAAGTTAGGGAAGCTCATGATTTAGTAAAAGCTAGATTTGAGATTGGTGTACAGATTCCAAATAGTTTGCTTCAAGAGAGTGAACAAAACAAGCAAAAAATTCTTGAGGAAGATAAGCAAAAATACCCCTATTGAAAAGGTATATCGAAAGCTGCATATGCACAGATCAGTGCTGCGTTAGATATGAATGTAGAAATTATGGGAGGACATGTTCAAATGGAAGGGCAGAAGGAAATATTTAAAGTGAGGGAAATCCAGAACAAAGAAGCCCTACCCATTGAAGTAACCATTCAGAACCACCCAATATGTTCGTGTGCAGAATTCAATGATAGGTTGGTCAAAAGAAAACCATATCTTGCCTGCAAACATATCTACTTTGTTTTCCTGATGATTCTTGGACAGGATGTGAACAATAATATGCATATCCATCAGCCAAAGATTCCTAATTATATTTTGAAAGAGATGCTCACAAGATCTCAGAGGAGCCACCCACAACAATTATAGGATATACTTATAATGTTTTGAGAATATTTTGAGAATATCAATTAAACTTTTTGTACTCTGTGCGCTATATAAATAACACACTTATATTGATTGATTTAATTAAGTTCAGTATTATGTCAATGTTTTCAGTCATTTAATAATTAAGTTGAGTGTTATGTCAATGTTTTCAGTCATTTAATAATTAAGTTCAGTGTTATGTCAATGTTTTAGAGAGCAGCACAAGCACAAATCTGCTCGCTTGAAGGGGATAATCTATTTTTGTATTCTGTGTGATTTTTGCTCTTATTTTTGTATTCTGTGTGATTTTTTCTCTCGGCTCGCTGCTCTCGGCTCGCTTTATTGACGCACTCAAGATACACAAAGTTAATTCATTCAATGCATATGATAGGTACTTCTCGAATAGCATTAATTATATATTCATATAAAAGTGCATTTGCAGGAGAGGCAGCACAAGCTCGTGTCCAGTCAGGGCACACCCTCGGCTTGGCCGGATGGACTCTAGTGGCTTTCGAGCACTCTTTGTAAGTGCACAAATTTTTTGTTCCTCTATCTATAGCTATTTGTATATATATATATATATGTATCCATGTATCTATGATCTCATATGCATTCAATTCACTTCTTACTTATATATATGCAATGTTTAAATGACAAGGAAAGGATTATGGTCGAGCACCATCTGCAGACGAGATACGGAGAGCCACAATTTACGGCTACAGAGCGTTACAGAAGGAGATGCCGACACCCGATGCTTTTGTAAGTAATTCTATCAAATATTATTTTATGCCAATCAAGATCTACATGTGTTATATGTTATGTGGTTTTTTTTATACTCAAATAGCTCATAGACATTTTTAATTGCAGGAGCAACATGGTGAGAACGACATGGACGAGGTTGCTCGACAGGTAGCAGCAGGGTTATTATCGCACCACCCAAGAATGTATAAGAGGAGGACTCTTCCTCCGATGACTCCAATTAATGATAGAGCCATTTAGTGCTAAGTTTGTAGACATAATTTTTTGGTACATATAGTCACTCATTCAAAGTGATGGCGCTCTTTCATTAACATTTTCTTTATGTATGTGTGTTTTTGGCCATGATGCTCATGTGTTACATCTATCAAGAGTTTCTTGAAGTGTCTATCTCCCAAATCTACATATTTAAATGTTAATTGATTGCAAAATTTAATTTATACTTACTGTAATCGATGTCGGCCATTGGTTTTTCAAAAGTCGATGTATGTCGATTCTTGGGTCTTTTGTCGTACACGAATGCGCGTGCGTATGTGTGTGTGTGTGTGAGAGAGAGAGAGAGAGAGAGAAAGAGAGATTTTTTATGATGTTTGCATATGTACGAATGTGTGTGTGATAAAGAGGCAAGTGTGTATGAGAGAGAGAGAGAGAGAGAGAGAGAGAGAGAGACCAATGTTTATGTGAAGTGTGTGTGTATGTGTAAGAGAGAGAGAGAGGGAGAAAGAGAGAGAGAGAGAGAGAGAGAGAGACTAATGTTTATGTGAAGTGTATGTGTGTGAGAGAGAGAGAGAGGGAGAAAGAGAGAGAGAATGTGTGTGCAAGAGACACAAATGGAGATAATGTGTATGAGAGAGAGAGAGAGGGAATGCGCATCGGCTTAAAAAAAACGTTCAGAACAAAGGTCCTTTAAGCAACCCCAATGGCTAAAAAAGTAATACAAATTGGATCGCTTATGCCACCCAAACTTGGGTGTATATGCCACTCAAAAAAGGTCGTTTATGCCACCTTCGTAAGGTCGTTTATGCCACCCAAATAGGGTTGTTTATGCCACCTTCGTAGGGTCATTTATGCCACTTAAAAAGGGTCGCTTATGCCACCCAAACTTGGGTGTTTATGCCACTCAAATAGCGTCATTAATGCCACCCAACAACATGGTTTATGCCACCCTCGAAACGTCGTTTATGCCACCCAAACGCGATGTATATGCCACCCTAAAACCGTGGTTTATGCCACCCAAAAAGCGTCGTTATGCATCGCAAAAACGTCGCTATAGAGGTCGTTTAAACGATGGTTAAGAGCGACCTTTGGAACGACTTCTGTAGCGACCCCCGTAAAGGTCGCTACAGGTTTCTACTCTTGTATAGCGATTGCCTAGTAGTCTTGGCTCTCTTGAACACTTTATAAGAGTTATGACTCAAGAGGTAAAACCCCTAGCCTCTTTAGAACAATTCCTAGAAAATCTAGCTATTAAGCCAAAAGTTTATGACCTACATCATTACTTGGAAGTTTTGTCTCTTGAACCAAATATCTTAGCTATATTACTTCCTTGGGGGGGTTCTGTAAGATCCCCCTGTTCCCACCGAGCAACGGATTCGGGTACTAGCAGCGGAAGTAGTACTTCTCGCACGGGACAGGGGTCCCACATTCGGGGCCTCGTCCACGGATATCCGGACAAGAGACTAATCCGTCGGTTTTTCCAAAACCGAACCCGGAAAAAACTTCCCTTACCCGGAAAGCACGGGCGATTCCACCAGGATAATTTTTTACTCTAACGTAGTCAAGATCATTACTGATCACGCTGATCCAACTGCACCTATAAAGATACTCGGTCGGATCAAGGAAGAAACTTGCACTTGGATCATTGGGATCAACGCTTTTTTCCCCATCAAGAGGCACAGCCGTTGATTCCTATCCATAGAACAATTACTATCCGGGACTTACTTCATCTATCGTAATAACAGAAATTGAGTCTCGGTTTACGGATCCATCAGTCCAGCCTAACCCCATCCGATCCCATGGGTTAGCCAACCGCCCAACCACTGTAGTGATGGGATCCAATTTGGAATTTGGTTAGGTTTTGTCCCGGGTACCAAGGAAAAGAGTTCCAAGGCCCCCTAGCCGGAATTTCATGCAAACATAAAACTAGCCATACCACTTACACACCCAATATGAAAATTGCCTTTTTCTTAGCATCAGCTAACTTTAAAACAATCCTTTAATGAAACCATAGTACCACTGTTCACAATCTCCCAATTTATCCAGTTGATTCATAATTTCCCATCATTCCTTCATCAGAGTATCTATGGCATCATTGGCAACTAGAACGCTCACCACCTGTCCACACAGAGGCCGTTTCCATAGTTCCTAGCCCATAATACTCGGCAATATAATCACTTATCAAGATGGACTCTCGTTGAAGATCAGCAAGATCAACCAACAGATCCATATAAAAGAGCCATGGACTCATCCGTTGAGGACCAGCAAGGTCAGTCAACCAGATCCATGCCCGGTTTCACAAAACAACTCTTACTCCTTGTTCCAATATCTTCCTCGACGCACGCGTGGGTATCCTGGGCGACCCAGAGCCCGAGCACCGTATGGTCAGCACCCTCTAGGATCCTTCGCAGGTGACCTAGCGCTTCACTCATAGGCCGCTTCCTTGGTCCCTCATCCACCGTACCGGAAGCTCACCATTTTAATCGAACCGAGGCTGGTCAAGACCTCGGCCGACCTTGCTACGTGAGACGTCCTCCATTGACTCTCCGTCAGCAGTTGCAACTTTATCAGTTAGGTCTCCACGACCTTAATCACAAGACGGTCAAAATGCTTTCCCAGCATTCTTGACATAAAACAGCCATTTACAGACAGCATTTACAAACAGTTTACAAATACAATTTCTATGTTAACTCTCATTTTTCCACATTATCCCTCATACAATCCACATTACTTATTCCACATTTCATTTATATGTGTACTCATCCAATCACATCATTTTCCATCTCTTCACTTCAGATTCCTTCACATCACATATCATATATTCACATCTATATCCACATCCATACATCCACATCCACATCCACATTCACATCCATACATCCACATCTACATGCTTATCTCCATTTTCACATCCTCATTTATACATCCACATCACATGCATACATCCATACATACACATCCACATTTACATCCATGCATCCACATCCACATCCTCATTCACATCCGTACATCCAAATTCATACATCCACATCCACATCCACATTCACATCCATACATCCACATCTACATGCTTATCTCCATTTTCACATCCTCATTTATACATCCACATCCCATATCCACATTCATACATACACATCCATATCCACATCCACATGCATACATACATCCACATCCAGATTCCCATTCACATATATACATCCATATCTACATGCACATTCACATCCATACATCCACATCTATATGCTCATTCACATCCATACATCCACATTCATGCATCCACATCTACATGCATACATCCATACATCCACATCCACATTTACATCCATGTATTCACATCTACATCCTCATTCACATCCATACATCCACATTCATACATCCATACATCCACATTCATACATCCACATCCACATCCACATTCACATCCATACATCCACATCTACATGCTTATCTCCATTTTCACATCCTCATTTATACATCCACATCCCATATCCACATTCATACATACACATCCATATCCACATCCACATGCATCTTATCATATCTTATCACTTCCCATATCTTTTATGCATACCTCTATGCATGAAATTCAATTATGCTAAAAGTAACACTTTTATAATAAAATATTCAACTTTTATGCATACCTCTATGCATGAAATCCAATATGATAAAAGTAACACTTTTGATATAAAAAAATTATCCTTTATGCATACTTCTATGCATGAAAATTAAAAATGATAAAAGTAACACTTTTGATATAAAAAAAATTATCCTTTATGCATACTTCTATGCATGAAAATTAAAAATGATAAAAGTAACACTTTTGATATAAATTTTTTTTTCCTTTATGCATACTTCTATGCATGAAAATTAAAAATGATAAAAGTAACACTTTTGATATAAAAGAATTATCCTTTATGCATGATATTAAAATTCAATTTCTCCATGATTATAATGAAATTCTTTCAATTAATCTAGGATGATAATTCCTAGAATATGGTAGGAAGTCCTCTTTTTATGCTTTGAATGAAATTATTTTATGCATATTTTTTATAAAAATTTTGCCATAGCTCCGCTGCTATGACTGATAAATCTTAATTTTTTCTAAGGGATAAAGCTTATCATTAAGGAAATAATTAAAATGATCTCTAATTGGATCATTAATCTATAATGGATTGAATCATCAATATGCATAAACTAAAAGCATATGAAAAAGCCATTAATTTGGCCTCAAGCATAGCTTAATCTTGGATTAAGGAAAAGCTTTATGAAAAGCCTCATGTGGATTGAGAATGGGTCATGAGTATGACCATTTCTTGAGTGAGAGAGAGAAATTACATAAAAACCATTAGAGTTTAAACATAAATAAAAATTAACTTCAATAGCATTTATTCAATTATGTAACTCTTCACTACTATTCACCAATTAACTTTAATAGCATTTAAAAAAACCATACCAATTAAGCTTCTCAAGCTTGAGAGGGGTTGAGAAGAGAGAAACATTGAGAAATTATAGAAAAGAGCAATATTCACTAATTACCTTACAAATTGCTTGATTCTTTGTTCACGGTAGAGGCCCCCAACCAATCAATTGGTTAAGTATGTTGATGGAGCCACTAATGGGGATTGAAGAAAGAGGGAAGCTCCAAAAACTAGTGAATTATTAAATGAATTCACAGTTCTTGGCTTAGGTGGAGTAGAGTAACGATGCATAAACACTATATATTTTTCAACAAGGGGGAGGCTTCTATTTATAGGAAAAATTGAGCTCCTAACCAAACAAACTGATTCTAGAATTTTCTAAATCAGTTTGGTCAATATTTGACCATTTTTAGGTCAGTTAAGCTAACTTTTTGGAACTAGACTTGAATGAGGAGAGAGGAGAGATGAAATATCTCAATTTTTATGAGTTTAAAACTCATTCAAGCATGTGAAATATGCACCTCCTTTAAAGAACTCCTCTTCCTTACATATGTGTCATAATGGAATCATTTTAATATTGCTCATAGTTTTTTTTTACTAATAATCCTTGTACATTTTCAACTCTTCATCTTATGTGAAATATGCACCTCCTTTAAAGAATTCCCCTTCCTTACATATGTCATATTTTTAATATTGCTCATAGTTTTTTACTAATAATCCTTGTACATTTTCAACTCTTCATCTTATGTGAAATATGCACCTCCTTTAAAGAATTCCCCTTCCTTACATATGTCATATTTTTAATATTGCTCATAGTTTTTTACTAATAATCCTTGTACATTTTCAACTCTTCACCTCATGTGAGCATTTACTCATTTTTGGGTATTTTCTTTTTACAAGTTGGATTTATCTCCTCCCTACACATGGATTGATGCTATTGGTCCATAGGAACCATAATTGGACCATAGTCTAAAGATTTCTGAAAATCTAGATCCTTAGACTAAGGTTCTTTATACCTATTTCCAATTAACTCCAATTGCACATTGGAAAATTCTTTTTGAATTTCTGATTCAGGGGAACTCATCTGAATTATAAGAGATATTTTTCTATCCAAAAATATTCAAAATCTGAATATTCTCTCTCTAGAATAATTTTTCTCTCTCTAGGCTAAAATAGTTAGCAACAGGGTCTTTATATTTCTGAAGAGGGTTGATTTTACAGGGGAAGATACTAGACATCAAAAAGGGGTTGGGGGAGGAATCTTACATTCTACCCCACTTAAAAAACGCGAGATGTCCTCATCTCGCAACTTGTGATAATTTCGCAAGATTCACGAATATGAGACTTAGAAAAAAAAAATTAATCAAGATTAACCACCAAGAAACGTCTTAAAGAGAGCAAGATTCAAAATAAGAACAAGATTTAAACTTTATTCATTCTCGGAACTTATAGAGTAAAGATAGAAGAACTCTTTACACTTCCATAAGCCCGTCCATCATATGATCACAAAAGCAGTCCTCACAAGCTGCACAAGTATAAGGTAACTCATCTATGGGAATGATTCTGTGGGTTATTGCTGCGCCTATCTCAGTGGTATGAGGTGTTCTAACAAAAGGACCTCTGAGAGGCAAGCCAAAAACGGGGTAAAGGCATATCTTCTCATGAGGAAGAAAACACGCCAGTAAGAAGACCCGCTCAGAAAACCCAGGATGCCTTGATCTCATGACGCAGTAGTATCGGGGACCCAAACCCAAAGCTTCAATAACCATGGCCAAGCGGACATTGTTACGAAAGTGCTGCTGACCCCAGGGTGTTACCCTAGTTATGTTTTGATAGGTCCGCCATTTGGTTTGCGCTACAGAAGTTCCCAAGTGAGGGAAAAGTGAGCGCTCATACTGCTCTATAAAATCCTTCTTCACAGATTCACTTGCGTCTTGAAGGTGAGGAATCATTATGGATAAAACTAGTTCTTGTTGCCAAGCCATGAAGGAGATTAAGAAAGAAAGGAGATCGATGGAAGTAAGATTACTGTGAGCGACAAGTAAAAGTTACGACTTATATAAAGGAAGGAGCTAGCGTAACTTAGAAGCCAACGGTAACTTGCCACTGAAGTTTTACCGTCTTTCCATGATTTGGGTTTGACACATTTTTCTATAGAAGGCATTAAGAATTTTGAGATGAAGAGATAAAATAAGCTTGTAGGCTAAGTCACCTACTTTCATTGAATTCAGATATAAGGCTCACAATATCTGGGGGATAACTTCTTAAACTCCCCAATAGATAAAGAACTTCTTTTGGGCCGTACTCGAATGAAAACCAAAACCTTGGTATCCAAAACACCGATTTTCACTTCTGAACTCATTGTTCTGAATCCTTAAAATAGGCGTGACTCCTGAGAAGTATTCTAGGAAAAGGGTCTTCCTTTTTTAAACAGAAACTTTCTTTTATTTTAGAGAGGGAATAATTATAAGATCAGAAAGGGAGATTCTTACTCCTGTATGCCTCGAAGGTTGGGGAGGAATCTTACATTCTACCCCACTTAAAAAGTGCGAGATGTTCTCATCTCGCAAGATAGAGGACAGCTCTTTTTCTTAAGATCCAATTTTATTCTGGGGTTCCTTATATTCTGGTCAACCCAACAGAACACTAGGATAAATATCCCTTATATAAAACTCATCATTAAATAACAATTCATTCAGATTATATCATTCATATCTTTAACATGATAATGGTCCATTAGACCGAAAAGTTTCCTTCGGAACATTCCTCCACGGAAATTCAGTCAAGCAAGTCCTCAATTTGACATCCCTTAACTTGATCTACCGATCAAGTATTAACAGCAGCAATCTGACAGCACAACCCACTAATCTCATAGTGATTTGCTAAATTCATTATCATCATTCTAGTTATGAATATCATCACAGGGACTCGTCCCATTCCCCCTCATTGTGGTTTCATTATATTTCAACTAATTTTTAAAAATCATCATTTTTCAATCAGAATCCAAATCAATTCATCCATTCTCAAAACAGAATTAAAAATCATATCAATCACATTCGAAATCATCATCTAGATAGCATTAACGCTTATAATTTCAAGTCTTAGATTTACTCGTATATACTGTCAGTAAAGAGCTGCAGTTATACTCTCGGTATATACGGATAGTCACGGCCCTTGGAATTAAAGGTAAATACCATCATGTCTAGGCCTCAAGCAAGCCAAGGATTCTATATAATTGCGGTACTTCCATCTGAAGACCCAATTACCAAATTACGAATTTCAATTTGAATATCAAATTGTATGAATTATATCACACAATTACAACCTTTTTGTGTTTCTTGATAAATTTCTGACCTATTTGTCTTCTCAATTGATCTTTATTAACCAAATGCTCTGATACCAACTGTGAGATCCCCCTGTTCCCACCGAGCAACGGATTCGGGTACTAGCAGCGGAAGTAGTACTTCTCGCACGGGACAGGGGTCCCACATTCGGGGCCTCGTCCACGGATATCCGGACAAGAGACTAATCCGTCGGTTTTTCCAAAACCGAACCCGGAAAAAACTTCCCTTACCCGGAAAGCACGGGCGATTCCACCAGGATAATTTTTTACTCTAACGTAGTCAAGATCATTACTGATCACGCTGATCCAACTGCACCTATAAAGATACTCGGTCGGATCAAGGAAGAAACTTGCACTTGGATCATTGGGATCAACGCTTTTTTCCCCATCAAGAGGCACAGCCGTTGATTCCTATCCATAGAACAATTACTATCCGGGACTTACTTCATCTATCGTAATAACAGAAATTGAGTCTCGGTTTACGGATCCATCAGTCCAGCCTAACCCCATCCGATCCCATGGGTTAGCCAACCGCCCAACCACTGTAGTGATGGGATCCAATTTGGAATTTGGTTAGGTTTTGTCCCGGGTACCAAGGAAAAGAGTTCCAAGGCCCCCTAGCCGGAATTTCATGCAAACATAAAACTAGCCATACCACTTACACACCCAATATGAAAATTGCCTTTTTCTTAGCATCAGCTAACTTTAAAACAATCCTTTAATGAAACCATAGTACCACTGTTCACAATCTCCCAATTTATCCAGTTGATTCATAATTTCCCATCATTCCTTCATCAGAGTATCTATGGCATCATTGGCAACTAGAACGCTCACCACCTGTCCACACAGAGGCCGTTTCCATAGTTCCTAGCCCATAATACTCGGCAATATAATCACTTATCAAGATGGACTCTCGTTGAAGATCAGCAAGATCAACCAACAGATCCATATAAAAGAGCCATGGACTCATCCGTTGAGGACCAGCAAGGTCAGTCAACCAGATCCATGCCCGGTTTCACAAAACAACTCTTACTCCTTGTTCCAATATCTTCCTCGACGCACGCGTGGGTATCCTGGGCGACCCAGAGCCCGAGCACCGTATGGTCAGCACCCTCTAGGATCCTTCGCAGGTGACCTAGCGCTTCACTCATAGGCCGCTTCCTTGGTCCCTCATCCACCGTACCGGAAGCTCACCATTTTAATCGAACCGAGGCTGGTCAAGACCTCGGCCGACCTTGCTACGTGAGACGTCCTCCATTGACTCTCCGTCAGCAGTTGCAACTTTATCAGTTAGGTCTCCACGACCTTAATCACAAGACGGTCAAAATGCTTTCCCAGCATTCTTGACATAAAACAGCCATTTACAGACAGCATTTACAAACAGTTTACAAATACAATTTCTATGTTAACTCTCATTTTTCCACATTATCCCTCATACAATCCACATTACTTATTCCACATTTCATTTATATGTGTACTCATCCAATCACATCATTTTCCATCTCTTCACTTCAGATTCCTTCACATCACATATCATATATTCACATCTATATCCACATCCATACATCCACATCCACATCCACATTCACATCCATACATCCACATCTACATGCTTATCTCCATTTTCACATCCTCATTTATACATCCACATCACATGCATACATCCATACATACACATCCACATTTACATCCATGCATCCACATCCACATCCTCATTCACATCCGTACATCCAAATTCATACATCCACATCCACATCCACATTCACATCCATACATCCACATCTACATGCTTATCTCCATTTTCACATCCTCATTTATACATCCACATCCCATATCCACATTCATACATACACATCCATATCCACATCCACATGCATACATACATCCACATCCACATTCCCATTCACATATATACATCCATATCTACATGCACATTCACATCCATACATCCACATCTATATGCTCATTCACATCCATACATCCACATTCATGCATCCACATCTACATGCATACATCCATACATCCACATCCACATTTACATCCATGTATTCACATCTACATCCTCATTCACATCCATACATCCACATTCATACATCCATACATCCACATTCATACATCCACATCCACATCCACATTCACATCCATACATCCACATCTACATGCTTATCTCCATTTTCACATCCTCATTTATACATCCACATCCCATATCCACATTCATACATACACATCCATATCCACATCCACATGCATCTTATCATATCTTATCACTTCCCATATCTTTTATGCATACCTCTATGCATGAAATTCAATTATGCTAAAAGTAACACTTTTATAATAAAATATTCAACTTTTATGCATACCTCTATGCATGAAATCCAATATGATAAAAGTAACACTTTTGATATAAAAAAATTATCCTTTATGCATACTTCTATGCATGAAAATTAAAAATGATAAAAGTAACACTTTTGATATAAAAAAAATTATCCTTTATGCATACTTCTATGCATGAAAATTAAAAATGATAAAAGTAACACTTTTGATATAAATTTTTTTTCCTTTATGCATACTTCTATGCATGAAAATTAAAAATGATAAAAGTAACACTTTTGATATAAAAGAATTATCCTTTATGCATGATATTAAAATTCAATTTCTCCATGATTATAATGAAATTCTTTCAATTAATCTAGGATGATAATTCCTAGAATATGGTAGGAAGTCCTCTTTTTATGCTTTGAATGAAATTATTTTATGCATATTTTTTATAAAAATTTTGCCATAGCTCCGCTGCTATGACTGATAAATCTCAATTTTTTCTAAGGGATAAAGCTTATCATTAAGGAAATAATTAAAATGATCTCTAATTGGATCATTAATCTATAATGGATTGAATCATCAATATGCATAAACTAAAAGCATATGAAAAAGCCATTAATTTGGCCTCAAGCATAGCTTAATCTTGGATTAAGGAAAAGCTTTATGAAAAGCCTCATGTGGATTGAGAATGGGTCATGAGTATGACCATTTCTTGAGTGAGAGAGAGAAATTACATAAAAACCATTAGAGTTTAAACATAAATAAAAATTAACTTCAATAGCATTTATTCAATTATGTAACTCTTCACTACTATTCACCAATTAACTTTAATAGCATTTAAAAAAACCATACCAATTAAGCTTCTCAAGCTTGAGAGGGGTTGAGAAGAGAGAAACATTGAGAAATTATAGAAAAGAGCAATATTCACTAATTACCTTACAAATTGCTTGATTCTTTGTTCATGGTAGAGGCCCCCAACCAATCAATTGGTTAAGTATGTTGATGGAGCCACTAATGGGGATTGAAGAAAGAGGGAAGCTCCAAAAACTAGTGAATTATTAAATGAATTCACAGTTCTTGGCTTAGGTGGAGTAGAGTAACGATGCATAAACACTATATATTTTTCAACAAGGGGGAGGCTTCTATTTATAGGAAAAATTGAGCTCCTAACCAAACAAACTGATTCTAGAATTTTCTAAATCAGTTTGGTCAATATTTGACCATTTTTAGGTCAGTTAAGCTAACTTTTTGGAACTAGACTTGAATGAGGAGAGAGGAGAGATGAAATATCTCAATTTTTATGAGTTTAAAACTCATTCAAGCATGTGAAATATGCACCTCCTTTAAAGAACTCCTCTTCCTTACATATGTGTCATAATGGAATCATTTTAATATTGCTCATAGTTTTTTTTTACTAATAATCCTTGTACATTTTCAACTCTTCATCTTATGTGAAATATGCACCTCCTTTAAAGAATTCCCCTTCCTTACATATGTCATATTTTTAATATTGCTCATAGTTTTTTACTAATAATCCTTGTACATTTTCAACTCTTCATCTTATGTGAAATATGCACCTCCTTTAAAGAATTCCCCTTCCTTACATATGTCATATTTTTAATATTGCTCATAGTTTTTTACTAATAATCCTTGTACATTTTCAACTCTTCACCTCATGTGAGCATTTACTCATTTTTGGGTATTTTCTTTTTACAAGTTGGATTTATCTCCTCCCTACACATGGATTGATGCTATTGGTCCATAGGAACCATAATTGGACCATAGTCTAAAGATTTCTGAAAATCTAGATCCTTAGACTAAGGTTCTTTATACCTATTTCCAATTAACTCCAATTGCACATTGGAAAATTCTTTTTGAATTTCTGATTCAGGGGAACTCATCTGAATTATAAGAGATATTTTTCTATCCAAAAATATTCAAAATCTGAATATTCTCTCTCTAGAATAATTTTTCTCTCTCTAGGCTAAAATAGTTAGCAACAGGGTCTTTATATTTCTGAAGAGGGTTGATTTTACAGGGGAAGATACTAGACATCAAAAAGGGGTTGGGGGAGGAATCTTACAGGTTCACCTAAAACTATGTAAGTATAGCACATGTGTTCAAATGAAGGAAATTTTAAGGTAAATTTATAGAAATACATTTTCAAAAGGGTTTTTATTATCATTAAAAAAAAACATGTAAGTTTATAAAGAAAACGGGGGTCGTTTTATTCATGAAAAATTCACAGGTAAGGTGTTTGTTAAATGTCCCTTGAATGCACGTGATACATCGGGTTTCTTAGTCATGAACCACTGCAACATAAAGCAAGCATAGACGCATTGCATTGATGTGCAAGTTATGGGGGCATCTTTACTAGCGTTTATGCTCATGTCTATAATAAGGGCATCTACTTCTTTGAAACTAGATGCTCTTATAGACGTGTAAGTTACATTTGCGTCTATGCTCATGTCTATAAGCGCGTCTAATTCCTTTGAAATTAGACGTGCTTATAGACACGAGCATAGACGAGATTACGGACGTGCTTATAGATGCAGTATACAACAATTTCCTATGCAATTGCAATTGTGGACCTTGCAAAGAAAAACATAATCTTCAATCCCCCAAAACATCATTTACTGAAGTATGTGCACAAGATCTTGATAATATGCATGATTTTTTGGTGCATTTATATACAGATGAATCTCTAGAAAGCATATTTGCAAGGAAAAATATGCTAAGGAAAGAGAAAAGAAATAGGTATAAATCAAGTAATGTGGTGAAAGGGATGGATACATGTAAAGTCTTAGGTATATCAATTAATGCCATGAAAAACAATCCAAAGGACAATGATTCGATCCCCACATCTTTTCATCAAAGTGAAGCTTTAAAAAAAATCTTAAACCTCCATGAAAAGCAGTCCAAAGGTGAATGATTAAGTTATGCCACGAAAAGCAACATATCATAATAAATCTATACATGTAATCTCAAAAGGCATCAATGTATACATGTAATCTCAAAAAAGCACGAATCTATACCAAAAGGAAGGACAATATAGCCATAATAGAAGTACAATGAAAGAACTAGAGTTCAACCTCATCTCGGCTCGCATCTCGTATTGATTTGAAAATAATTTGCAAATTGGCTCGCTGTAATGGGCTCACTCCGTGGCCACCCTCGTGTATCTTCTGTTGAGGCCATGTCACTCTCAAGCGAATCTCTTTCCTGAAGTGCCGCCAAGAATCTCTGCACATCGCAGGTAGGCGTGTATGCTCAGGGACGACCGTAAATTTCCTAAGCATTTAACAACAATGTGTTATTACAAGGTTTCACAATTTACGATCAATAAACATATAGATGGATATATAAACACATAAACATAGGTAGGTGGATAGATAAATAGATAAATGTAGCGGTCTGTATGCGCTATGGATGCTCAATTGGGTGCATTTGGAGAGCGTACTGGCTCTCCGAATGGACCAATTGCACATCCATAGTGCATACGGACCGGCCGACGGTCCGTATATGCTATGCTAACACATTTGGGTGCATGTCAATTACACCTTAAAGAACTATTTTGTGCAAGGTTATTGTAAGCCTCTAATATGGACATAAGTACAGTAAGAAGGTATGATTACAAATTAACTAGTTTCTGCTGAGGGAAGAACATTATTCCTAACTTGGGGATAAGCAAATATGCATTGTGCACTACCATAGCATTTACAAACACTTCTAGGATGATTTTGTATGTGTATTATTTTTGTTCAAGTTTTCTTTGATTTTTAATAATATTAATATGACATTAATATTTTATGAATGCAGATTCTGGGTCATCCTCTGGGACACCGCCTCCTCCCACTCTTCCTGTGCGTCCATCTGTAGTTGCGAGAGGAGATGGTTCCTCTTCTTCCACATCATCTACGACACTAGGCGACTCACAAACATATTACGTTGAAAGAATCCCATGTTGGTGTGCAGCATGCCATGGCACTCATCGACGAATGCGATGCATAAGTTTTGCCCATATGGAGTAGTACGGTCCATGTCCTGATATGCCACCGCAAGAGGAACGGGAGCATCCCATGGTAAGTGATGTCATTTTAGAACTATGTATAAATTCATATCCAAGTTTACTACGCACTATTAATTGTGTTCCATGTGTGTCTCACCCTTCATATAATCAACAATGATGCATTATTCAGCACGTACCAGTTCAACATCCTCGATTTCATGAGGATTGTGAAGACCATGGAATTGATCCTTCATTCCTTCCACGCACACGATATGGTCAAGCCGTTTTTCAGTTGCAAATGGAGGCATCATCAACTTCTTTGCCCCTCGGTGCACAATCAGAGACATTGGGTGATCATCCATTGCCTAATCGTCTTCTATCTCTCATTCAAATGTACGATCGTAGATGCTATGGAGGACAGTTGGGAGCAGCCCTTCCAGCAGACGGAGAGGTTTTCAGCTTTTGGGGTGCTCGATATGTGGTTGCACCATCTACCATTCCCAATGGTGGACGAGGTCTCTTTATTGCACAGGATTTACGCATGCCCGCAAACTCAGAGGTGACTCTTATGTCATTTTGTGGGCCCATTTATGGTTGGGGCGCATGGCATGCACTTGTTCGCTTTATCAGAAGTATGACAACATATGGGCTTTGTGCTAATGCACCCTCACTCACCGAAAGAAACATTAGATATAATTGTGGATCGCGGCTTTATATTGATGGAAGACCCTATGCTCAAGGAAATATAGCAAGGCTAATCAATAGTAGTAGAGGGAGAAATGAGAGAACAAATTGTAACTTTATGGAGTGTGAGAATAGTCACGAGCCATGTTATATGATTAGAGATGTACCCATATATATAATAGTGTGTGCTACAAGATCATTACAAGCTGGCGCGGAATTATTTGTAAATTATGGATGGCGTCGGAATCACCAGCCCCTCTTTGAGAATGAAATTTGAGATAAAGTATCGGCCTCTTAAATTATGTATGTTTCAAATAATGTATCCAGCTTTGTAGCCCAATCAGCATTTAATTTTGACAAATATTTGATGATATATTTCATTGTCTCGTCAGTAATACAACTAAGGGTATTTTAGTGTCTTGTGTAAGGTTATCTTGAGTATAGATTTTTGCTGCTAATATGCTTGAATTGTGTTGTAAAAAGGGTTTTAATGTTATGATTATATCACATAATAATTCGATTGTTGTTATTTTAAATCATTTCTTCATGTAGACTATGTTTATACATGCAGTGTCCAGATGTTGAGGGTGTATCTAGCTCTCACCGAAGTCACCATATCTTGCCAGAGGAGTACATGAGGCTTTTACGTACACAATATCCAAGTACATATCGACTTAGAGATGAGTACATGAGGCTTTTACGTACACAAGATCCAAGTACATATCAACGACTTAGAGATGAGTACAATGCAAAATGCAGAGAAAAAGCGACCAATGAGGGACATGTTGATGATGACATCAATGAGTGTATCAACGATTGGTTCCAAGCAAGTAGTGAAGAAGAAACTTGTCCGCATGAAAAATTTCTACAAGAAGAAGCACAGAGATTTTAAAAAATACATGAAAGAATTGGACTTACTGCCAGTGGATGTGTATCTTGGGCATGTATGTGTGCACGAGCTCTCTCAAGTGGCGATGGAAAAGTGCCCCACCATCTACATACTGCACTCGCTCACTCTGATAATGGGCATCGTGCCCGATAGCATGCGAAGCTCCGAGGTGGCAAGTGGAGGTGCAGAAGGAAGCACACATGGTGAAGAGACTGGTGATGGTGATGGGTGACTACTACTACTGCACAAAAAACACATATAATTTTTAAGATTCATTTTGACTAGTTTCATGAAAATTACACGATGGCATGGCACCGCTGGGGGGGGTGGGGGGGCATGAGGTCACGGCACCAGCGGGGGCCGGGGAGGGTGTTCGGGCACGGCACCGCGGGGGCCGCGGGGGCGTGAGGGCATGGCTTGGGGGGCCGATCGGGGGCGCGTGAGGGCACGGGGGGGCACGGCTCCGGGGGGGCCGAGGGGGGTGTGAGGGCACGAGGGGGCACGGGGGGGCATGGCTCCAAGGGGGGCCGAGGGGGGGGCGTGAGGGCACGGCTCCGGTGGGTGTTTGGGCACGGCACCGCGGGGGCCGAGGAGGGTGTTCGGGCTCACCGGGGTGACGGCACACGGCACGGCTCCGTGGGGGTCGGGGGAGGGTGTTCAAGGCACGGCACTGCGGGGGCCGGTCGGGGGGTGTTCGGGCACGGCACCATGGGGGGGAGGGTGTTCGGTCACGGCACCATGGGGGCCGAGGGGGCGTGAGGGCACAGCTCCGAGGGGCCGGCCAGGGGGTGTTCGGGCACAGCTCTGGGGGAACGGCCGGGGAGGGTAGTTGGGGGGGCACGGCTCCCTGGGGGGCTGGCCGCGGGGGGGCGTGAGGGCACGGCTCTGGGGGGCCGGGTGGGGGGGTCTAAAGGCGATTCTCAGCTTGGCTGGCCTCCTTCCTTTTGCGCTCAGCAAAAGGAGCCTTTCTCCTCACTTTTAGAGCTCCGATTCACTTTTGGCATATGCCTTTCTGCTGATATAAATGACAGCCAATTTTTGTGTGTGATTTCCTTTGTAGGCTAGATCTAGCTCTAACACGCACCCCCAGCCCTTATGCTCTCTCTCTCTCTCTCTCTCTCTCTCTCTATCATATGCCTTAGGGACATGGGCTGCCCTAGTGGCCTTTAGGTGTCCATACTTAGGAAATTGTAGAAGAGTTAATCCACAGCAGGCTGCGAGGAGTTAATCCACAACAATCCACAGCTGGCTGGTATTGAACTTATCTATCCTTCACTAGCTACTTGTAGCCATACCATCTTGCTGTACTTGTGCTCATATTAGAGCCTTATAATATCTTTAGGACTACCTCTCACTAAATAGCTTAGGAGCTTCTGGTGTCCATCCATGGTTCTTCTGGTAATTGTCCTTAATGTATGTATGAAATTTGATTAATACAGGTTGGTGACATCTTTTATACAGGATGAAGGGCCAGCACACATGGAATTGAGAGAGAGTATGTACACATGGTGCATCTTGCACAATTGGAACCTAGAGCAGCTATAGTGCTGGAGCGCGAGGAAGAAGACCATGTACTTCTTGGACATGGTAAACATGAAGTCTATGTACATCATGTACGTGATGAGCATCATGTACGTGATGAGCATCAGGCTCAACCATGGCAGTTGAGGTGTGGGGATCTAAAGAGCTGCGTTCTTTTTAGAATACATGCTTGTTATTTTTAGAGCATATTGTGAATAAAAGCAAGAGTAGCAGGGGAACATAAAAGGGGCAGTCCACGCATCACTTGAGCATAACCTGGGGGCAGAGTAGCTTTTGGCTGGCCTCTGTGCACCTTGGTTTCATGACTTTTCCTTCGAGAAAAAAGTTGACGTGTACTTGCTGGCTTTTTCAGCACTTCCTTAGATCTTGCCCAAGCACATAACTGTGTTGCTGGCTTTTTCAACACTTCCTTAGTTCTTGCCCAAGCACATAACTGTGTTGTCCTTTATGCATGATCTCTATTGGCTCTCTCTTTCTCATGAGTTGACTATAATTTTTTTTCCTTGAAATAACTATCGTTGAGCAAGAAAAGGCTCCCCTCTTGATTGTCATCAAGAGGATCTTGAGACAAATGGCGGTAGACAGAGTCCATCCAGGAGGATATGATTGAGTACGCTGCCATGACTGTACCCCATCTTGAGTTAATCATCACTCACCTCTCGACACTAGTACGACCAGTAGCCTTTGGGGAGGGCTCTTCGAGGGATCCTATTCCCGGAGGTGGTGGCACACCCCAACCTGTGCATACGCTTTTGGTGCAGACGCAGGTGTAGCAGATGCCGGGCCCCAGTGTTTTGACACAGGCCGAGGGCACTCCTTAGAATCGGTGCTGGTCGGCCAGCGTGGCTGCACAGTCGGCGAGCTCTGAATATGCTCACCACTGCCATTTAAATGCCATAAATGCTTTAAAGGCTGGTCGGCTGACTTGAATGCTGTCGACTGCCTCCACAATCTATGGTACAAAAAGGTACATGTCTGCAACCCTTGGCTACCTTCCTGAAAAGGTGATAACACCTCAAAATTCAGTCCCAAACTAGGACTCCTACTGACTCAAACCCATAGTGGGCTGAATGATTAAAAACAAGGAGCACTTGGGCTATTTATAGCCCCTTTCAATGCATGGGGAACTGGCCGATTTGCTGGTCGGCCGGTTCATAAATTTATTAATACTCTTTTAAACACAGTCGATTGGATCACTTCTGTTCATGCTGTTGCCCGACTGCTTTCCAGTCCACACACACCCTAGCACCTGCTCTGCTGCCTCTATGTACTGGTTCAGCTGACCATGGCTATGGGCAGCGGACACCTTCTGCAACCAGCCTACTCATCTCTTGTCCTGCTGATGTCAGTCGACAGTCCTTTCTGAACCAGCCGACTGCTTCTTCTTGCTCCAAGTCCTGCTCCATGTCCACCTCAGATGTTACACCTGAAGCTCCTGCACTCTGGTTCTACCTATCTTCTACTGGTTCATACTCTTTATCTGGTCGAAGATGTGTTTCTATCTCGATATCCTTTTTTTTCATTGCTTGTTTTGATTGTACATGATACTAACTATAGGGTGGGGTGGTAGGGGGAGCCTCTTGGTCTTAGAGTGGCCTTATGCTGCTACTTAGGGGTTCGATTCCCCTTAGGCTCGTGTTCTATAGTCATGAGTCCATGTACTATGCGTGTGTGTGTTTTGTCTTACAGGCAAAAGTGTTGTGAAAAGAGCTGATCGTGAAGCTAATGCGCAATGAGCAGCTGATGTGGCTGAGATGTAACTGAGGATGCTGATGTGGCATCAAGAGCTGAGGTGGCAAATTAGCAACATCTAGTTAGGGTGTGCAAGCATCTAGTTAGCAAGGCTGGACTTGAGAGGTTTCCGAGACAAGTAGGGGAGAGAGGGTATAAAACTGCTCATACCCTTTATACCTACTTTATGCAAAAAAGAACTCGCTTCTGCCAGAAGAAGCTGGCCTTTTTGACCAGTAAAGCTGTCCTTTTCCTCAGATGGCGAGGAAGAGCTATGCACAAAAAGAAGAATTGGTGGCTGATTTGTATGTGTGTAAGTGCGAGAGTATGTGAACTTTCTAGAGAACGTTTCAGGTGTTTGACCTTCCAAACTTTCTTTATTTAATTTAACAAACAATAATTCAACCATATTACTCAAAGAAAGAAGTAGACTTGAATAACATAGCAAAGAAAATAATTGTACCGTGCATTGTTCCATCGATGCTTTAGAAGTGTTTGCATCTCATGCAATACAACAGTCTCGTCCCAACCAACGCCGAACTCTTGCGCGAGGATTGCCAACACATATTTCTTGTCATTATCATCTTGATCCCTACAATTTGAAAAAAAAAGTCACTTTAGTTAGATTTATCATTTGATATCAATGTATACAGAGATTTTAAAAAATACATGAAAGAATTGGACTTACTACCAGTGGATGTGTATCTTGGGCATGTATGTGTGCATGAGCTCTCTCGAGTGGCGATGGAAAAGTGCCCCACCATCTACATACTGCACTCGCTCACTCTGATAATGGGCATCGTGCCCGATAGCATGCGAAGCTGCGAGGTGGCAAGTGGAGGTGCAGAAGGAAGCACACATGGTGAAGAGACTGGTGATGGTGATGGGTGACTACTACTACTGCACAAAAAACACATATAATTTTTAAGATTCATTTTGACTGGTTTCATGAAAATTACGCGATGGCACGGCACCGCCGGGGGGGGTGGGGGGGCATGAGGTCACGGCACCAGCGGGGGCCGGGGAGGGTGTTCGGGCACGGCACCACGGGGGCCGCGGGGGCGTGAGGGCATGGCTTGGGGGGGCCGATCGGGGGGGTGTGAGGGCACGAGGGGGCACGGCTCCGAGGGGGGTGTGAGGGCACGAGGGGGCACGAGGGGGCATGGCTCCAAGGGGGGCCGAGGGGGGGGCGTGAGGGCACGGCTCCGGTGGGTGTTCGGGCACGGCACCGCGGGGGCCGGGGAGGGTGTTCGGGCTCACCGGGGTGACGGCACACGGCACGGCTCCGTGGGGGTCGGGGGAGGGTGTTCAAGGCACGGCACTGCGGGGGCCGGTCGGGGGGTGTTCGGGCACGGCACCATGGGGGCCGGGGCAGGGTGTTCCGTCACGGCACCATGGGGGCCGGGGGGGCGTGAGGGCACAGCTCCGGGGGGCCGGCCAGGGGGGTGTTCGGGCACGGCTCTGGGGGAACGGTCGGGGAGGATATTTGGGGGGGCACGGCTCCCTGGGGGGCTGGCCGGGGGGGGCATGAGGGCACGGCTCTGGGGGGCCGGGTGGGGGGGTCTAAAGGCGATTCTCAGCTTGGCTGGCCTCCTTCCTTTTGCGCTCAGCAAAAGGAGCCTTTCTCCTCACTTTTAGAGCTGCGATTCACTTTTGGCATATGCCTTTCTGCTGATATAAATGACAGCCAGTTTTTGTGTGCGATTTCCTTTGTAGGCTAGATCTAGCTCTAACACGCACCCCCAGCCCTTATGCTCTCTCTCTCTCTCTCTCTCTATCATATGCCTTAGGGACATGGGCTGCCCTAGTGGCCTTTAGGTGTCCATACTTAGGAAATTGTAGAAGAGTTAATCCACAGCAAGCTGCGAGGAGTTAATCCACAACAATCCACAGCTGGCTGGTATTGAACTTATCTATCCTTCACTAGCTACTTGTAGCCATACCATCTTGCTGTACTTGTGCTCATATTAGAGCCTTATAATATCTTTAGGACTACCTCTCACTAAATAGCTTAGGAGCTTCTGCCATGGTTCTTCTGGTAATTGTCCTTAATGTATGTATGAAATTTGATTAATACAGGTTGGTGACATCTTTTATACAGGATGAAGGGCCAGCACACATGGAATTGAGAGAGAGCATGTACATATGGTGCATCTTACACAATTGGAACCTAGAGCAGCTATAGTGCTGGAGCGCGAGGAAGAAGACCATGTACTTCTTGGACATGGTAAAACATGAAGTCTATGTACATCATGTACGTGATGAGCATCAGGCTCAACCATGGCAGTTGAGGTGTGGGGATCTAAAGAGCTGCGTTTTTTTTAGAATACATGCTTGTTATTTTTAGAACATATTGTGAATAAAAGCAAGAGTAGCAGGGGAACATAAAAGGGGCAGTCCACGCATCACTTGAGCATAACCTGGGGGCAGAGTAGCTTTTGGCTGGCCTCTGTGCACCTTGGTTTCATGACTTTTCCTTCGAGAAAAAAGTTGACGTGTACTTGCTGGCTTTTTCAGCACTTCCTTAGATCTTGCCCAAGCACATAACTATGTTGCTGGCTTTTTCAACACTTCCTTAGTTCTTGCCCAAGCACATAACTGTGTTGTCCTTTATGCATGATCTCTATTGGCTCTCTCTTTCTCATGAGTTGACTATAATTTTTTTTCCTTGAAATAGCTATCGCTGAGCAAGAAAAGGCTCCCCTCTTGATGGTCATCAAGAGGATCTTGAGACAAATGGCGGTAGACAGAGTCCATCCAGGAGGATATGATTGAGTACGCTGCCATGACTGTACCCCATCTTGAGTTATTCATCACTCACCTCTCGACACTAGTACGACCAGTAGCCTTTGGGGAGGGCTCTTCGAGGGATCCTATTCCCGGAGGTGGTGGCACACCCCAACCTGTGCATACGCTTTTGGTGCAGACGCAGGTGTAGCAGATGCCGGGCCCCAGTGTTTTGACACAGGCCGAGGGCACTCCCTAGAATCGGTGCTGGTTGACCAGCGTGGCTGCACAGTCGGCGAGCTCTGAATATGCTCACGATTGCCATTTAAATGCCATAAATGCTTTAAAGGTTGGTCGGCTGACTTGAATGCTGTCGACTGCCTCCACAATCTATGGTACAAAAAGGTACATGTCTGCAGCCCTTGGCTACCTTCTTGAAAAGGTGATAACACCTCAAAATTCAGTCCCAAACTAGGACTCCTACTGACTCAAACCCATAGTGGGCTGAATGATTAAAAACAAGGAGCACTTGGGCTATTTATAGCCCCTTTCAATGCATGGGGAATTGGCCGATTTGCTGGTCGGCCAGTTCATAAATTTATTAATACTCTTTTAAACACAGTCGATTGGATCACTCCTGTTCATGCTGTTTCACGACTTCTTTCCAGTCCACACACACCCTAGCACCTGCTCTGCTGCCTCTATGTACTGGTTCAGCTGACCATGGCTATGGGCAGCGGACACCTTCTGCAACCAGCCTACTCATCTCTTGTCCTGCTGATGTCAGTCGACAGTCCTTTCTGAACCAGCCGACTGCTTCTTCTTGCTCCAAGTCCTGCTCCATGTCCACCTCAGATGTTACACCTAAAGCTCCTACACTCTGGTTCTACCTATCTTCTACTGGTTCATACTCTTTATCTGGTCGAAGATGTGTTTCTATCTCGATATCCTTTTTTTTCATTGCTTGTTTTGATTGTACATGATACTAACTATAGGGTGGGGTGGTAGGGGGAGCCTCTTGGTCTTAGAGTGGCCTTATGCTGCTACTTAGGGGTTCGATTCCCCTTAGGCTCCTGTTCTATAGTCATGAGTCCATGTACTATGCGTGTGTGTGTTTTGTCTTACAGGCAAAAGTGTTGTGAAAAGAGCTGATCGTGAAGCTAATGCGCAATGAGCAGCTGATGTGGCTGATGATGTAACTGAGGATGCTGATGTGGCATCAAGAGCTGAGGTGGCAAATTAGCAACATCTAGTTAGGGTGTGCAAGCATCTAGTTAGCAAGGCTGAACTTGAGAGGTTTCCGAGACAAGTAGGGGAGAGAGGGTATAAAACTGCTCATACCCTTTATACCTACTTTATGCAAAAAAGAACTCGCTTCTGCCAGAAGAAGCTGGCCTTTTTGACCAGTAAAGCTGCCCTTTTCCTCAGATGGCGAGGAAGAGCTATGCACAAAAAGAAGAATTGGTGGCTGATTTGTATGTGTGTAAGTGCGAGAGTATGTGAACTTTCTAGAGAACGTTTCAGGTGTTTGACGTTCCAAACTTTCTTTATTTAATTTAACAAACAATAATTCAACCATATTACTCAAAGAAAGAAGTAGACTTGAATAACATAGCAAAGAAAATAATTGTACCGTGCATTGTTCCATCGATGCTTTAGAAGTGTTTGCATCTCATGCAATACAGCAGTCTCGTCCCAACCAACGCCGAACTCTTGCGCGAGGATTGCCAACACATATTTCTTGTCATTATCATCTTGATCCCTACAATTTGAAAAAAAAAGTCACTTTAGTTAGATTTATCATTTGATATCAATGTATACAGAGATTTTAAAAAATACATGAAAGAATTGGACTTACTGCCAGTGGATGTGTATCTTGGGCATGTATGTGTGCACGAGCTCTCTCAAGTGGCGATGGAAAAGTGCCCCACCATCTACATACTGCACTCGCTCACTCTGATAATGGGCATCGTGCCCGATAGCATGCGAAGCTCCGAGGTGGCAAGTGGAGGTGCAGAAGGAAGCACACATGGTGAAGAGACTGGTGATGGTGATGGGTGACTACTACTACTGCACAAAAAACACATATAATTTTTAAGATTCATTTTGGATGGTTTCATGAAAATTACGCAATGGCACAGCATCGCCGGGGGGGCTGCGGGCTGCGAGGCACCGCCGCCGGGGGGGTGGGGGGGCATGAGGTCACGGCACCAGCGGCGGGGGCCGGGGAGGGTGTTTGGGCACGGCACCGCGGGGGCCGGGGGCATGAGGGCATGGCTTGGGGGGGCGATCAGGGGGGGCGTGAGGGCACAGCACCGGGGGGTGTGAGGGCACGGGGGGGCACGGGGGGGCATGGCTCCCCAGGGGGGGCCGAGGGGGGGGCGTGAGGGCACGGCTCCGGTGGGTGTTCGGGCACGGCACCGCGGGGGCCGGGAAGGGTGTTCGGGCTCACCGGGGTGACGGCACACGCCGTGGGGGTCGGGGGAGGGTGTTCAAGGCACGGCACTGCGGGGGCCGGATGTTCGGGCACGGCACCATGGGGGCCGGGGGAGGGTGTTCGTTCACGGCACCACGGGGGCCGGGGGCGTGAGGGCACAGCTCCGGGGGGCCGACCAGGGGGGTGTTCGGGCATGCCTCTGGGGGGCCGACCGGGGAGGGTATTTGGGCACGGCTCTGGGGGGCCGACCGGGGGGTGTTCGGGCACGGCTCCCCGGGGGGCCGGGGGGGCGTGAGGGCACGACTCCGGGGGGCCGGGCGGGTGGGTCTAAAGGCGATTCTCAGCTTGGCTGGCCTCCTTCCTTTTACGCTGAGCAAAAGGAGCCTTTCTCCTCACTTTTAGAGCTGCGATTCACTTTTGGCATATGCCTTTCTGCTGATATAAATGACAGCCAGTTTTGGTGTGCGATTTCCTTTGTAGGCTAGATCTAGCTCTAACACGCACCCCCAGCCCTTATGCTCTCTCTCTCTCTCTCTCTATCATACGCCTTAGGGACATGGGCTGCCCTAGTGGCCTTTAGGTGTCCATACTTAGGAAATTGTAGAAGAGTTAATCCACAGCAAGCTGCGAGGAGTTAATCCACAACAATCCACCGCTGGCTGGTATTGAACTTATCTATCCTTCACTAGCTACTTGTAGCCATACCATCTTGCTGTACTTGTGCTCATATTAGAGCCTTATAATATCTTTAGGACTACCTCTCACTAAATAGCTTAGGAGCTTCTGGTGTCCATCCCTGGTGTCCATCCATGGTTCTTCTGGTAATTATCCTTAATGTATGTATTAAATTTGATTAATACAAGTTGGTGACATCTTTTATACAGGATGAAGGGCCAGCACACATGGAATTGAGAGAGAGCATGTACACATGGTGCATCTTGCACAATTGGAACCTAGAGCAGCTATAGTGCTGGAGTGCGAGGAAGAAGACCATGTACTTCTTGGACATGGTAAACATGAAGTCTATGTACATCATGTACGTGATGAGCATTAGGCTCAACCATGGCAGCTGAGGTGTGGGGATCTAAAGAGCTGCGTTTTTTTAAGAATACATGCTTGTTATTTTTAGAGCATATTGTGAATAAAAGCAAGAGTAGCAGGGGAACATAAAAGGGGCAGTCCACACATCACTTGAGCATAACCTGGGGGCAGAGTAGCTTTTGGCTGGCCTCTGTGCACCTTGGTTTCATGACTTTTCCTTCGAGAAAAAAGTTGACGTGTACTTGCTGGCTTTTTCAGCACTTCCTTAGATCTTGCCCAAGCACATAACTGTGTTGCTGGCTTTTTCAACACTTCCTTAGTTCTTGCCCAAGCACATAACTATGTTGTCCTTTATGCATGATCTCTATTGGCTCTCTCTTTCTCATGAGTTGATTATAATTTTTTTTCCTTGAAATAGCTATCACTGAGCAAGAAAAGGCTCCCCTCTTAATGGTCATTAAGAGGATCTTGAGACAAATGGCGGTAGACAGAGTCCATCCAGGAGGATATGATTGAGTACGCTGCCATGACTGTACCCCAGCTTGAGTTAATCATCACTCACCTCTCGACACTAGTACGACCAGTAGCCTTTGGGGAGGGCTCTTCGAAGGATCCTATTCCCGGAGGTGGTGGCACACCCCAACCTGTGCATACGCTTTTGGTGCAGACGCAGGTGTAGCAGATGCCGGGCCCCAGTGTTTGACACAGGCCGAGGGCACTCCCTAGAATCGGTGCTGGTCGGCCAGCGTGGCTGCACAGTCGACCAGCTCTGAATATGCTCACCACTGCCATTTAAATGCCATAAATGCTTTAAAGGCTGGTCGGCTGACTTGACTGCTGTCGCGACTGCCTCCACAATCTATGGTACAAAAAGGTACATGTCTGCAGCCCTTGGCTACCTTCTTGAAAAGGTGATAACACCTCAAAATTCAATCCCAAACTAGGACTCCTACTGACTCAAACCCATAGTGGACTAAATGATTAAAAACAAGGAGCACTTGGGCTATTTATAGCCCCTTTCAATGCATGGGGAACTGGCCGACTGCTGGTCGGCCAGTTCATAAATTTATTAATACTCTTTTAAACACAGTCGACTGGATCACTCTTGCTCATGCTGCTGCCCGACTGCTTTCCAGTCCACACACACCCTAGTGCCTGCTCTGCTGCCTCTATGTACTGGTTCAGCTGACCATGGCTATGGGCAGCCGACACCTTCTGCAACCAGCCTACTCATCTCTTGTCCTGCTGATGTCAGTCGACAGTCCTTTCTGAACCAGCCGACTGCTTCTTCTTGCTCCAAGTCCTGCTCCATGTCCACCTCAGATGTTACACCTGAAGCTCCTACACTCTGGTTCTACCTATCTTCTACTGGTTCATACTCTTTATCTGGTTGCCTTTTCTGGATCTATGATGCACATGACATCCCCCTCTGCTAAACTTGATGACGGGAATCCAACCTGATCTTGGATGACTGTCATCATCCCAATCCTGTCCCGAAGTCCATCTGTCATCATCCATTCTTGGCAAACCTTTTTCTCTGAAAACCCGGCCTGTTCTCCAAACCACTCTGTCTCTGATGAAGATCTATGCATCTGGTCTTCCTCTAGTCCATAATCCATTCGTGCCCTCACTCTGAACACCGTTTTGGTCTTCATTCCTGGAACTGAGTCTGGCACTGCACATCACCCTTGGAGGATCAACCTCCCTTGGGACCGTTACCTGAGAACCTATCTAGCTTACGGAACTGCCATCCCCATCTGGCACTGTGGAACACCACAAACAAACCTCCTGGGAGTTCTTCCCAATCTGTGTTCTTGCCTTGGGCTTTGAATCCATGTACTTTCCTATACCTTGGACCTGTACACCATCATCTGGGATTGATTCAGTTTTTAGCTTTGCTGAGCCTGATGCTCTGATACCAATGTAACATGCGACAGCTCTGGGTAGTCTTCTTTCAACCCTAAACACTCTTGGAAACCATCTGATGCAAAAACGCACCATCTGATGCAAAAATGCTGATATAGAGAGAGAGTAGAGAGAGAGAGAGAAGTGCTGGAAATTCAGTATAATCTATGGTACAAAAAGGTACATGTCTGCAGCCCTTGGCTGCCTTCTTAAAAAGGTGATAACACCCCAAAATTCAGTCCCAAACTAGGAGCATGGTCAGAGAGACCAAGAGAGTGATCAACCTCAATATGAAGACTGAAATCTGTAAATTGTTGAGCATGCAATAAATACTATCTATCCAAGCGAGCCCAGTAGTTAGTAAAGGCATTATGATGATAGGTGCAGCCCTATTCCAGTGTGCATGGATGTCCATAAATCTTGTGCATGTGTCATGGTAAGTAACTCCTCCCATGATCGCTTTTCAAAAGGGATCATATGAGATCTATGAGTAGTGTTGTCTGATGGCATGGGAGAGTTATTAAAGTCTCCACCAAGAAGAGCACAAGATCACCATGGGTAAGAAGCAATTGTGACATGTGAGGCTTCAACCGTAGTAATCACAACCTTAGTCTAACTAAACTGCACTTAGTGATGTTTAAGAGATAGACAAATATGTGTCAATGCAATGCAACTATATTAGATGATGAATGCGGTTACAATGAGATCCAAAGGGATCTATGTTGTCCTAGATGATGTCTACCTCTGGAAGAGAGGAAAACATGCTGAATAATGATGACGGATGGCTGAAAGATGGCTATCCTGACTCCAATGCTGAGTTCCACCACTTGTCTGCTGGTATCCCTCTATGTAGGAGTTGGGAAGATGGCTGAATATGCTGATGCATGGATGTGTTGCTGTTCCCAGCCCTCTTGGTGCAGAAACGCTGAAGGAACACACTATTGGATGCTCAATTGTATCCCCCTTTGCTCCTATGAAGGAAAACGCTGAAGAGATCCAGATGTCTATGCTGAAATGATGCGTTTCTTTATATATGGGAAATTCGTGCTAGTCAGCCAGCTTTGAATATGCTCACGACTGCCATTTAAATGCCATAAATGCTTTAAAGGCTGGTCGGCTGACTTGAATGCTGTGGGCTGCCTCCACAAGTCCCAATGCTTTTGTCTAAATGGTTAATATGATGCTACAATGCTAAATCCAACCCATACCATGTGGTACATGCTGAAAACATTCATTTAAATGTCCATAAAATGCCTGATAAATCATGATTAAATGCCTGATAATGCCATTCCATAAAATAATGCCATGTCACTGTACACCTAAATGGTGTGCACGTGACATTCCCCGCTTTGCTGGATGGTATACCTGCCAACCTTCGACTCCTCTGTGATCCTTCTCCTCCGAACTACTGCCCCCTTCTGTCTTTTGCTGCGGGGACTGAGGGCGTCTACAAGAGTGAAATCCTTTAAGCCAAGACTCTATATACTGCGGGAACTGAATGGCAAATGCTCCTAAAACTGCTTGGAAATGCCTCAGTCACCCCTGATCTGCCTGTGGAAACCTTTCACCTACCATCTCCGTCGTTCGTGAAGCTCTGAACCTCCTGAGGCGATGTTGGAGAAAACCTTCGTCTTCTGTGGAAGAGAAACCCCCTGCTGCTACCAGTTAAAGCCCAAAACTTATCTCCTCCTGAAGCTCTGAACCTCCTGAGGTGATGTTGGAGCAAACTTCTGTCTTCTCTGGAAGAGAAACCCCCTACTGCTGCCAGTTGAAGCCCAAGACTTATGTCCTCCTTTGATGATGGATGTCATTCTTTCCCAGAGAGTTCATAGGCAAACATGTATGCCTTGTAGATGCAAGATGGACTGCTAAGATGACTGCTAAGATATCTGCTATGCAAACCATGTGCAACCCTATATGCTGTGCAAGAATGCAGATGGATGGGTTACTAATGAATACCTAAGGGAAAATTCCTAAGGGTGGCCTGCAAGATTTTGAGAATTGGGTTTAACTGTGCGGAAGCGATTAACATGATGTCTGACTGAGAATGACTGATGGAATGAACATGATCTAAGGCTGGTTACCCTGTAACGCTCTGATGCCAATGTGGCATGTGAGGCTTTGACCGTAGTAATCACAACCTTAGTCTAACTAAACTACACTTAATGATGTTTAAGAGAGAGACAAATATGTGTCAATGCAATGCAGCTATATTAGATGATGAATGTGGTTACACAATGAGATCCAAAGGCATCTATGCTATCCTAGATGATGTCTACCCCTGGAAGAGAGGGAAACATGCTGAATAATGATGAAGGATGGTTGAAAGATTGCTCTCCTGACTCCAATGCTGAGTTCCACCACTTGTATGTTGGTATCCCTCTATGTCGGAGTTGGGAAGATGGCTGAATATGTTGATGCGTGGATGCGCTACTGTTCCCAGCCCTCTTGGTGTAGAAACACTGAAGAAACACACTGTTGGATGCTTAACTGTATCCCCCTTTGCTCCTAGGAAGGAAAATACTGAAAAGATCCAGATGTCTATGCTGAAATGATGCGTTTGTTTATATATGGGGAATTGGTGCTGGTCGGCCAGCTCTGAATATGCTCACGACTGCCATTTAAATGCCATAAATGCTTTGAAGGCTGGTCGACTGATTTGAATGCTGTCAGCTGCCTCCACAAGCCCCAATGCTTTTGTCTAGATGGTTAATATGATACTACAATGCTGAATCCAACCCATACCATGTGGTACATGCTGAAAACATTCATTTAAATGTCCGTAAAATGCCTGATAAATCTTGATTAAATGTCCATAAAATGCCTGATAAATCCTGATTAAATGCCTAATGATGCCACGCCATAAAATAATGCCATGTCACTGTACACCTGAATGGTGTGCACGTGACATTCCCCGCTGCTAAACTATTGCTGGGTGGAATACCTCGCAACCTTCGACTCCTCTTAGATTCTTCTCCTCCGAACCGCTGCCCCCTTCAGTTTTCTGCTCTGCCGGGACTGAGGGCGTCTACAGGAGTGAAATCCTTTGAGCCAAGACTCTATATACTACGGGAACTGAATGGCAAATGCTGCTAAAACTGCTTGGAAATACCTGAGTCACCCTTGACCTGCCTGTGGAAACCTTTCACCTACCATCTCTGTCGTTCCTGAAGATCTGAACCTCTTGAGGCGATGTTGGAGCAAACTTCCATCTTCTGTGGAAGAGAAACCCCCTGCTCTGCTGCCAGTTGAAGCCCAAAACTTATGTCCTCCTTTGATGATGGATGTCATTCTTTCCCAGAGAGTTCATGGGCAAACATGTATGCCTTGCAGATGCAAGATGGACTGCTAAGATATCTCCTATGCAAACCATGTGCAACCCTATATGCTGTGCAAGAATGCAGATGGATGGGTTACTAATGCATACCTAATGGAAAATCCCTAAGGGTGGCCTGCAAGTTTTTGAGAATTGGGTTTAACTGTGCGGAAGCGATTAACATGTTGTCTGACTGAGAATGACTCATGGAATGAACATGATCTAAGGCTGGTTACCCTGTAACGCTCTGATACCAATGTGGCATGTGAGGCTTTGACCGTAGTAATCACAACCTTAGTCTAACTAAACTACACTTAATGATGTTTAAGAGATAGACAAATATGTGTCAATGCAATGCAGCTATATTAGATGATGAATGTGGTTACACAATGAGATCCAAAGGCATCTATGCTGTCCTAGATGATGTCTACCCCTGGAAGAGAGAGAAACATGCTGAATAATGATGAAGGATGGTTGTAAGATTGCTGTCCTGACTCCAATGCTGAGTTCCACGACTTGTATGTTGGTATCCCTCTATGTAGGAGTTGGGAAGATGGCTGAATATGCTGATGCGTGGATGCGCTACTGTTCCCAGCCCTCTTGGTGTAGAAACACTGAATGAACACACTGTTGGATGCTTAACTGTATCCCCCTTTGCTCCTAGGAAGGAAAATACTGAAGAGATCCAGATGTCTATGCTGAAATGATGCGTTTGTTTATATGTGGGAAAAAGGTGCTGGTCGGCCAGCTCTGAATATGCTCACGACTGCCATTTAAATGCCATAAATGCTTTGAAGGCTGGTCGAATGATTTGAATGCTGTCGGCTGCCTCCACAAGCCCCAATGCTTTTGTCTAGATGGTTAATATGATACTACAATGCTGGATCCAACCCATACCATGTGGTACATGCTGAAAACATTCATTTAAATGTCCATAAAATGCCTGATAAATCTTGATTAAATGTCCATAAAATGCCTGATAAATCCTGATTAAATGCCTAATGATGCCACGCCATAAAATAATGCCATGTCACTGTACACCTGAATGGTGTGCACGTGACATTCCCCGCTGCTAAACTGTTGCTGGGTGGTATACCTCGCAACCTTCGACTCCTCTGAGATCCTTCTCCTCCGAACCGCTGCCCCCTTCTCTCTTCTGCTGCCGGGAGTGAGGGCGTCTACAGGAGTGAAATCCTTTGAGCCAAGACTCTATATACTGCGGGAACTGAATGGCAAATGCTGCTAAAACTGCTTGGAAATACCTGAGTCACCCCTGACCTGCCTGTGGAAACCTTTCACCTACCATCTCTGTCTTTCCTGAGGCTCTGAACCTCTTGAGGCGATGTTGGAGCAAACTTCCATCTTCTGTGGAAGAGAAACCCCCTGCTCTGCTGCCAGTTGAAGCCCAAAACTTATGTCCTCCTTTGATGATGGATGTCATTCTTTCCCAGAGAGTTCATGGGCAAACATGTATGCCTTGCAGATGCAAGATGGACTGCTAAGATATCTGCTATGCAAACCATGTGCAACCCTATATGCTGTGCAAGACTGCAGATGGATGAGTTACTAATGCATACCTAAGGGAAAATCCCTAAGGGTGGCCTGCAAGATTTTGAGAATTGGGTTTAACTATGTAGAAGCGATTAACATGATGTCTTTGAGAATGACTGATGGAATGAACATGATCTAAGGCTGGTTACCCTGTAACGCTCTGATACCAATGTGGCATGTGAGGCTTCGACCGTAGTAATCACAACCTTAGTCTAACTAAACTACACTTAATGATGTTTAAGAGATAGACAAATATGTGTCAATGCAATGCAGGTATATTAGATGATGAATGTGGTTACATAATGAGATCCAAAGGCATCTATGCTATCCTAGATGATGTCTACCCCTGAAAGAGAGGGAAACATGCTGAATAATGATGAAGGATGGTTGAACGATTGCTGTCCTGACTCCAATGCTGAGTTCCACCACTTGTATGTTGGTATCCCTCTATGTAGGAGTTGGGAAGATGGCTGAATATGCTGATGCGTGGATGCGCTACTGTTCCCAGCCCTCTTGGTGTAGAAACACTGAAGGCACACACTGGTGGATGCTTAACTGTATCCCCCTTTGCTCCTAGGAAGGGAAATACTGAAGAGATCCAGATGTCTATGCTGAAATGATGCGTTTGTTTATATATGGGGAATTGGTGCTGGTCGGCCAGCTCTGAATATGCTCACGACTTTCATTTAAATGCCATAAATGCTTTGAAGGCTGGTCGACTGATTTGAATGCTGTCGGCTGCCTCCACAAGCCCCAATGCTTTTGTCTAGATTGTTAATATGATACTACAATGCTGAATCCAACCCATACCATGTGGTACATGCTGAAAACATTCATTTAAATGTCCATAAAATGCTTGATAAATCTTGATTAAATGTCCATAAAATGCCTGATAAATCCTGATTAAATGCCTAATGATGCCACGCCATAAAATAATGCCATGTCACTGTACACCTGAATGGTGTGCACTTGACATTCCCCGCTGCTAAACTGTTGCTGGGTGGTATACCTCACAACCTTCGACTCCTCTGAGATCCTTCTCCTCCGAACCGCTGCCCCCTTCTGTCTTCTACTGCCGGGACTGAGGGCGTCTACAGGAGTGAAATCTTTTGAGCCAAGACTCTATATACTGCGGGAACTGCAAATGCTGCTAAAACTGCTTGGAAATACCTGAGTCACCCCTGACCTGCCTGTGGAAACCTTTCACCTACCATCTCTGTCGTTCCTGAAGCTCTGAACCTCTTGAGGCGATGTTGGAGCAAACTTCCATCTTCTGTGGAAGAGAAACCCCCTGCTCTGTTGCCAGCTGAAGCCCAAAACTTATGTCCTCCTTTGATGATGGATGTCATTCTTTCCCAGAGAGTTCATGGGCAAACATGTATGCCTTGCAGATGCAAGATGGACTGCTAAGATATCTGCTATGCAAACCATGTGCAACCCTATATGCTGTCCAAGAATGCAGATGGATGGGTTACTAATGCATACCTAAGGGAAAATCCCTAAGGGTGGCCTGCAAGTTTTTGAGAATTGGGTTTAACTGTGCGGAAGCGATTAACATGATGTCTGACTGAGAATGACTAATGGAATGAACATGATCTAAGGCTGGTTACCCTGTAACGCTCTGATGCCAATGTGGCATGTGTGGCTTCGACCGTAGTAATCACAACCTTAGTCTAACTAAACTACACTTAATGATGTTTAAGAGATAGACAAATATGTGTCAATGCAATGCAACTATATTAGATGATGAATGTGGTTACACAATGAGATCCAAAGGCATCTATGCTGTCCTAGATGATGTCTACCCCTCGAAGAGAGGGAAACATGCCGAAGAAGGATGGTTGAAAGATTGCTCTCCTGACTCCAATGGTGAGTTCCACCACTTGTATGTTGGTATCCCTCTATGTAGGAGTTGGGAAGATGGCTGAATATGCTGATGGGTGGATGCGCTACTGTTCCCAGCCCTCTTGGTGTAGAAACACTGAAGGAACACACTGTTGGATGCTTAACTGTATCCCCCTTTGCTCCTAGGAAGGAAAATACTGAAGCGATCCAGATGTCTATGCTGAAATGATGCGTTTGTTTATATATGGGTAATTGGTGCTGGTCGGCCAGCTCTGAATATGCTCACGACTGCCATTTAAATGCCATAAATGCTCTGAAGGCTGGTCGACTGATTTGAATGCTGTCGGCTGCCTCCACAAGCCCCAATGCTTTTGTCTAGATGGTTAATATGATACTACAATGCTGAATCCAACCCATACCATGTGGTACATGCTAAAAACATTCATTTAAATGTCCATAAAATGCCTGATAAATCTTGAATAAATGTCCATAAAATGCCTGATAAATCCTGATTAAATGCCTAATGATGCCACGCCATAAAATAATGCCATGTCACTATACACCTGAATGGTGTGCACGTGACATTCCCTGCTGCTAAACTGTTGCTGGGTGGTATACCTCGCAACCTTCGACTCCTCTGAGATCCTTCTCCTCCGAACCGCTGCCCCCTTCTGTCTTCTACTGCCGGGACTGAGGGCGTCTACAGGAGTGAAATCCTGTGAGCCAAGACTCTATATACTGGGGGAACTGCAAATGCTGCTAAAACTGCTTGGAAATACCTGAGTCACCCCTGACCTGCCTGTGGAAACCTTTCACCTACCATCTCTGTCATTCCTGAAGCTCTAAACCTCTTGAGGCGATGTTGGAGCAAACTTCCATCTTCTGTGGAAGAGAAACCCCCTGCTGCCAGTTGAAGCCCAAAACTTATGTCCTCCTTTGATGATGGATGTCATTCTTTCCCAGAGAGTTCATGGGCAAACATGTATGCCTTGGAGATGCAAGATGGATTGCTAAGATATCTGCTATGCAAACCATGTGCAACCATTATATGCTGTGCAAGAATGCAGATGGATGGGTTACTAATGAATACCTAAGGGAAAATCCCTAAGGGTGGCCTGCAAGATTTTGAGAATTGGGTTTAACTGTGCGGAAGCGATTAACATGATGTCTGACTGAGAATGACTGATGGAATGAACATGATCTAAGGCTGGTTACCCTGTAACGCTGTGATACCAATGTGGCATGTGAGGCTTCGACCGTAGTAATCAAAACCTTAGTCTAACTAAACTACACTTAATGATGTTTAAGAGATAGACAAATATGTGTCAATGCAATGCAGCTATATTAGATGATGAATGTGGTTACACAATGAGATCCAAAGGCATCTATGCTGTCCTAGATGATGTCTACCCCTGGAAGAGAGGGAAACATGCTGAAGAAGGATGGTTGAAAGATTGCTCTCCTGACTCCAATGTTGAGTTCCACCACTTGTATGTTGGTATCCCTCTATGTAGGAGTTGGGAAGATGGCTGAATATGCTGATGCGTGGATGCACTACTGTTCCCAGCCCTCTTGGTGTAGAAACACTGAAGGAACACACTGTTGGATGCTTAACTGTATCCCCCTTTGCTCCTAGGAAGGCAAATACTGAAGAGATCTAGATGTCTATGCTGAAATGATGCGTTTGTTTATATATGGGGAATTGGTGCTGGTCAGCCAGCTTGGCTACAGTCGGCCCGCTCTGAATATGCTCATGACTGCCATTTAAATGCCATAAATGCTTTGAAGGCTGGTCGACTGATTTGAATGCTGTCGGCTACATCCACAAGCCCCAATGCTTTTGTCTAGATGGTTAATATGATTCTACAATGCTGAATCCAACCCATACCATGTGGTACATGCTGAAAACATTCATTTAAATGTCCATAAAATGCCTGATAAATCTTGATTAAATGTCCATAAAATGCCTGATAAATCCTGATTAAATGCCTAATAATGCCATGCCATAAAATAATGCCATGTCACTGTACACCTGAATGGTGTGCACTTGACATTCCCCGCTCTGCTAAACTATTGCTGGGTGGTATACCTCGCAACCTTCGACTCCTCTTAGATCCTTCTCCACCGAACAGCTGCCCCCTTCTGTCTTCTGCTGTCGGGACTGAGGGCGTCTACTACAGGAGTGAAATCCTTTGAGCCAAGACTCTATATACTGCGGAAACTGAATGGCAAATGCTTCTAAAACTGCTTGGAAATACCTGAGTCACCCCTGACCTGCCTGTGGAAACCTTTCACCTACCATCTCTGTCGTTCCTGAAGCTCTCAACCTCTTGAGGCGATGTTGGAGCAAACTTCCATCTTCTGTGGAAGAGAAACCCCCTGCTGCTGCCAGTTGAAGCCCAAAACTTATGTCCTCCTTTGATGATGAATGTCATTCTTTCCCAGAGAGTTCATGGGCAAACATGTATGCCTTGCAGATGCAAGATGGACTGCTAAGATATCTGCTATGTAAACCATGTGTAACCCTATATGCTGTGGAAGAATGCAGATGGATGGGTTACTAATGCATACCTAAGGGAAAATCCCTAAGGGTGGCCTGCAAGTTTTTGAGAATTGGGTTTAACTGTGCAGAAGCGATTAACATGATGTTTGACTGAGAATGACTGATGGAATGAACATGATCTGAGGCTGGTTACCCTATAACGCTCTTATACCAATGTGGCATGTGAGGCTTTGACCTTAGTAATCACAACCTTAGTCTAACTAAACTACACTTAATGATGTTTAAGAGATAGACAAATATGTGTCAATGCAATGCAGCTATATTAGATGATGAATGTGGTTACACAATGAGATCCAAAGGCATCTATGCTGTCCTAGATGATGTCTACCCCTGGAAGAGAGGGAAACATGCTGAATAATGATGAAGGATGGTTGAAAGATTGCTGTCCTGACTCCAATGCTGAGTTCCATCCTAGTCCTTTTGGTGTAGAAACACTGAAGGAACACACTGTTCGATGCTTAACAGTATCCCCCTTTGGTCCTAGGAAGGAAAAAACTGAAGAGATCCAGATGTCTATGCTGAAATGATGCGTTTGTTTATATATGGGGAATTGGTGCTGGTCGGCCAGCTTGGCTGGAGTCGGCCAGCTCTGAATATGCTCACGACTGCCATTTAAATGCCATAAATGCTTTGAAGGCTGGTCGACTGATTTGAATGCTGTCGGCTGCCTCCACAAGCCCCAATGCTTTTGTCTAGATGGTTAATATGATACTACAATGCTGAATCCAACCCATACCATGTGGTACATGCTGAAAACATTCATTTAACTGTCCATAAAATGCCTGATAAATCTTGATTAAATGTCCATAAAATGCCTGATAAATCCTGATTAAATGCCTAATGATGCCACGCCATAAAATAATGCCATGTCACTGTACACCTGAATGGTGTGCACGTGACATTCCCCGCTGCTAAACTGTTGTTGGGTGGTATACCTCAAAACCTTCGACTCCTCTGAGATCCTTCTCCTCCGAACCGTTGCCCCCTTTTGTCTTCTGCTCTGCCGGGACTAAGGGCGTCTACAAGAGTGAAATCCTTTGAGCCAAGACTCTATATACTGCGGGAACTGAATGGCAAATGCTGCTAAAGCTGCTTGGAAATACCTGAGTCACCCCTGACCTGCCTGTGGAAACCTTTCACCTACCATCTCTGTCGTTCCTGAAGCTCTAAACCTCTTGAGGCGATGTTGGAGCAAACTTCCATCTTCTGTGGAACAGAAACCCCCTGCTGCTGCCAGTTGAAGCCCAAAACTTATGTCCTCCTTTGATGATGGATGTCATTCTTTCCCAGTTCATGGGCAAACATGTATGCCTTGCAGATGCAAGATGGACTGCTAAGATATCTGCTATGCAAACCATGTGCAACCCTATATGCTGTGCAAGAATGCAGATGGATGGGTTACTAATGAATACCTAAGGGAAAATCCCTAAGGGTGGCCTGCAAGTTTTTGAGAATTGGGTTTAACTGTGCGAAAGCGATTAACATGATGTCTGACTGAGAATGACTGATGGAATGAACATGATCTAAGGCTGGTTACCCTATAACGCTCTGATACCAATGTGGCATGTGAGGCTTCGACCATAGTAATCACAACCTTAGTCTAACTAAACTACACTTAAGGATGTTTAAGAGAGACAAATATGTGTCCATGCAATGCAGCTATATTACATGATGAATGTGGTTACACAATGAGATCCAAAGGCATCTATGCTATCCTAGATGATGTCTACCCCTGGAAGAGAGGGAAACATGCTGAATAATGATGAAGGATGGTTGAAAGATTGCTCTCCTGACTCTAATGCTAGGCTCCACCACTTGTATGTTGGTATCCCTCTATGTAGGAGTTGGGAAGATGGCTGAATATGCTGATGCGTGGATGCGCTACTGTTCCCAGCCCTCTTGGTGTAGAAACACTGAAGGAACACACTGTTGGATGCTTAACTGTATCCCCCTTTGCTCCTAGGAAGGAAAATACTGAAGAGATCCAGATGTCTATGCTGAAATGACGTGTTTGTTTATATATGGGGAATTGGTGTTGGTCAGCCAGCTGCAGTCGGCCAGCTCTGAATATGCTCCCGACTGCCATTTAAATGCCATAAATGCTTTGAAGGGTGGTCAACTGATTTGAATGCTGTCGGCTGCCTCCACAAGCCCCAATGCTTTTGTCTAGATGGTTAATATGATACTACAATGCTGAATCCAACCCATACCATGTGGTACATGCTGAAAACATTCATTTAAATGTCCATAAAATGCCTGATAAATCTTGATTAAATGTCCATAAAATGCCTGATAAATCCTGATTAAATGCCTAATGATGCCACGCCATAAAATAATGCCATGTCACTGTACACCTGAATGGTGTGCACGTGACATTCCCCGTTGCTAAATTGTTGCTGGGTGGTATACCTCACAACCTTCGACTCCTCTGAGATCCTTCTCCTCCGAACCACTGCCCCCTTCTGTCTTCTGCTGCAGGGACTCAGGGCGTCTACAGGAGTGAAATCCTTTGAGCCAAGACTCTATATACTGCGGGAACTGAATGGCAAATGCTGCTAAAACTGCTTGGAAATACCTGAGTCACCCCTGACCTGCCTGTGGAAACCTTTCACCTACCATCTCTGTCGTTCCTCAAGCTCTGAACCTCTTGAGGCGATGTTGGAGCAAACTTCCATCTTCTGTGGAAGAGAAACCCCCTGCTGCTGCTGCTGCCAATTGAAGCCCAAAACTTATGTCCTCCTTTGATGATGGATGTCATTCTTTCCCAGAGAGTTCATGGGCAAACATGTATGCCTTGCACATGCAAGATGGACTGCTAAGATATCTGCTCTGCAAACCATGTGCAATCCTATATGCTGTGCAAGAATGCAGATCGATTCCCCTTAGGCTCCTGTTCTATAGTCATGAGTCCATGTACTATGCGTGTGTGTGTTTTGTCTTACAGGCAAAAGTGTTGTGAAAAGAGCTGATCGTGAAGCTAATGCGCAATGAGCAGCTGATGTGGCTGATGATGTAACTGAGGATGCTGATGTGGCATCAAGAGCTGAGGTGGCAAATTAGCAACATCTAGTTAGGGTGTGCAAGCATCTAGTTAGCAAGGCTGAACTTGAGAGGTTTCCGAGACAAGTAGGGGAGAGAGGGTATAAAACTGCTCATACCCTTTATACCTACTTTATGCAAAAAAGAACTCGCTTCTGCCAGAAGAAGCTGGCCTTTTTGACCAGTAAAGCTGCCCTTTTCCTCAGATGGCGAGGAAGAGCTATGCACAAAAAGAAGAATTGGTGGCTGATTTGTATGTGTGTAAGTGCGAGAGTATGTGAACTTTCTAGAGAACGTTTCAGGTGTTTGACGTTCCAAACTTTCTTTATTTAATTTAACAAACAATAATTCAACCATATTACTCAAAGAAAGAAGTAGACTTGAATAACATAGCAAAGAAAATAATTGTACCGTGCATTGTTCCATCGATGCTTTAGAAGTGTTTGCATCTCATGCAATACAGCAGTCTCGTCCCAACCAACGCCGAACTCTTGCGCGAGGATTGCCAACACATATTTCTTGTCATTATCATCTTGATCCCTACAATTTGAAAAAAAAAGTCACTTTAGTTAGATTTATCATTTGATATCAATGTATACAGAGATTTTAAAAAATACATGAAAGAATTGGACTTACTGCCAGTGGATGTGTATCTTGGGCATGTATGTGTGCACGAGCTCTCTCAAGTGGCGATGGAAAAGTGCCCCACCATCTACATACTGCACTCGCTCACTCTGATAATGGGCATCGTGCCCGATAGCATGCGAAGCTCCGAGGTGGCAAGTGGAGGTGCAGAAGGAAGCACACATGGTGAAGAGACTGGTGATGGTGATGGGTGACTACTACTACTGCACAAAAAACACATATAATTTTTAAGATTCATTTTGGATGGTTTCATGAAAATTACGCAATGGCACAGCATCGCCGGGGGGGCTGCGGGCTGCGAGGCACCGCCGCCGGGGGGGTGGGGGGGCATGAGGTCACGGCACCAGCGGCGGGGGCCGGGGAGGGTGTTTGGGCACGGCACCGCGGGGGCCGGGGGCATGAGGGCATGGCTTGGGGGGGCGATCAGGGGGGGCGTGAGGGCACAGCACCGCGGGGGGTGTGAGGGCACGGGGGGGCACGGGGGGGCATGGCTCCCCAGGGGGGGCCGAGGGGGGGGCGTGAGGGCACGGCTCCGGTGGGTGTTCGGGCACGGCACCGCGGGGGCCGGGAAGGGTGTTCGGGCTCACCGGGGTGACGGCACACGCCGTGGGGGTCGGGGGAGGGTGTTCAAGGCACGGCACTGCGGGGGCCGGATGTTCGGGCACGGCACCATGGGGGCCGGGGGAGGGTGTTCGTTCACGGCACCACGGGGGCCGGGGGCGTGAGGGCACAGCTCCGGGGGGCCGACCAGGGGGGTGTTCGGGCATGCCTCTGGGGGGCCGACCGGGGAGGGTATTTGGGCACGGCTCTGGGGGGCCGACCGGGGGGTGTTCGGGCACGGCTCCCCGGGGGGCCGGGGGGGCGTGAGGGCACGACTCCGGGGGGCCGGGCGGGTGGGTCTAAAGGCGATTCTCAGCTTGGCTGGCCTCCTTCCTTTTACGCTGAGAAAAAGGAGCCTTTCTCCTCACTTTTAGAGCTGCGATTCACTTTTGGCATATGCCTTTCTGCTGATATAAATGACAGCCAGTTTTGGTGTGCGATTTCCTTTGTAGGCTAGATCTAGCTCTAACACGCACCCCCAGCCCTTATGCTCTCTCTCTCTCTCTCTCTATCATACGCCTTAGGGACATGGGCTGCCCGAGTGGCCTTTAGGTGTCCATACTTAGGAAATTGTAGAAGAGTTAATCCACAGCAAGCTGCGAGGAGTTAATCCACAACAATCCACCGCTGGCTGGTATTGAACTTATCTATCCTTCACTAGCTACTTGTAGCCATACCATCTTGCTGTACTTGTGCTCATATTAGAGCCTTATAATATCTTTAGGACTACCTCTCACTAAATAGCTTAGGAGCTTCTGGTGTCCATCCCTGGTGTCCATCCATGGTTCTTCTGGTAATTATCCTTAATGTATGTATTAAATTTGATTAATACAAGTTGGTGACTCTTTTATACAGGATGAAGGGCCAGCACACATGGAATTGAGAGAGAGCATGTACACATGGTGCATCTTGCACAATTGGAACCTAGAGCAGCTATAGTGCTGGAGTGCGAGGAAGAAGACCATGTACTTCTTGGACATGGTAAACATGAAGTCTATGTACATCATGTACGTGATGAGCATTAGGCTCAACCATGGCAGCTGAGGTGTGGGGATCTAAAGAGCTGCGTTTTTTTAAGAATACATGCTTGTTATTTTTAGAGCATATTGTGAATAAAAGCAAGAGTAGCAGGGGAACATAAAAGGGGCAGTCCACACATCACTTGAGCATAACCTGGGGGCAGAGTAGCTTTTGGCTGGCCTCTGTGCACCTTGGTTTCATGACTTTTCCTTCGAGAAAAAAGTTGACGTGTACTTGCTGGCTTTTTCAGCACTTCCTTAGATCTTGCCCAAGCACATAACTGTGTTGCTGGCTTTTTCAACACTTCCTTAGTTCTTGCCCAAGCACATAACTATGTTGTCCTTTATGCATGATCTCTATTGGCTCTCTCTTTCTCATGAGTTGATTATAATTTTTTTTCCTTGAAATAGCTATCGCTGAGCAAGAAAAGGCTCCCCTCTTAATGGTCATTAAGAGGATCTTGAGACAAATGGCGGTAGACAGAGTCCATCCAGGAGGATATGATTGAGTACGCTGCCATGACTGTACCCCAGCTTGAGTTAATCATCACTCACCTCTCGACACTAGTACGACCAGTAGCCTTTGGGGAGGGCTCTTCGAAGGATCCTATTCCCGGAGGTGGTGGCACACCCCAACCTGTGCATACGCTTTTGGTGCAGACGCAGGTGTAGCAGATGCCGGGCCCCAGTGTTTGACACAGGCCGAGGGCACTCCCTAGAATCGGTGCTGGTCGGCCAGCGTGGCTGCACAGTCGACCAGCTCTGAATATGCTCACCACTGCCATTTAAATGCCATAAATGCTTTAAAGGCTGGTCGGCTGACTTGAATGCTGTCGCGACTGCCTCCACAATCTATGGTACAAAAAGGTACATGTCTGCAGCCCTTGGCTACCTTCTTGAAAAGGTGATAACACCTCAAAATTCAATCCCAAACTAGGACTCCTACTGACTCAAACCCATAGTGGACTAAATGATTAAAAACAAGGAGCACTTGGGCTATTTATAGCCCCTTTCAATGCATGGGGAACTGGCCGACTGCTGGTCGGCCAGTTCATAAATTTATTAATACTCTTTTAAACACAGTCGACTGGATCACTCTTGCTCATGCTGCTGCCCGACTGCTTTCCAGTCCACACACACCCTAGTGCCTGCTCTGCTGCCTCTATGTACTGGTTCAGCTGACCATGGCTATGGGCAGCCGACACCTTCTGCAACCAGCCTACTCATCTCTTGTCCTGCTGATGTCAGTCGACAGTCCTTTCTGAACCAGCCGACTGCTTCTTCTTGCTCCAAGTCCTGCTCCATGTCCACCTCAGATGTTACACCAGAAGCTCCTACACTCTGGTTCTACCTATCTTCTACTGGTTCATACTCTTTATCTGGTTGCCTTTTCTGGATCTATGATGCACATGACATCCCCCTCTGCTAAACTTGATGACGGGAATCCAACCTGCTCTTGGATGACTGTCATCATCCCAATCCTGTCCCGAAGTCCATCTGTCATCATCCATTCTTGGCAAACCTTTTTCTCTGAAAACCCGGCCTGTTCTCCAAACCACTCTGTCTCTGATGAAGATCTATGCATCTGGTCTTCCTCTAGTCCATAATCCATTCGTGCCCTCACTCTGAACACCGTTTTGGTCTTCATTCCTGGAACTGAGTCTGGCACTGCACATCACCCTTGGAGGATCAACCTCCCTTGGGACCGTTACCTGAGAACCTATCTAGCTTACGGAACTGCCATCCCCATCTGGCACTGTGGAACACCACAAACAAACCTCCTGGGAGTTCTTCCCAATCTGTGTTCTTGCCTTGGGCTTTGAATCCATGTACTTTCCTATACCTTGGACCTGTACACCATCATCTGGGATTGATTCAGTTTTTAGCTTTGCTGAGCCTGATGCTCTGATACCAATGTAACATGCGACAGCTCTGGGTAGTCTTCTTTCAACCCTAAACACTCTTGGAAACCATCTGATGCAAAAACGCACCATCTGATGCAAAAATGCTGATATAGAGAGAGAGTAGAGAGAGAGAGAAGTGCTGGAAATTCAGTATAATCTATGGTACAAAAAGGTACATGTCTGCAGCCCTTGGCTGCCTTCTTAAAAAGGTGATAACACCCCAAAATTCAGTCCCAAACTAGGAGCATGGTCAGAGAGACCAAGAGAGTGATCAACCTCAATATGAAGACTGAAATCTGTAAATTATTGAGCATGCAATAAATACTATCTATCCAAGCGAGCCCAGTAGTTAGTAAAGGCATTATGATGATAGGTGCAGCCCTATTCCAGTGTGCATGGATGTCCATAAATCTTGTGCATGTGTCATGGTAAGTAACTCCTCCCATGATCGCTTTTCAAAAGGGATCATATGAGATCTATGAGTAGTGTTGTCTGATGGCATGGGAGAGTTATTAAAGTCTCCACCAAGAAGAGCACAAGATCACCATGGGTAAGAAGCAATTGTGACATGTGAGGCTTCAACCGTAGTAATCACAACCTTAGTCTAACTAAACTGCACTTAGTGATGTTTAAGAGATAGACAAATATGTGTCAATGCAATGCAACTATATTAGATGATGAATGCGGTTACAATGAGATCCAAAGGGATCTATGTTGTCCTAGATGATGTCTACCTCTGGAAGAGAGGAAAACATGCTGAATAATGATGACGGATGGCTGAAAGATGGCTATCCTGACTCCAATGCTGAGTTCCACCACTTGTCTGCTGGTATCCCTCTATGTAGGAGTTGGGAAGATGGCTGAATATGCTGATGCATGGATGTGTTGCTGTTCCCAGCCCTCTTGGTGCAGAAACGCTGAAGGAACACACTATTGGATGCTCAATTGTATCCCCCTTTGCTCCTATGAAGGAAAACGCTGAAGAGATCCAGATGTCTATGCTGAAATGATGCGTTTCTTTATATATGGGAAATTCGTGCTAGTCAGCCAGCTTTGAATATGCTCACGACTGCCATTTAAATGCCATAAATGCTTTAAAGGCTGGTCGGCTGACTTGAATGCTGTGGGCTGCCTCCACAAGTCCCAATGCTTTTGTCTAAATGGTTAATATGATGCTACAATGCTAAATCCAACCCATACCATGTGGTACATGCTGAAAACATTCATTTAAATGTCCATAAAATGCCTGATAAATCATGATTAAATGCCTGATAATGCCATTCCATAAAATAATGCCATGTCACTGTACACCTAAATGGTGTGCACGTGACATTCCCCGCTTTGCTGGATGGTATACCTGCCAACCTTCGACTCCTCTGTGATCCTTCTCCTCCGAACTACTGCCCCCTTCTGTCTTTTGCTGCGGGGACTGAGGGCGTCTACAAGAGTGAAATCCTTTAAGCCAAGACTCTATATACTGCGGGAACTGAATGGCAAATGCTCCTAAAACTGCTTGGAAATGCCTCAGTCACCCCTGATCTGCCTGTGGAAACCTTTCACCTACCATCTCCGTCGTTCGTGAAGCTCTGAACCTCCTGAGGCGATGTTGGAGAAAACCTTCGTCTTCTGTGGAAGAGAAACCCCTTGCTGCTGCCAGTTAAAGCCCAAAACTTATCTCCTCCTGAAGCTCTGAACCTCCTGAGGTGATGTTGGAGCAAACTTCTGTCTTCTCTGGAAGAGAAACCCCCTACTACTGCCAGTTGAAGCCCAAGACTTATGTCCTCCTTTGATGATGGATGTCATTCTTTCCCAGAGAGTTCATAGGCAAACATGTATGCCTTGTAGATGCAAGATGGACTGCTAAGATGACTGCTAAGATATCTGCTATGCAAACCATGTGCAACCCTATATGCTGTGCAAGAATGCAGATGGATGGGTTACTAATGAATACCTAAGGGAAAATTCCTAAGGGTGGCCTGCAAGATTTTGAGAATTGGGTTTAACTGTGCGGAAGCGATTAACATGATGTCTGACTGAGAATGACTGATGGAATGAACATGATCTAAGGCTGGTTACCCTGTAACGCTCTGATGCCAATGTGGCATGTGAGGCTTTGACCGTAGTAATCACAACCTTAGTCTAACTAAACTACACTTAATGATGTTTAAGAGAGAGACAAATATGTGTCAATGCAATGCAGCTATATTAGATGATGAATGTGGTTACACAATGAGATCCAAAGGCATCTATGCTATCCTAGATGATGTCTACCCCTGGAAGAGAGGGAAACATGCTGAATAATGATGAAGGATGGTTGAAAGATTGCTCTCCTGACTCCAATGCTGAGTTCCACCACTTGTATGTTGGTATCCCTCTATGTCGGAGTTGGGAAGATGGCTGAATATGTTGATGCGTGGATGCGCTACTGTTCCCAGCCCTCTTGGTGTAGAAACACTGAAGAAACACACTGTTGGATGCTTAACTGTATCCCCCTTTGCTCCTAGGAAGGAAAATACTGAAAAGATCCAGATGTCTATGCTGAAATGATGCGTTTGTTTATATATGGGGAATTGGTGCTGGTCGGCCAGCTCTGAATATGCTCACGACTGCCATTTAAATGCCATAAATGCTTTGAAGGCTGGTCGACTGATTTGAATGCTGTCAGCTGCCTCCACAAGCCCCAATGCTTTTGTCTAGATGGTTAATATGATACTACAATGCTGAATCCAACCCATACCATGTGGTACATGCTGAAAACATTCATTTAAATGTCCGTAAAATGCCTGATAAATCTTGATTAAATGTCCATAAAATGCCTGATAAATCCTGATTAAATGCCTAATGATGCCACGCCATAAAATAATGCCATGTCACTGTACACCTGAATGGTGTGCACGTGACATTCCCCGCTGCTAAACTATTGCTGGGTGGAATACCTCGCAACCTTCGACTCCTCTTAGATTCTTCTCCTCCGAACCGCTGCCCCCTTCAGTTTTCTGCTCTGCCGGGACTGAGGGCGTCTACAGGAGTGAAATCCTTTGAGCCAAGACTCTATATACTACGGGAACTGAATGGCAAATGCTGCTAAAACTGCTTGGAAATACCTGAGTCACCCTTGACCTGCCTGTGGAAACCTTTCACCTACCATCTCTGTCGTTCCTGAAGATCTGAACCTCTTGAGGCGATGTTGGAGCAAACTTCCATCTTCTGTGGAAGAGAAACCCCCTGCTCTGCTGCCAGTTGAAGCCCAAAACTTATGTCCTCCTTTGATGATGGATGTCATTCTTTCCCAGAGAGTTCATGGGCAAACATGTATGCCTTGCAGATGCAAGATGGACTGCTAAGATATCTCCTATGCAAACCATGTGCAACCCTATATGCTGTGCAAGAATGCAGATGGATGGGTTACTAATGCATACCTAATGGAAAATCCCTAAGGGTGGCCTGCAAGTTTTTGAGAATTGGGTTTAACTGTGCGGAAGCGATTAACATGTTGTCTGACTGAGAATGACTCATGGAATGAACATGATCTAAGGCTGGTTACCCTGTAACGCTCTGATACCAATGTGGCATGTGAGGCTTTGACCGTAGTAATCACAACCTTAGTCTAACTAAACTACACTTAATGATGTTTAAGAGATAGACAAATATGTGTCAATGCAATGCAGCTATATTAGATGATGAATGTGGTTACACAATGAGATCCAAAGGCATCTATGCTGTCCTAGATGATGTCTACCCCTGGAAGAGAGAGAAACATGCTGAATAATGATGAAGGATGGTTGTAAGATTGCTGTCCTGACTCCAATGCTGAGTTCCACGACTTGTATGTTGGTATCCCTCTATGTAGGAGTTGGGAAGATGGCTGAATATGCTGATGCGTGGATGCGCTACTGTTCCCAGCCCTCTTGGTGTAGAAACACTGAATGAACACACTGTTGGATGCTTAACTGTATCCCCCTTTGCTCCTAGGAAGGAAAATACTGAAGAGATCCAGATGTCTATGCTGAAATGATGCGTTTGTTTATATGTGGGAAAAAGGTGAGGGTCGGCCAGCTCTGAATATGCTCACGACTGCCATTTAAATGCCATAAATGCTTTGAAGGCTGGTCGAATGATTTGAATGCTGTCGGCTGCCTCCACAAGCCCCAATGCTTTTGTCTAGATGGTTAATATGATACTACAATGCTGGATCCAACCCATACCATGTGGTACATGCTGAAAACATTCATTTAAATGTCCATAAAATGCCTGATAAATCTTGATTAAATGTCCATAAAATGCCTGATAAATCCTGATTAAATGCCTAATGATGCCACGCCATAAAATAATGCCATGTCACTGTACACCTGAATGGTGTGCACGTGACATTCCCCGCTGCTAAACTGTTGCTGGGTGGTATACCTCGCAACCTTCGACTCCTCTGAGATCATTCTCCTCCGAACCGCTGCCCCCTTCTCTCTTCTGCTGCCGGGAGTGAGGGCGTCTACAGGAGTGAAATCCTTTGAGCCAAGACTCTATATACTGCGGGAACTGAATGGCAAATGCTGCTAAAACTGCTTGGAAATACCTGAGTCACCCCTGACCTGCCTGTGGAAACCTTTCACCTACCATCTCTGTCTTTCCTGAGGCTCTGAACCTCTTGAGGCGATGTTGGAGCAAACTTCCATCTTCTGTGGAAGAGAAACCCCCTGCTCTGCTGCCAGTTGAAGCCCAAAACTTATGTCCTCCTTTGATGATGGATGTCATTCTTTCCCAGAGAGTTCATGGGCAAACATGTATGCCTTGCAGATGCAAGATGGACTGCTAAGATATCTGCTATGCAAACCATGTGCAACCCTATATGCTGTGCAAGACTGCAGATGGATGAGTTACTAATGCATACCTAAGGGAAAATCCCTAAGGGTGGCCTGCAAGATTTTGAGAATTGGGTTTAACTATGTAGAAGCGATTAACATGATGTCTTTGAGAATGACTGATGGAATGAACATGATCTAAGGCTGGTTACCCTGTAACGCTCTGATACCAATGTGGCATGTGAGGCTTCGACCGTAGTAATCACAACCTTAGTCTAACTAAACTACACTTAATGATGTTTAAGAGATAGACAAATATGTGTCAATGCAATGCAGGTATATTAGATGATGAATGTGGTTACATAATGAGATCCAAAGGCATCTATGCTATCCTAGATGATGTCTACCCCTGAAAGAGAGGGAAACATGCTGAATAATGATGAAGGATGGTTGAACGATTGCTGTCCTGACTCCAATGCTGAGTTCCACCACTTGTATGTTGGTATCCCTCTATGTAGGAGTTGGGAAGATGGCTGAATATGCTGATGCGTGGATGCGCTACTGTTCCCAGCCCTCTTGGTGTAGAAACACTGAAGGCACACACTGGTGGATGCTTAACTGTATCCCCCTTTGCTCCTAGGAAGGGAAATACTGAAGAGATCCAGATGTCTATGCTGAAATGATGCGTTTGTTTATATATGGGGAATTGGTGCTGGTCGGCCAGCTCTGAATATGCTCACGACTTTCATTTAAATGCCATAAATGCTTTGAAGGCTGGTCGACTGATTTGAATGCTGTCGGCTGCCTCCACAAGCCCCAATGCTTTTGTCTAGATTGTTAATATGATACTACAATGCTGAATCCAACCCATACCATGTGGTACATGCTGAAAACATTCATTTAAATGTCCATAAAATGCTTGATAAATCTTGATTAAATGTCCATAAAATGCCTGATAAATCCTGATTAAATGCCTAATGATGCCACGCCATAAAATAATGCCATGTCACTGTACACCTGAATGGTGTGCACTTGACATTCCCCGCTGCTAAACTGTTGCTGGGTGGTATACCTCACAACCTTCGACTCCTCTGAGATCCTTCTCCTCCGAACTGCTGCCCCCTTCTGTCTTCTACTGCCGGGACTGAGGGCGTCTACAGGAGTGAAATCTTTTGAGCCAAGACTCTATATACTGCGGGAACTGCAAATGCTGCTAAAACTGCTTGGAAATACCTGAGTCACCCCTGACCTGCCTGTGGAAACCTTTCACCTACCATCTCTGTCGTTCCTGAAGCTCTGAACCTCTTGAGGCGATGTTGGAGCAAACTTCCATCTTCTGTGGAAGATAAACCCCCTGCTGCTGCTGCCAGTTGAAGCCCAAAACTTATGTCCTAAGGGTGGCCTGCACTTGACATTCCCCGCTGCTAAACTGTTGCTGGGTGGTATACCTCACAACCTTCGACTCCTCTGAGATCCTTCTCCTCCGAACCGCTGCCCCCTTCTGTCTTCTACTGCCGGGACTGAGGGCGTCTACAGGAGTGAAATCTTTTGAGCCAAGACTCTATATACTGCGGGAACTGCAAATGCTGCTAAAACTGCTTGGAAATACCTGAGTCACCCCTGACCTGCCTGTGGAAACCTTTCACCTACCATCTCTGTCGTTCCTGAAGCTCTGAACCTCTTGAGGCGATGTTGGAGCAAACTTCCATCTTCTGTGGAAGATAAACCCCCTGCTGCTGCTGCCAGTTGAAGCCCAAAACTTATGTCCTAATGGAAAATCCCTAAGGGTGGCCTGCAAGTTTTTGAGAATTGGGTTTAACTGTGCGGAAGCGATTAACATGTTGTCTGACTGAGAATGACTCATGGAATGAACATGATCTAAGGCTGGTTACCCTGTAACGCTCTGATACCAATGTGGCATGTGAGGCTTCGACCGTAGTAATCACAACCTTAGTCTAACTAAACTACACTTAATGATGTTTAAGAGATAGACAAATATGTGTCAATGCAATGCAGGTATATTAGATGATGAATGTGGTTACATAATGAGATCCAAAGGCATCTATGCTATCCTAGATGATGTCTACCCCTGAAAGAGAGGGAAACATGCTGAATAATGATGAAGGATGGTTGAACGATTGCTGTCCTGACTCCAATGCTGAGTTCCACCACTTGTATGTTGGTATCCCTCTATGTAGGAGTTGGGAAGATGGCTGAATATGCTGATGCGTGGATGCGCTACTGTTCCCAGCCCTCTTGGTGTAGAAACACTGAAGGCACACACTGGTGGATGCTTAACTGTATCCCCCTTTGCTCCTAGGAAGGGAAATACTGAAGAGATCCAGATGTCTATGCTGAAATGATGCGTTTGTTTATATATGGGGAATTGGTGCTGGTCGGCCAGCTCTGAATATGCTCACGACTTTCATTTAAATGCCATAAATGCTTTGAAGGCTGGTCGACTGATTTGAATGCTGTCGGCTGCCTCCACAAGCCCCAATGCTTTTGTCTAGATTGTTAATATGATACTACAATGCTGAATCCAACCCATACCATGTGGTACATGCTGAAAACATTCATTTAAATGTCCATAAAATGCTTGATAAATCTTGATTAAATGTCCATAAAATGCCTGATAAATCCTGATTAAATGCCTAATGATGCCACGCCATAAAATAATGCCATGTCACTGTACACCTGAATGGTGTGCACTTGACATTCCCCGCTGCTAAACTGTTGCTGGGTGGTATACCTCACAACCTTCGACTCCTCTGAGATCCTTCTCCTCCGAACCGCTGCCCCCTTCTGTCTTCTACTGCCGGGACTGAGGGCGTCTACAGGAGTGAAATCTTTTGAGCCAAGACTCTATATACTGCGGGAACTGCAAATGCTGCTAAAACTGCTTGGAAATACCTGAGTCACCCCTGACCTGCCTGTGGAAACCTTTCACCTACCATCTCTGTCGTTCCTGAAGCTCTGAACCTCTTGAGGCGATGTTGGAGCAAACTTCCATCTTCTGTGGAAGAGAAACCCCCTGCTCTGCTGCCAGCTGAAGCCCAAAACTTATGTCCTCCTTTGATGATGGATGTCATTCTTTCCCAGAGAGTTCATGGGCAAACATGTATGCCTTGCAGATGCAAGATGGACTGCTAAGATATCTGCTATGCAAACCATGTGCAACCCTATATGCTGTCCAAGAATGCAGATGGATGGGTTACTAATGCATACCTAAGGGAAAATCCCTAAGGGTGGCCTGCAAGTTTTTGAGAATTGGGTTTAACTGTGCGGAAGCGATTAACATGATGTCTGACTGAGAATGACTAATGGAATGAACATGATCTAAGGCTGGTTACCCTGTAACGCTCTGATGCCAATGTGGCATGTGAGGCTTCGACCGTAGTAATCACAACCTTAGTCTAACTAAACTACACTTAATGATGTTTAAGAGATAGACAAATATGTGTCAATGCAATGCAACTATATTAGATGATGAATGTGGTTACACAATGAGATCCAAAGGCATCTATGCTGTCCTAGATGATGTCTACCCCTCGAAGAGAGGGAAACATGCCGAAGAAGGATGGTTGAAAGATTTCTCTCCTGACTCCAATGGTGAGTTCCACCACTTGTATGTTGGTATCCCTCTATGTAGGAGTTGGGAAGATGGCTGAATATGCTGATGCGTGGATGCGCTACTGTTCCTAGCCCTCTTGGTGTAGAAACACTGAAGGAACACACTGTTGGATGCTTAACTGTATCCCCCTTTGCTCCTAGGAAGGAAAATACTGAAGCGATCCAGATGTCTATGCTGAAATGATGCGTTTGTTTATATATGGGTAATTGGTGCTGGTCGGCCAGCTCTGAATATGCTCACGACTGCCATTTAAATGCCATAAATGCTCTGAAGGCTGGTCGACTGATTTGAATGCTGTCGGCTGCCTCCACAAGCCCCAATGCTTTTGTCTAGATGGTTAATATGATACTACAATGCTGAATCCAACCCATACCATGTGGTACATGCTAAAAACATTCATTTAAATGTCCATAAAATGCCTGATAAATCTTGAATAAATGTCCATAAAATGCCTGATAAATCCTGATTAAATGCCTAATGATGCCACGCCATAAAATAATGCCATGTCACTGTACACCTGAATGGTGTGCACGTGACATTCCCTGCTGCTAAACTGTTGCTGGGTGGTATACCTCGCAACCTTCGACTCCTCTGAGATCCTTCTCCTCCGAACCGCTGCCCCCTTCTGTCTTCTACTGCCGGGACTGAGGGCGTCTACAGGAGTGAAATCCTGTGAGCCAAGACTCTATATACTGGGGGAACTGCAAATGCTGCTAAAACTGCTTGGAAATACCTGAGTCACCCCTGACCTGCCTGTGGAAACCTTTCACCTACCATCTCTGTCGTTCCTGAAGCTCTAAACCTCTTGAGGCGATGTTGGAGCAAACTTCCATCTTCTGTGGAAGAGAAACCCCCTGCTGCCAGTTGAAGCCCAAAACTTATGTCCTCCTTTGATGATGGATGTCATTCTTTCCCAGAGAGTTCATGGGCAAACATGTATGCCTTGGAGATGCAAGATGGATTGCTAAGATATCTGCTATGCAAACCATGTGCAACCATTATATGCTGTGCAAGAATGCAGATGGATGGGTTACTAATGAATACCTAAGGGAAAATCCCTAAGGGTGGCCTGCAAGATTTTGAGAATTGGGTTTAACTGTGCGGAAGCGATTAACATGATGTGTGACTGAGAATGACTGATGGAATGAACATGATCTAAGGCTGGTTACCCTGTAACGCTGTGATACCAATGTGGCATGTGAGGCTTCGACCGTAGTAATCAAAACCTTAGTCTAACTAAACTACACTTAATGATGTTTAAGAGATAGACAAATATGTGTCAATGCAATGCAGCTATATTAGATGATGAATGTGGTTACACAATGAGATCCAAAGGCATCTATGCTGTCCTAGATGATGTCTACCCCTGGAAGAGAGGGAAACATGCTGAAGAAGGATGGTTGAAAGATTGCTCTCCTGACTCCAATGTTGAGTTCCACCACTTGTATGTTGGTATCCCTCTATGTAGGAGTTGGGAAGATGGCTGAATATGCTGATGCGTGGATGCACTACTGTTCCCAGCCCTCTTGGTGTAGAAACACTGAAGGAACACACTGTTGGATGCTTAACTGTATCCCCCTTTGCTCCTAGGAAGGCAAATACTGAAGAGATCTAGATGTCTATGCTGAAATGATGCGTTTGTTTATATATGGGGAATTGGTGCTGGTCAGCCAGCTTGGCTACAGTCGGCCCGCTCTGAATATGCTCATGACTGCCATTTAAATGCCATAAATGCTTTGAAGGCTGGTCGACTGATTTGAATGCTGTCGGCTACATCCACAAGCCCCAATGCTTTTGTCTAGATGGTTAATATGATTCTACAATGCTGAATCCAACCCATACCATGTGGTACATGCTGAAAACATTCATTTAAATGTCCATAAAATGCCTGATAAATCTTGATTAAATGTCCATAAAATGCCTGATAAATCCTGATTAAATGCCTAATAATGCCATGCCATAAAATAATGCCATGTCACTGTACACCTGAATGGTGTGCACTTGACATTCCCCGCTCTGCTAAACTATTGCTGGGTGGTATACCTCGCAACCTTCGACTCCTCTTAGATCCTTCTCCACCGAACAGCTGCCCCCTTCTGTCTTCTGCTGTCGGGACTGAGGGCGTCTACTACAGGAGTGAAATCCTTTGAGCCAAGACTCTATATACTGCGGAAACTGAATGGCAAATGCTTCTAAAACTGCTTGGAAATACCTGAGTCACCCCTGACCTGCCTGTGGAAACCTTTCACCTACCATCTCTGTCGTTCCTGAAGCTCTCAACCTCTTGAGGCGATGTTGGAGCAAACTTCCATCTTCTGTGGAAGAGAAACCCCCTGCTGCTGCCAGTTGAAGCCCAAAACTTATGTCCTCCTTTGATGATGAATGTCATTCTTTCCCAGAGAGTTCATGGGCAAACATGTATGCCTTGCAGATGCAAGATGGACTGCTAAGATATCTGCTATGTAAACCATGTGTAACCCTATATGCTGTGGAAGAATGCAGATGGATGGGTTACTAATGCATACCTAAGGGAAAATCCCTAAGGGTGGCCTGCAAGTTTTTGAGAATTGGGTTTAACTGTGCAGAAGCGATTAACATGATGTTTGACTGAGAATGACTGATGGAATGAACATGATCTGAGGCTGGTTACCCTATAACGCTCTTATACCAATGTGGCATGTGAGGCTTTGACCTTAGTAATCACAACCTTAGTCTAACTAAACTACACTTAATGATGTTTAAGAGATAGACAAATATGTGTCAATGCAATGCAGCTATATTAGATGATGAATGTGGTTACACAATGAGATCCAAAGGCATCTATGCTGTCCTAGATGATGTCTACCCCTGGAAGAGAGGGAAACATGCTGAATAATGATGAAGGATGGTTGAAAGATTGCTGTCCTGACTCCAATGCTGAGTTCCATCCTAGTCCTTTTGGTGTAGAAACACTGAAGGAACACACTGTTCGATGCTTAACAGTATCCCCCTTTGGTCCTAGGAAGGAAAAAACTGAAGAGATCCAGATGTCTATGCTGAAATGATGCGTTTGTTTATATATGGGGAATTGGTGCTGGTCGGCCAGCTTGGCTGGAGTCGGCCAGCTCTGAATATGCTCACGACTGCCATTTAAATGCCATAAATGCTTTGAAGGCTGGTCGACTGATTTGAATGCTGTCGGCTGCCTCCACAAGCCCCAATGCTTTTGTCTAGATGGTTAATATGATACTACAATGCTGAATCCAACCCATACCATGTGGTACATGCTGAAAACATTCATTTAACTGTCCATAAAATGCCTGATAAATCTTGATTAAATGTCCATAAAATGCCTGATAAATCCTGATTAAATGCCTAATGATGCCACGCCATAAAATAATGCCATGTCACTGTACACCTGAATGGTGTGCACGTGACATTCCCCGCTGCTAAACTGTTGTTGGGTGGTATACCTCAAAACCTTCGACTCCTCTGAGATCCTTCTCCTCCGAACCGTTGCCCCCTTTTGTCTTCTGCTCTGCCGGGACTAAGGGCGTCTACAAGAGTGAAATCCTTTGAGCCAAGACTCTATATACTGCGGGAACTGAATGGCAAATGCTGCTAAAGCTGCTTGGAAATACCTGAGTCACCCCTGACCTGCCTGTGGAAACCTTTCACCTACCATCTCTGTCGTTCCTGAAGCTCTAAACCTCTTGAGGCGATGTTGGAGCAAACTTCCATCTTCTGTGGAACAGAAACCCCCTGCTGCTGCCAGTTGAAGCCCAAAACTTATGTCCTCCTTTGATGATGGATGTCATTCTTTCCCAGTTCATGGGCAAACATGTATGCCTTGCAGATGCAAGATGGACTGCTAAGATATCTGCTATGCAAACCATGTGCAACCCTATATGCTGTGCAAGAATGCAGATGGATGGGTTACTAATGAATACCTAAGGGAAAATCCCTAAGGGTGGCCTGCAAGTTTTTGAGAATTGGGTTTAACTGTGCGAAAGCGATTAACATGATGTCTGACTGAGAATGACTGATGGAATGAACATGATCTAAGGCTGGTTACCCTATAACGCTCTGATACCAATGTGGCATGTGAGGCTTCGACCATAGTAATCACAACCTTAGTCTAACTAAACTACACTTAAGGATGTTTAAGAGAGACAAATATGTGTCCATGCAATGCAGCTATATTACATGATGAATGTGGTTACACAATGAGATCCAAAGGCATCTATGCTATCCTAGATGATGTCTACCCCTGGAAGAGAGGGAAACATGCTGAATAATGATGAAGGATGGTTGAAAGATTGCTCTCCTGACTCTAATGCTAGGCTCCACCACTTGTATGTTGGTATCCCTCTATGTAGGAGTTGGGAAGATGGCTGAATATGCTGATGCGTGGATGCGCTACTGTTCCCAGCCCTCTTGGTGTAGAAACACTGAAGGAACACACTGTTGGATGCTTAACTGTATCCCCCTTTGCTCCTAGGAAGGAAAATACTGAAGAGATCCAGATGTCTATGCTGAAATGACGTGTTTGTTTATATATGGGGAATTGGTGTTGGTCAGCCAGCTGCAGTCGGCCAGCTCTGAATATGCTCCCGACTGCCATTTAAATGCCATAAATGCTTTGAAGGCTGGTCGACTGATTTGAATGCTGTCGGCTGCCTCCACAAGCCCCAATGCTTTTGTCTAGATGGTTAATATGATACTACAATGCTGAATCCAACCCATACCATGTGGTACATGCTGAAAACATTCATTTAAATGTCCATAAAATGCCTGATAAATCTTGATTAAATGTCCATAAAATGCCTGATAAATCCTGATTAAATGCCTAATGATGCCACGCCATAAAATAATGCCATGTCACTGTACACCTGAATGGTGTGCACGTGACATTCCCCGTTGCTAAATTGTTGCTGGGTGGTATACCTCACAACCTTCGACTCCTCTGAGATCCTTCTCCTCCGAACCACTGCCCCCTTCTGTCTTCTGCTGCAGGGACTGAGGGCGTCTACAGGAGTGAAATCCTTTGAGCCAAGACTCTATATACTGCGGGAACTGAATGGCAAATGCTGCTAAAACTGCTTGGAAATACCTGAGTCACCCCTGACCTGCCTGTGGAAACCTTTCACCTACCATCTCTGTCGTTCCTCAAGCTCTGAACCTCTTGAGGCGATGTTGGAGCAAACTTCCATCTTCTGTGGAAGAGAAACCCCCTGCTGCTGCTGCTGCCAATTGAAGCCCAAAACTTATGTCCTCCTTTGATGATGGATGTCATTCTTTCCCAGAGAGTTCATGGGCAAACATGTATGCCTTGCACATGCAAGATGGACTGCTAAGATATCTGCTCTGCAAACCATGTGCAATCCTATATGCTGTGCAAGAATGCAGATCGATTCCCCTTAGGCTCCTGTTCTATAGTCATGAGTCCATGTACTATGCGTGTGTGTGTTTTGTCTTACAGGCAAAAGTGTTGTGAAAAGAGCTGATCGTGAAGCTAATGCGCAATGAGCAGCTGATGTGGCTGATGATGTAACTGAGGATGCTGATGTGGCATCAAGAGCTGAGGTGGCAAATTAGCAACATCTAGTTAGGGTGTGCAAGCATCTAGTTAGCAAGGCTGAACTTGAGAGGTTTCCGAGACAAGTAGGGGAGAGAGGGTATAAAACTGCTCATACCCTTTATACCTACTTTATGCAAAAAAGAACTCGCTTCTGCCAGAAGAAGCTGGCCTTTTTGACCAATAAAGCTGCCCTTTTCCTCAGATGGCGAGGAAGAGCTATGCACAAAAAGAAGAATTGGTGGCTGATTTGTATGTGTGTAAGTGCGAGAGTATGTGAACTTTCTAGAGAACGTTTCAGGTGTTTGACGTTCCAAACTTTCTTTATTTAATTTAACAAACAATAATTCAACCATATTACTCAAAGAAAGAAGTAGACTTGAATAACATAGCAAAGAAAATAATTGTACCGTGCATTGTTCCATCGATGCTTTAGAAGTGTTTGCATCTCATGCAATACAGCAGTCTCGTCCCAACCAACGCCGAACTCTTGCGCGAGGATTGCCAACACATATTTCTTGTCATTATCATCTTGATCCCTACAATTTGAAAAAAAAAGTCACTTTAGTTAGATTTATCATTTGATATCAATGTATACAGAGATTTTAAAAAATACATGAAAGAATTGGACTTACTGCCAGTGGATGTGTATCTTGGGCATGTATGTGTGCACGAGCTCTCTCAAGTGGCGATGGAAAAGTGCCCCACCATCTACATACTGCACTCGCTCACTCTGATAATGGGCATCGTGCCCGATAGCATGCGAAGCTCCGAGGTGGCAAGTGGAGGTGCAGAAGGAAGCACACATGGTGAAGAGACTGGTGATGGTGATGGGTGACTACTACTACTGCACAAAAAACACATATAATTTTTAAGATTCATTTTGGATGGTTTCATGAAAATTACGCAATGGCACAGCATCGCCGGGGGGGCTGCGGGCTGCGAGGCACCGCCGCCGGGGGGGTGGGGGGGCATGAGGTCACGGCACCAGCGGCAGGGGCCGGGGAGGGTGTTTGGGCACGGCACCGCGGGGGCCGGGGGCATGAGGGCATGGCTTGGGGGGGCGATCAGGGGGGGCGTGAGGGCACAGCACCGGGGGGTGTGAGGGCACGCGGGGGCACGGCTCCCCGGCGGGGGGGGGCCGAGGGGGGGTGTGAGGGCACGGGGGGGCACGGGGGGGCATGGCTCCCCAGGGGGGGCCGAGGGGGGGGCGTGAGGGCACGGCTCCGGTGGGTGTTCGGGCACGGCACCGCGGGGGCCGGGAAGGGTGTTCGGGCTCACCGGGGTGACGGCACACGCCGTGGGGGTCGGGGGAGGGTGTTCAAGGCACGGCACTGCGGGGGCCGGATGTTCGGGCACGGCACCATGGGGGCCGGGGGAGGGTGTTCGTTCACGGCACCACGGGGGCCGGGGGCGTGAGGGCACAGCTCCGGGGGGCCGACCAGGGGGGTGTTCGGGCATGCCTCTGGGGGGCCGACCGGGGAGGGTATTTGGGCACGGCTCTGGGGGGCCGACCGGGGGGTGTTCGGGCACGGCTCCCCGGGGGGCCGGGGGGGCGTGAGGGCACGACTCCGGGGGGCCGGGCGGGTGGGTCTAAAGGCGATTCTCAGCTTGGCTGGCCTCCTTCCTTTTACGCTGAGCAAAAGGAGCCTTTCTCCTCACTTTTAGAGCTGCGATTCACTTTTGGCATATGCCTTTCTGCTGATATAAATGACAGCCAGTTTTGGTGTGCGATTTCCTTTGTAGGCTAGATCTAGCTCTAACACGCACCCCCAGCCCTTATGCTCTCTCTCTCTCTCTCTCTATCATACGCCTTAGGGACATGGGCTGCCCTAGTGGCCTTTAGGTGTCCATACTTAGGAAATTGTAGAAGAGTTAATCCACAGCAAGCTGCGAGGAGTTAATCCACAACAATCCACCGCTGGCTGGTATTGAACTTATCTATCCTTCACTAGCTAGTTGTAGCCATACCATCTTGCTGTACTTGTGCTCATATTAGAGCCTTATAATATCTTTAGGACTACCTCTCACTAAATAGCTTAGGAGCTTCTGGTGTCCATCCCTGGTGTCCATCCATGGTTCTTCTGGTAATTATCCTTAATGTATGTATTAAATTTGATTAATACAAGTTGGTGACATCTTTTATACAGGATGAAGGGCCAGCACACATGGAATTGAGAGAGAGCATGTACACATGGTGCATCTTGCACAATTGGAACCTAGAGCAGCTATAGTGCTGGAGTGCGAGGAAGAAGACCATGTACTTCTTGGACATGGTAAACATGAAGTCTATGTACATCATGTACGTGATGAGCATTAGGCTCAACCATGGCAGCTGAGGTGTGGGGATCTAAAGAGCTGCGTTTTTTTAAGAATACATGCTTGTTATTTTTAGAGCATATTGTGAATAAAAGCAAGAGTAGCAGGGGAACATAAAAGGGGCAGTCCACACATCACTTGAGCATAACCTGGGGGCAGAGTAGCTTTTGGCTGGCCTCTGTGCACCTTGGTTTCATGACTTTTCCTTCGAGAAAAAAGTTGACGTGTACTTGCTGGCTTTTTCAGCACTTCCTTAGATCTTGCCCAAGCACATAACTGTGTTGCTGGCTTTTTCAACACTTCCTTAGTTCTTGCCCAAGCACATAACTATGTTGTCCTTTATGCATGATCTCTATTGGCTCTCTCTTTCTCATGAGTTGATTATAATTTTTTTTCCTTGAAATAGCTATCGCTGAGCAAGAAAAGGCTCCCCTCTTAATGGTCATTAAGAGGATCTTGAGACAAATGGCGGTAGACAGAGTCCATCCAGGAGGATATGATTGAGTACGCTGCCATGACTGTACCCCAGCTTGAGTTAATCATCACTCACCTCTCGACACTAGTACGACCAGTAGCCTTTGGGGAGGGCTCTTCGAAGGATCCTATTCCCGGAGGTGGTGGCACACCCCAACCTGTGCATACGCTTTTGGTGCAGACGCAGGTGTAGCAGATGCCGGGCCCCAGTGTTTGACACAGGCCGAGGGCACTCCCTAGAATCGGTGCTGGTCGGCCAGCGTGGCTGCACAGTCGACCAGCTCTGAATATGCTCACCACTGCCATTTAAATGCCATAAATGCTTTAAAGGCTGGTCGGCTGACTTGAATGCTGTCGCGACTGCCTCCACAATCTATGGTACAAAAAGGTACATGTCTGCAGCCCTTGGCTACCTTCTTGAAAAGGTGATAACACCTCAAAATTCAATCCCAAACTAGGACTCCTACTGACTCAAACCCATAGTGGACTAAATGATTAAAAACAAGGAGCACTTGGGCTATTTATAGCCCCTTTCAATGCATGGGGAACTGGCCGACTGCTGGTCGGCCAGTTCATAAATTTATTAATACTCTTTTAAACACAGTCGACTGGATCACTCTTGCTCATGCTGCTGCCCGACTGCTTTCCAGTCCACACACACCCTAGTGCCTGCTCTGCTGCCTCTATGTACTGGTTCAGCTGACCATGGCTATGGGCAGCCGACACCTTCTGCAACCAGCCTACTCATCTCTTGTCCTGCTGATGTCAGTCGACAGTCCTTTCTGAACCAGCCGACTGCTTCTTCTTGCTCCAAGTCCTGCTCCATGTCCACCTCAGATGTTACACCTGAAGCTCCTACACTCTGGTTCTACCTATCTTCTACTGGTTCATACTCTTTATCTGGTTGCCTTTTCTGGATCTATGATGCACATGACATCCCCCTCTGCTAAACTTGATGACGGGAATCCAACCTGCTCTTGGATGACTGTCATCATCCCAATCCTGTCCCGAAGTCCATCTGTCATCATCCATTCTTGGCAAACCTTTTTCTCTGAAAACCCGGCCTGTTCTCCAAACCACTCTGTCTCTGATGAAGATCTATGCATCTGGTCTTCCTCTAGTCCATAATCCATTCGTGCCCTCACTCTGAACACCGTTTTGGTCTTCATTCCTGGAACTGAGTCTGGCACTCTCACATCACCCTTGGAGGATCAACCTCCCTTGGGACCGTTACCTGAGAACCTATCTAGCTTACGGAACTGCCATCCCCATCTGGCACTGTGGAACACCACAAACAAACCTCCTGGGAGTTCTTCCCAATCTGTGTTCTTGCCTTGGGCTTTGAATCCATGTACTTTCCTATACCTTGGACCTGTACACCATCATCTGGGATTGATTCAGTTTTTAGCTTTGCTGAGCCTGATGCTCTGATACCAATGTAACATGCGACAGCTCTGGGTAGTCTTCTTTCAACCCTAAACACTCTTGGAAACCATCTGATGCAAAAACGCACCATCTGATGCAAAAATGCTGATATAGAGAGAGAGTAGAGAGAGAGAGAAGTGCTGGAAATTCAGTATAATCTATGGTACAAAAAGGTACATGTCTGCAGCCCTTGGCTGCCTTCTTAAAAAGGTGATAACACCCCAAAATTCAGTCCCAAACTAGGAGCATGGTCAGAGAGACCAAGAGAGTGATCAACCTCAATATGAAGACTGAAATCTGTAAATTGTTGAGCATGCAATAAATACTATCTATCCAAGCGAGCCCAGTAGTTAGTAAAGGCATTATGATGATAGGTGCAGCCCTATTCCAGTGTGCATGGATGTCCATAAATCTTGTGCATGTGTCATGGTAAGTAACTCCTCCCATGATCGCTTTTCAAAAGGGATCATATGAGATCTATGAGTAGTGTTGTCTGATGGCATGGGAGAGTTATTAAAGTCTCCACCAAGAAGAGCACAAGATCACCATGGGTAAGAAGCAATTGTGACATGTGAGGCTTCAACCGTAGTAATCACAACCTTAGTCTAACTAAACTGCACTTAGTGATGTTTAAGAGATAGACAAATATGTGTCAATGCAATGCAACTATATTAGATGATGAATGCGGTTACAATGAGATCCAAAGGGATCTATGTTGTCCTAGATGATGTCTACCTCTGGAAGAGAGGAAAACATGCTGAATAATGATGACGGATGGCTGAAAGATGGCTATCCTGACTCCAATGCTGAGTTCCACCACTTGTCTGCTGGTATCCCTCTATGTAGGAGTTGGGAAGATGGCTGAATATGCTGATGCATGGATGTGTTGCTGTTCCCAGCCCTCTTGGTGCAGAAACGCTGAAGGAACACACTATTGGATGCTCAATTGTATCCCCCTTTGCTCCTATGAAGGAAAACGCTGAAGAGATCCAGATGTCTATGCTGAAATGATGCGTTTCTTTATATATGGGAAATTCGTGCTAGTCAGCCAGCTTTGAATATGCTCACGACTGCCATTTAAATGCCATAAATGCTTTAAAGGCTGGTCGGCTGACTTGAATGCTGTGGGCTGCCTCCACAAGTCCCAATGCTTTTGTCTAAATGGTTAATATGATGCTACAATGCTAAATCCAACCCATACCATGTGGTACATGCTGAAAACATTCATTTAAATGTCCATAAAATGCCTGATAAATCATGATTAAATGCCTGATAATGCCATTCCATAAAATAATGCCATGTCACTGTACACCTAAATGGTGTGCACGTGACATTCCCCGCTTTGCTGGATGGTATACCTGCCAACCTTCGACTCCTCTGTGATCCTTCTCCTCCGAACTACTGCCCCCTTCTGTCTTTTGCTGCGGGGACTGAGGGCGTCTACAAGAGTGAAATCCTTTAAGCCAAGACTCTATATACTGCGGGAACTGAATGGCAAATGCTCCTAAAACTGCTTGGAAATGCCTCAGTCACCCCTGATCTGCCTGTGGAAACCTTTCACCTACCATCTCCGTCGTTCGTGAAGCTCTGAACCTCCTGAGGCGATGTTGGAGAAAACCTTCGTCTTCTGTGGAAGAGAAACCCCCTGCTGCTGCCAGTTAAAGCCCAAAACTTATCTCCTCCTGAAGCTCTGAACCTCCTGAGGTGATGTTGGAGCAAACTTCTGTCTTCTCTGGAAGAGAAACCCCCTACTGCTGCAAGTTGAAGCCCAAGACTTATGTCCTCCTTTGATGATGGATGTCATTCTTTCCCAGAGAGTTCATAGGCAAACATGTATGCCTTGTAGATGCAAGATGGACTGCTAAGATGACTGCTAAGATATCTGCTATGCAAACCATGTGCAACCCTATATGCTGTGCAAGAATGCAGATGGATGGGTTACTAATGAATACCTAAGGGAAAATTCCTAAGGGTGGCCTGCAAGATTTTGAGAATTGGGTTTAACTGTGCGGAAGCGATTAACATGATGTCTGACTGAGAATGACTGATGGAATGAACATGATCTAAGGCTGGTTACCCTGTAACGCTCTGATGCCAATGTGGCATGTGAGGCTTTGACCGTAGTAATCACAACCTTAGTCTAACTAAACTACACTTAATGATGTTTAAGAGAGAGACAAATATGTGTCAATGCAATGCAGCTATATTAGATGATGAATGTGGTTACACAATGAGATCCAAAGGCATCTATGCTATCCTAGATGATGTCTACCCCTGGAAGAGAGGGAAACATGCTGAATAATGATGAAGGATGGTTGAAAGATTGCTCTCCTGACTCCAATGCTGAGTTCCACCACTTGTATGTTGGTATCCCTCTATGTCGGAGTTAGGAAGATGGCTGAATATGTTGATGCGTGGATGCGCTACTGTTCCCAGCCCTCTTGGTGTAGAAACACTGAAGAAACACACTGTTGGATGCTTAACTGTATCCCCCTTTGCTCCTAGGAAGGAAAATACTGAAAAGATCCAGATGTCTATGCTGAAATGATGCGTTTGTTTATATATGGGGAATTGGTGCTGGTCGGCCAGCTCTGAATATGCTCACGACTGCCATTTAAATGCCATAAATGCTTTGAAGGCTGGTCGACTGATTTGAATGCTGTCAGCTGCCTCCACAAGCCCCAATGCTTTTGTCTAGATGGTTAATATGATACTACAATGCTGAATCCAACCCATACCATGTGGTACATGCTGAAAACATTCATTTAAATGTCCGTAAAATGCCTGATAAATCTTGATTAAATGTCCATAAAATGCCTGATAAATCCTGATTAAATGCCTAATGATGCCACGCCATAAAATAATGCCATGTCACTGTACACCTGAATGGTGTGCACGTGACATTCCCCGCTGCTAAACTATTGCTGGGTGGAATACCTCGCAACCTTCGACTCCTCTTAGATTCTTCTCCTCCGAACCGCTGCCCCCTTCAGTTTTCTGCTCTGCCGGGACTGAGGGCGTCTACAGGAGTGAAATCCTTTGAGCCAAGACTCTATATACTACGGGAACTGAATGGCAAATGCTGCTAAAACTGCTTGGAAATACCTGAGTCACCCTTGACCTGCCTGTGGAAACCTTTCACCTACCATCTCTGTCGTTCCTGAAGATCTGAACCTCTTGAGGCGATGTTGGAGCAAACTTCCATCTTCTGTGGAAGAGAAACCCCCTGCTCTGCTGCCAGTTGAAGCCCAAAACTTATGTCCTCCTTTGATGATGGATGTCATTCTTTCCCAGAGAGTTCATGGGCAAACATGTATGCCTTGCAGATGCAAGATGGACTGCTAAGATATCTCCTATGCAAACCATGTGCAACCCTATATGCTGTGCAAGAATGCAGATGGATGGGTTACTAATGCAGACCTAATGGAAAATCCCTAAGGGTGGCCTGCAAGTTTTTGAGAATTGGGTTTAACTGTGCGAAAGCGATTAACATGTTGTCTGACTGAGAATGACTCATGGAATGAACATGATCTAAGGCTGGTTACCCTGTAACGCTCTGATACCAATGTGGCATGTGAGGCTTTGACCGTAGTAATCACAACCTTAGTCTAACTAAACTACACTTAATGATGTTTAAGAGATAGACAAATATGTGTCAATGCAATGCAGCTATATTAGATGATGAATGTGGTTACACAATGAGATCCAAAGGCATCTATGCTGTCCTAGATGATGTCTACCCCTGGAAGAGAGAGAAACATGCTGAATAATGATGAAGGATGGTTGTAAGATTGCTGTCCTGACTCCAATGCTGAGTTCCACGACTTGTATGTTGGTATCCCTCTATGTAGGAGTTGGGAAGATGGCTGAATATGCTGATGCGTGGATGCGCTACTGTTCCCAGCCCTCTTGGTGTAGAAACACTGAATGAACACACTGTTGGATGCTTAACTGTATCCCCCTTTGCTCCTAGGAAGGAAAATACTGAAGAGATCCAGATGTCTATGCTGAAATGATGCGTTTGTTTATATGTGGGAAAAAGGTGCTGGTCGGCCAGCTCTGAATATGCTCACGACTGCCATTTAAATGCCATAAATGCTTTGAAGGCTGGTCGAATGATTTGAATGCTGTCGGCTGCCTCCACAAGCCCCAATGCTTTTGTCTAGATGGTTAATATGATACTACAATGCTGGATCCAACCCATACCATGTGGTACATGCTGAAAACATTCATTTAAATGTCCATAAAATGCCTGATAAATCTTGATTAAATGTCCATAAAATGCCTGATAAATCCTGATTAAATGCCTAATGATGCCACGCCATAAAATAATGCCATGTCACTGTACACCTGAATGGTGTGCACATGACATTCCCCGCTGCTAAACTGTTGCTGGGTGGTATACCTCGCAACCTTCGACTCCTCTGAGATCCTTCTCCTCCGAACCGCTGCCCCCTTCTCTCTTCTGCTGCCGGGAGTGAGGGCGTCTACAGGAGTGAAATCCTTTGAGCCAAGACTCTATATACTGCGGGAACTGAATGGCAAATGCTGCTAAAACTGCTTGGAAATACCTGAGTCACCCCTGACCTGCCTGTGGAAACCTTTCACCTACCATCTCTGTCTTTCCTGAGGCTCTGAACCTCTTGAGGCGATGTTGGAGCAAACTTCCATCTTCTGTGGAAGAGAAACCCCCTGCTCTGCTGCCAGTTGAAGCCCAAAACTTATGTCCTCCTTTGATGATGGATGTCATTCTTTCCCAGAGAGTTCATGGGCAAACATGTATGCCTTGCAGATGCAAGATGGACTGCTAAGATATCTGCTATGCAAACCATGTGCAACCCTATATGCTGTGCAAGACTGCAGATGGATGAGTTACTAATGCATACCTAAGGGAAAATCCCTAAGGGTGGCCTGCAAGATTTTGAGAATTGGGTTTAACTATGTAGAAGCGATTAACATGATGTCTTTGAGAATGACTCATGGAATGAACATGATCTAAGGCTGGTTACCCTGTAACGCTCTGATACCAATGTGGCATGTGAGGCTTTGACCGTAGTAATCACAACCTTAGTCTAACTAAACTACACTTAATGATGTTTAAGAGATAGACAAATATGTGTCAATGCAATGCAGGTATATTAGATGATGAATGTGGTTACATAATGAGATCCAAAGGCATCTATGCTATCCTAGATGATGTCTACCCCTGAAAGAGAGGGAAACATGCTGAATAATGATGAAGGATGGTTGAACGATTGCTGTCCTGACTCCAATGCTGAGTTCCACCACTTGTATGTTGGTATCCCTCTATGTAGGAGTTGGGAAGATGGCTGAATATGCTGATGCGTGGATGCGCTACTGTTCCCAGCCCTCTTGGTGTAGAAACACTGAAGGCACACACTGGTGGATGCTTAACTGTATCCCCCTTTGCTCCTAGGAAGGGAAATACTGAAGAGATCCAGATGTCTATGCTGAAATGATGCGTTTGTTTATATATGGGGAATTGGTGCTAGTCGGCCAGCTCTGAATATGCTCACGACTTTCATTTAAATGCCATAAATGCTTTGAAGGCTGGTCGACTGATTTGAATGCTGTCGGCTGCCTCCACAAGCCCCAATGCTTTTGTCTAGATTGTTAATATGATACTACAATGCTGAATCCAACCCATACCATGTGGTACATGCTGAAAACATTCATTTAAATGTCCATAAAATGCTTGATAAATCTTGATTAAATGTCCATAAAATGCCTGATAAATCCTGATTAAATGCCTAATGATGCCACGCCATAAAATAATGCCATGTCACTGTACACCTGAATGGTGTGCACTTGACATTCCCCGCTGCTAAACTGTTGCTGGGTGGTATACCTCACAACCTTCGACTCCTCTGAGATCCTTCTCCTCCGAACCGCTGCCCCCTTCTGTCTTCTACTGCCGGGACTGAGGGCGTCTACAGGAGTGAAATCTTTTGAGCCAAGACTCTATATACTGCGGGAACTGCAAATGCTGCTAAAACTGCTTGGAAATACCTGAGTCACCCCTGACCTGCCTGTGGAAACCTTTCACCTACCATCTCTGTCGTTCCTGAAGCTCTGAACCTCTTGAGGCGATGTTGGAGCAAACTTCCATCTTCTGTGGAAGAGAAACCCCCTGCTCTGCTGCCAGCTGAAGCCCAAAACTTATGTCCTCCTTTGATGATGGATGTCATTCTTTCCCAGAGAGTTCATGGGCAAACATGTATGCCTTGCAGATGCAAGATGGACTGCTAAGATATCTGCTATGCAAACCATGTGCAACCCTATATGCTGTCCAAGAATGCAGATGGATGGGTTACTAATGCATACCTAAGGGAAAATCCCTAAGGGTGGCCTGCAAGTTTTTGAGAATTGGGTTTAACTGTGCGGAAGCGATTAACATGATGTCTGACTGAGAATGACTAATGGAATGAACATGATCTAAGGCTGGTTACCCTGTAACGCTCTGATGCCAATGTGGCATGTGAGGCTTCGACCGTAGTAATCACAACCTTAGTCTAACTAAACTACACTTAATGATGTTTAAGAGATAGACAAATATGTGTCAATGCAATGCAACTATATTAGATGATGAATGTGGTTACACAATGAGATCCAAAGGCATCTATGCTGTCCTAGATGATGTCTACCCCTCGAAGAGAGGGAAACATGCCGAAGAAGGATGGTTGAAAGATTGCTCTCCTGACTCCAATGGTGAGTTCCACCACTTGTATGTTGGTATCCCTCTATGTAGGAGTTGGGAAGATGGCTGAATATGCTGATGCGTGGATGCGCTACTGTTCCTAGCCCTCTTGGTGTAGAAACACTGAAGGAACACACTGTTGGATGCTTAACTGTATCCCCCTTTGCTCCTAGGAAGGAAAATACTGAAGCGATCCAGATGTCTATGCTGAAATGATGCGTTTGTTTATATATGGGTAATTGGTGCTGGTCGGCCAGCTCTGAATATGCTCACGACTGCCATTTAAATGCCATAAATGCTCTGAAGGCTGGTCGACTGATTTGAATGCTGTCGGCTGCCTCCACAAGCCCCAATGCTTTTGTCTAGATGGTTAATATGATACTACAATGCTGAATCCAACCCATACCATGTGGTACATGCTAAAAACATTCATTTAAATGTCCATAAAATGCCTGATAAATCTTGAATAAATGTCCATAAAATGCCTGATAAATCCTGATTAAATGCCTAATGATGCCACGCCATAAAAAAATGCCATGTCACTGTACACCTGAATGGTGTGCACGTGACATTCCCTGCTGCTAAACTGTTGCTGGGTGGTATACCTCGCAACCTTCGACTCCTCTGAGATCCTTCTCCTCCGAACCGCTGCCCCCTTCTGTCTTCTACTGCCGGGACTGAGGGCGTCTACAGGAGTGAAATCCTGTGAGCCAAGACTCTATATACTGGGGGAACTGCAAATGCTGCTAAAACTGCTTGGAAATACCTGAGTCACCCCTGACCTGCCTGTGGAAACCTTTCACCTACCATCTCTGTCGTTCCTGAAGCTCTAAACCTCTTGAGGCGATGTTGGAGCAAACTTCCATCTTCTGTGGAAGAGAAACCCCCTGCTGCCAGTTGAAGCCCAAAACTTATGTCCTTCTTTGATGATGGATGTCATTCTTTCCCAGAGAGTTCATGGGCAAACATGTATGCCTTGGAGATGCAAGATGGATTGCTAAGATATCTGCTATGCAAACCATGTGCAACCATTATATGCTGTGCAAGAATGCAGATGGATGGGTTACTAATGAATACCTAAGGGAAAATCCCTAAGGGTGGCCTGCAAGATTTTGAGAATTGGGTTTAACTGTGCGGAAGCGATTAACATGTTGTCTGACTGAGAATGACTGATGGAATGAACATGATCTAAGGCTGGTTACCCTGTAACGCTGTGATACCAATGTGGCATGTGAGGCTTCGACCGTAGTAATCAAAACCTTAGTCTAACTAAACTACACTTAATGATGTTTAAGAGATAGACAAATATGTGTCAATGCAATGCAGCTATATTAGATGATGAATGTGGTTACACAATGAGATCCAAAGGCATCTATGCTGTCCTAGATGATGTCTACCCCTGGAAGAGAGGGAAACATGCTGAAGAAGGATGGTTGAAAGATTGCTCTCCTGACTCCAATGTTGAGTTCCACCACTTGTATGTTAGTATCCCTCTATGTAGGAGTTGGGAAGATGGCTGAATATGCTGATGCGTGGATGCACTACTGTTCCCAGCCCTCTTGGTGTAGAAACACTGAAGGAACACACTGTTGGATGCTTAACTGTATCCCCCTTTGCTCCTAGGAAGGCAAATACTGAAGAGATCTAGATGTCTATGCTGAAATGATGCGTTTGTTTATATATGGGGAATTGGTGCTGGTCAGCCAGCTTGGCTACAGTCGGCCCGCTCTGAATATGCTCATGACTGCCATTTAAATGCCATAAATGCTTTGAAGGCTGGTCGACTGATTTGAATGCTGTCGGCTACATCCACAAGCCCCAATGCTTTTGTCTAGATGGTTAATATGATTCTACAATGCTGAATCCAACCCATACCATGTGGTACATGCTGAAAACATTCATTTAAATGTCCATAAAATGCCTGATAAATCTTGATTAAATGTCCATAAAATGCCTGATAAATCCTGATTAAATGCCTAATAATGCCATGCCATAAAATAATGCCATGTCACTGTACACCTGAATGGTGTGCACTTGACATTCCCCGCTCTGCTAAACTATTGCTGGGTGGTATACCTCGCAACCTTCGACTCCTCTTAGATCCTTCTCCACCGAACAGCTGCCCCCTTCTGTCTTCTGCTGTCGGGACTGAGGGCGTCTACTACAGGAGTGAAATCCTTTGAGCCAAGACTCTATATACTGCGGAAACTGAATGGCAAATGCTTCTAAAACTGCTTGGAAATACCTGAGTCACCCCTGACCTGCCTATGGAAACCTTTCACCTACCATCTCTGTCGTTCCTGAAGCTCTCAACCTCTTGAGGCGATGTTGGAGCAAACTTCCATCTTCTGTGGAAGAGAAACCCCCTGCTGCTGCCAGTTGAAGCCCAAAACTTATGTCCTCCTTTGATGATGAATGTCATTCTTTCCCAGAGAGTTCATGGGCAAACATGTATGCCTTGCAGATGCAAGATGGACTGCTAAGATATCTGCTATGTAAACCATGTGTAACCCTATATGCTGTGGAAGAATGCAGATGGATGGGTTACTAATGCATACCTAAGGGAAAATCCCTAAGGGTGGCCTGCAAGTTTTTGAGAATTGGGTTTAACTGTGCAGAAGCGATTAACATGATGTTTGACTGAGAATGACTGATGGAATGAACATGATCTGAGGCTGGTTACCCTATAACGCTCTTATACCAATGTGGCATGTGAGGCTTTGACCTTAGTAATCACAACCTTAGTCTAACTAAACTACACTTAATGATGTTTAAGAGATAGACAAATATGTGTCAATGCAATGCAGCTATATTAGATGATGAATGTGGTTACACAATGAGATCCAAAGGCATCTATGCTGTCCTAGATGATGTCTACCCCTGGAAGAGAGGGAAACATGCTGAATAATGATGAAGGATGGTTGAAAGATTGCTGTCCTGACTCCAATGGTGAGTTCCATCCTAGTCCTTTTGGTGTAGAAACACTGAAGGAACACACTGTTCGATGCTTAACAGTATCCCCCTTTGGTCCTAGGAAGGAAAAAACTGAAGAGATCCAGATGTCTATGCTGAAATGATGCGTTTGTTTATATATGGGGAATTGGTGCTGGTCGGCCAGCTTGGCTGGAGTCGGCCAGCTCTGAATATGCTCACGACTGCCATTTAAATGCCATAAATGCTTTGAAGGCTGGTCGACTGATTTGAATGCTGTCGGCTGCCTCCACAAGCCCCAATGCTTTTGTCTAGATGGTTAATATGATACTACAATGCTGAATCCAACCCATACCATGTGGTACATGCTGAAAACATTCATTTAACTATCCATAAAATGCCTGATAAATCTTGATTAAATGTCCATAAAATGCCTGATAAATCCTGATTAAATGCCTAATGATGCCACGCCATAAAATAATGCCATGTCACTGTACACCTGAATGGTGTGCACGTGACATTCCCCGCTGCTAAACTGTTGTTGGGTGGTATACCTCAAAACCTTCGACTCCTCTGAGATCCTTCTCCTCCGAACCGTTGCCCCCTTTTGTCTTCTGCTCTGCCGGGACTAAGGGCGTCTACAAGAGTGAAATCCTTTGAGCCAAGACTCTATATACTGCGGGAACTGAATGGCAAATGCTGCTAAAGCTGCTTGGAAATACCTGAGTCACCCCTGACCTGCCTGTGGAAACCTTTCACCTACCATCTCTGTCGTTCCTGAAGCTCTAAACCTCTTGAGGCGATGTTGGAGCAAACTTCCATCTTCTGTGGAACAGAAACCCCCTGCTGCTGCCAGTTGAAGCCCAAAACTTATGTCCTCCTTTGATGATGGATGTCATTCTTTCCCAGTTCATGGGCAAACATGTATGCCTTGCAGATGCAAGATGGACTGCTAAGATATCTGCTATGCAAACCATGTGCAACCCTATATGCTGTGCAAGAATGCAGATGGATGGGTTACTAATGAATACCTAAGGGAAAATCCCTAAGGGTGGCCTGCAAGTTTTTGAGAATTGGGTTTAACTGTGCGAAAGCGATTAACATGATGTCTGACTGAGAATGACTGATGGAATGAACATGATCTAAGGCTGGTTACCCTATAACGCTCTGATACCAATGTGGCATGTGAGGCTTCGACCATAGTAATCACAACCTTAGTCTAACTAAACTACACTTAAGGATGTTTAAGAGAGACAAATATGTGTCCATGCAATGCAGCTATATTACATGATGAATGTGGTTACACAATGAGATCCAAAGGCATCTATGCTATCCTAGATGATGTCTACCCCTGGAAGAGAGGGAAACATGCTGAATAATGATGAAGGATGGTTGAAAGATTGCTCTCCTGACTCTAATGCTAGGCTCCACCACTTGTATGTTGGTATCCCTCTATGTAGGAGTTGGGAAGATGGCTGAATATGCTGATGCGTGGATGCGCTACTGTTCCCAGCCCTCTTGGTGTAGAAACACTGAAGGAACACACTGTTGGATGCTTAACTGTATCCCCCTTTGCTCCTAGGAAGGAAAATACTGAAGAGATCCAGATGTCTATGCTGAAATGACGTGTTTGTTTATATATGGGGAATTGGTGTTGGTCAGCCAGCTGCAGTCGGCCAGCTCTGAATATGCTCCCGACTGCCATTTAAATGCCATAAATGCTTTGAAGGGTGGTCAACTGATTTGAATGCTGTCGGCTGCCTCCACAAGCCCCAATGCTTTTGTCTAGATGGTTAATATGATACTACAATGCTGAATCCAACCCATACCATGTGGTACATGCTGAAAACATTCATTTAAATGTCCATAAAATGCCTGATAAATCTTGATTAAATGTCCATAAAATGCCTGATAAATCCTGATTAAATGCCTAATGATGCCACGCCATAAAATAATGCCATGTCACTGTACACCTGAATGGTGTGCACGTGACATTCCCCGTTGCTAAATTGTTGCTGGGTGGTATACCTCACAACCTTCGACTCCTCTGAGATCCTTCTCCTCCGAACCACTGCCCCCTTCTGTCTTCTGCTGCAGGGACTGAGGGCGTCTACAGGAGTGAAATCCTTTGAGCCAAGACTCTATATACTGCGGGAACTGAATGGCAAATGCTGCTAAAACTGCTTGGAAATACCTGAGTCACCCCTGACCTGCCTGTGGAAACCTTTCACCTACCATCTCTGTCGTTCCTCAAGCTCTGAACCTCTTGAGGCGATGTTGGAGCAAACTTCCATCTTCTGTGGAAGAGAAACCCCCTGCTGCTGCTGCTGCCAATTGAAGCCCAAAACTTATGTCCTCCTTTGATGATGGATGTCATTCTTTCCCAGAGAGTTCATGGGCAAACATGTATGCCTTGCACATGCAAGATGGACTGCTAAGATATCTGCTCTGCAAACCATGTGCAATCCTATATGCTGTGCAAGAATGCAGATGGATGGGTTACTAATAAATACCTAAGGGCAAATCCCTAAGGTAGGAGTTGGGAAGATGGCTGAATATGCTGATGTGTGGATGCGCTACTGTTCCCAGCCCTCTTGGTGTAGAAACACTGAAGGAACACACTTTTGAATGCTTAACTGTATCCCCCTTTGCTCCTAGGAAGGAAAATACTGAAGAGATCCAGATGTCTATGCTGAAATGATGCGTTTGTTTATATATGGAGAATTGGTGCTGGTCGGCCAGCTGCGGTCGGCCAGCTCTCAATATGCTCACGAGCTGCAGTCGGCCAGCTCTGAATATGCTCACGTTTGCCATTTAAATGCCATAAATGCTTTGAAGGCTAGTCGACTGATTTGAATGCTGTCGGCTGCCTCCACAAGCCCCAATGCTTTTGTCTAGATGGTTAATATGATACTACAATGCTGAATCCAACCCATACCATGTGGTACATGCTGAAAACATTCATTGAAATGTCCGTAAAATTCCTGATAAATCTTGATTAAATGTCCATAAAATGCCTCATAAATCCTGATTAAATGCCTAATGATGCCACGCCATAAAATAATGCCATGTCACTGTACACCTGAATGGTGTGCACGTGACATTCCCCGCTGCTAAACTATTGCTGGGTGGTATACCTCACAACCTTCGACTCCTCTGAGATCCTTCTCCTCCGAACCGCTGCCCCCTTCTGTCCTCTGCTCCCGAGACTGAGGGCGTCTACAGGAGTGAAATCCTTTGAGCCAAGACTGTGTCTACTACGGGAACTGAATGGCAAATGCTGCTAAAACTGCTTGGAAATACCTGAGTCACCCCTGACGTGCCTGTGGAAACCTTTCACCTACCATCTCTGTCGTTCCTGAAGCTCTGAGCCTCTTGAGGCGATGTTGGAGCAAACTTCCATCTTCTGTGGAAGAGAAACCCCCTGCTCTGCCAGTTGAAGCCCAAAACTTATGTCCTCCTTTGATGATGGATGTCATTCTTTCCCAGAGAGTTCATGGGCAAACATGTATGCCTTGCAGATGCAAGATGGACTGCTAAGATATCTGCTATGTAAACCATGTGCAACCCTATATGCTGTGCAAGAATGCAGATGGATGGGTTACTAATGAATACCTAAGGGAAAATCCCTAAGGGTGGCCTACAAGACTTTGAGAATTGGGTTAAAATGTGCGGAAGCGATTAACATGATGTCTGACTGAGAATGACTGATGGAATGAACATGATCTAAGGCTGGTTACCCTATAACGCTCTGATACCAATGTGGCATGTGAGGCTTCCACCGTAGTAATCACAACCTTAGTCTAACTAAACTACACTTAAGGATGTTTAAGAGAGACAAATATGTGTCCATGCAATGCAGCTATATTACATGATGAATGTGGTTACACAATGAGATCCAAAGGCATCTATGCTGTCCTAGATGATGTCTACCCCTGGAAGAGAGGGAAACATGCTGAATAATGATGAAGGATGGTTGAAAGATTGCTCTCCTGACTCCAATGCTGAGTTCCACCACTTGTATGTTGGTATCCCTCTATGTAGGAGTTGGGAAGATGGCTGAATATGCTGATGCGTGGATGCGCTACTGTTCCCAGCCCTCTTGGTGTAGAAACACTGAAGGAACACAGTGTTGGATGCTTAATTGTATCCCCCTTTGCTCCTAGGAAGGAAAATACTGAAGAGATCCAGATGTCTATGCTGAAATGATGCATTTGTTTATATATGGGGAATTGGTGCTGGTTGGCCAGTTGCAGTCGGCCAGCTCTGAATATGCTCAGGACTGCCATTTAAATGCCATAAATGCTTTGAAGGCTGGTCGAGTGATTTAAATGCTGTCGGCTTCCTCCCACAAGCCCCAATGCTTTTGTCTAGATGGTTAATATGATACTACAATGCTGAATCCAACCCATACCATGTGGTACATGCTGAAAACATTCATTTAAATGTCCATAAAATGCCTGATAAATCTTGATTAAATGTCCAAAAGATGCCTGATAAATCCTGATTAAATGCCTAATGATGCCACGCCATAAAATAATGCCATGTCACTGTACACCTGAATGGTGTGCATGTGACATTCCCCGCTGCTAAACTGTTGCTGGGTGGTATACCTCGCAACCTTCGACTCCTCTGAGCTCCTTCTCCTCCAAACCGCTGCGCCCTTCTATCTTCTGCTCTGCCGGGACTGAGGGCATCTACAGGAGTGAAATCTTTTGAGCCAAGACTCTATATACTACGGGAACTTAATGGCAAATGTTGCTAAAACTGCTTGGAAATACTTGAGTCACCCCTGACCTGCCTGTGGAAACCTTTCACCTACCATCTGTGTCGTTCCTGAGGCTCTGAACCTCTTGAGGCGATGGAGCAGACTTCCATTTTCTGTGGAAGAGAAACCCCCTGCTGCCAGTTGAAGCCCAAAACTTATGTCCTCCTTTGATGATGGATGTCATTCTTTCCCAGAGAGTTCATGGGCAAACATGTAAGCCTTGCAGATGCAAGATGGACTGCTAAGATATCTGCTATGCAAATCATGTGCAACCTATATGCTGTGCAAGAATGCAGATGGATGGGTTACTAATGCATACCTAAGGGAAAATCCCTAAGGGTGGCCTGCTGCAAGATTTTGAGAATTGGGTTTAACTGTGCGGAAGCGATTAACATGATGTCTGACTGAGAATGACTGATAGAATGAACATGATCTAAGGATGGTTACCCTGTAACGCTCTGATACCAATGTGGCATGTGAGGCTTTGACCGTAGTATTCACAACCTTAGTCTAGCTAAACTACACTTAATGATGTTTAAGAGATAGACAAATATGCATCAATGCAATGCAGCTATATTAGATGATGAATGTGGTTACACAATGAGATCCAAAGGCATCTATGCTGTCCTAGATGATGTCTACCCCTGGAAGAGAGGGAAACATGCTGAATAATGATGAAGGATGGTTGAAAGATTGCTCTCCTGACTCCAATGCTGAGTTCCACCACTTGTATGTTGGTATCCCTCTATGTAGGAGTTGGGAAGATGGCTGCATATGCTGATGCATGGATGCGCTACTGTTCCCAGCCCTCTTGGTGTAGAAACACTGAAGGAACACACTGTTGGATGCTTAACTGTATCCCCCTTTGCTCCTAGGAAGGAAAATACTGAAGAGATCCAGATGTCTGTGCTGAAATGATGCGTTTGTTTATATATGGGGAATTGGTGCTGGTCGGCCAGCTTTGCTGCAGTAGTCGGCCAGCTCTGAATATGCTCAGGACTGCCATTTAAATGCCATAAATGCTTTGAAGGCTGGTCGAGTGATTTAAATGCTGTCGGCTTCCTCCCACAAGCCCCAATGCTTTTGTCTAGATGGTTAATATGATACTACAATGCTGAATCCAACCCATACCATGTGGTACATGCTGAAAACATTCATTTAAATGTCCATAAGATGCCTGATAAATCTTGATTAAATGTCCATAAAACGCCTGATAAATCTTGATTAAATGCCTAATGATGCCACATCATAAAATAATGCCATGTCACTGTACACCTGAATGGTGTGCACGTGACTTTCCCCGCTGCTAAACTGTTGCTGGGTGGTATACCTCGCAACCTTCGACTCCTCTGAGATCCTTCTCCTTCGAACCGCTGCCCCCTTCTGTCTTCTGCTGTCGGGACTGAGGGCGTCTACAGAAGTGAAATCCTTTGAGCCAAGACTCTATATACTGCGGGAATTGAATGGCAAATGCTGCTAAATTGCTTGGAAATACCTGAGTCACCCCTGACCTGCCTGTGGTGGAAACCTTTCACCTACCATCTATGTTGTTCCTGAAGCTCTGAACCTCTTGAGGTGATGTTGGAGTAAACTTCCATCTTCTTTGGAAGAGAAACCCCCTAGTGCTGCGAGTTGAAGCCCAAAACTTATGTCCTCCTTTGATGATGGATGTCATTCTTTCCCAGAGAGTTCATGGGCAAACATGTATGCCTTGCAGATGTAAGATGGACTACTAAGATATCTGCTATGCAAACCATGTGCAACCCTATATGCTGTGCAAGAATGCAGATGGATGGGTTACTAATGAATACCTAAGGGAAAAACCCCTAGGGGTGGCCTGCAAGATTTTGAGAATTGGGTTTAACTGTGCGGAAGCGATTAACATGATGTCTGACTGAGAATGACTGATGGAATGAACATGATCTAAGGCTGGTTACCCTGTAACGCTCTGATACCAATGTGGCATGTGAGGCTTCGACCGTAGTACTCACAACCTTAGTCTAACTAAACTACACTTAATGATGTTTAAGAGATAGACAAATATGTGTCAATGCAATGCAACTATATTAGATGATGAATGTGGTTACACAATGAGATCCAAAGGCATCTATGCTGTCCTAGATGATGTCTACCCCTGGAAGAGAGGCAAACATGCTGAATAATGATGAAGGATGGTTGAAAGATTGCTCTCCTGACTCCAATGCTGAGTTCCACCACTTGTATGTTGGTATCCCTCTATGTAGGAGTTGGGAAGATGGCTGAACATGCTGATGCGTGGATGCGCTACTGTTCCCAGCCCTCTTGGTGTAGAAAAACTGGAGGAACACACTGTTGGATGCTTAAATGTATCCCCCTTTGCTCCTAGGAAGGAAAATACTGAAGAGATCCAGATGTCTATGCTGAAATGATGCGTTTGTTTATATATGGGGAATTGGTGCTAGTCGGCCAGCTTGGCTGCAGTTGGCCAGCTCTGAATATGCTCACGACTGCCATTTAAATGCCATAAATGCTTTGAAGGCTGGTCGAATGATTTGAATGCTGTCAGCTGCCTCCACAAGCCCCAATGCTTTTGTCTAGATGGTTAATATGATACTACAATGCTGGATCCAACCCATACCATGTGGTACATGCTGAAAACATTCATTTAAATGTCCATAGAATGCCTGATAAATCTTGATTAAATGTCTATAAAATGCCTGATAAATCCTGATTAAATGCCTAATGATGCCACGCCATACAATAATGCCATGCCACTGTACACCTGAATGGTGTGCACGTGACATTCCCCGCTGCTAAACTGTTGCTGGGTGGTATATCTCGCAACCTTCGACTCCTCTGAGATCCTTCTCCTCCGAACCGCTGCCCGTCTTCTACTGCCGGGACTGAGGGCGTCTACAGGAGTGAAATCTTTTGAGCCAAGACTCTATATACTGTGGGAACTGAATGGCAAATGCTGCTAAAACTGCTTGAAAATACCTGAGTCACCCCTGACCTACCTGTGGAAACCTTTCACCTACCATCTCTGTCGTTCCTGAAGCTCTGAACCTCTTGAGGCGATGTTGGAGCAAACTTCCATCTTCTGTGGAAGAGAAACCCCCTGCTGCTTCCAATTAAAGCCCAAAACGTATGTCCTCCTTTGATGATGGATGTCATTCTTTCCCAGAGAGTTCATGGGCAAACATGTATGCCTTGCAGATGCAAGATGGACTGCTAAGATATCTGCTATGCAAACCATGTGCAACCCTATATGCTGTGCAAGAATAAAGATGGATGGGTTACTAATGCATACCTAAGGGAAAATCCCTAAGGGTAGATTTTGAGAATTGGGTTTAACTGTGCGGAAGCAATTAACGTGATGTCTGACTGAGAATTACTGATGGAATGAACATGATCTAAGGCTGGTTACCCTGTAACGCTCTAATACCAATGTGGCATGTGAGGCTTCTACCGTAGTAATCACAACCTTAGTCTAACTAAACTACACTTAATGATGTTTAAGAGATAGACAAATATGTGTCAATGCAATGCAGCTATATTAGATGATGAATGTGGTTACACAATGAGATCCAAAGGCATCTATGCTATCCTAGATGATGTCTACCCCTGGAAGAGAGGGTAACATGCTGAATAATGATGAAGGATGGTTGAAAGATTGCTCTCCTGACTCAAATGCTGAGTTCCACCACTTGTATGTTGGTATCCCTCTATGTAGGAGTTGGGAAGATGGTTGAATATGCTGATGCGTGGATGCGCTACTGTTCCCAGCCCTCTTGGTGTAGAAACACTGAAGGAACACACTGTTGGATGCTTAACTATATCCCCCTTTGCTCCTAGGAAGGAAAATACTGAAGAGATCCAGATGTCTATGCTGAAATGATGTGTTTGTTTATATATGGGGAATTGGTGCTGGTCGGCCACCTTGGCTGCAGAGTCGACCAGCTCTGAATATGCTCAGGACTGCCATTTAAATGCCATAAATGCTTTGAAGGCTGGTCGACTCATTTGAATGCTGTCGGCTGCCTCCACAAGCCCCAATGCTTTTGTCTAGATGGTTAATATGATACTACAATGCTGAATCCAACCCATACCATGTGGTACATGCTGAAAACATTCATTTAAATGCCCATAAAATGCCTGATAAATCTTGATTAAATGTCCATAAAATGCCTGATAAATCCTGATTAAATGCCTAATAATGCCGCGCCATCAAATAATGCCATGTCACTGTACACCTGAATGGTGTGCACGTGACATTCCCTGCTGCTAAACTGTTGCTGGGTGGTATACCTCGCAACCTTCGACTCCTCTGAGATCCTTCTCCTCCAAACTGTTGCCCCCTTCTGTCTTCTGCTGTCGGGACTGAGGGCGTCTACAGGAGTGAAATCCTTTGAGCCAAGACTCTATATACTGCGGAAACTGAATTGCAAATGCTGCTAAAACTGCTTGGAAATACCTGAGTCACCCCTGACCTGCCTGTGGAAACCTTTCACCTACCATCTCTATCGTTCCTAAAACTCTTAACCTCTTGAGGCGATGTTGGAGCAAACTTCCATCTTCTGTGGAAGAGAAACCCCCTACTACTGCCAGTTGAAGCCCAAAACTTATGTCCACCTTTGATGATGGATGTCATTCTTTCCCAGAGAGTTCATGGGCAAACATGTATGCCTTGCAGATGCAAGATGGACTGCTAAGATATCTGCTATGCAAACCATGTGCAACCCTATATGCTGTGCAAGAATGCAGATGGATGGGTTACTAATGAATACCTAAGGGAAAATCCCTAAGGGTGGCCTGCAAGATTTTGAAAATTGGGTTTAACTGTGCGGAAGCGATTAACATGATGTCTGACTGAGAATGACTGATGGAATGAACATGATCTAAGGCTGGTAACCCTGTAACGCTCTGATACCAATGTGGCATGTGAGGATTCGACCGTAGTACTCACAACCTTAGTCTAACTAAACTACACTTAATGATGTTTAAGAGATAGACAAATATGTGTCAATGCAATGCAGCTATATTAGATGATGAATGTGGTTACACAATGAGATCCAAACGCATCTATGCTATCCTAGATGATGTCTACCCCTGGAAGAGAGGGAACCATGCTGAATAATGATGAAGGATGGTTGAAAGATTGCTCTCCTGACTCCAGTGCTGAGTTCCACCACTTGTATGTTGGTATCCCTCTATGTAGGAGTTGGGAAGATGGCTGAATATGCTGATGCGTGGATGCGCTACTGTTCCCAGCCCTCTTGGTGTAGAAACACTGAAGGAACACACTGTTGGATGCTTAACTGTATCCCCCTTTGCTCCTAGGAAGGAAAATACTGAAGAGATCCAGATGTCTATGCTGAAATGATGCGTTTGTTTATATATGGGGAATTGGTGATAGTCGGCCAGCTTGGCTGCAGTTGGCCAGCTCTGAATATGCTCACGACTGCCATTTAAATGCCATAAATGCGTTGAAGGCTGGTCGACTGATTTGAATGCTGTCGGCTGCCTCCACAAGCCCCAATGCTTTTGTCTAGATGGTTAATATGATACTACAATGCTGAATCCAACCCATACCATGTGGTACATGCTGAAAAAATTCATTTAAATGTCCATAAAATGCCTAATAAATCTTGATTAAATGTCCATAAAATGCCTGATAAATCCTGATTAAATGCCTAATGATGCCACGCCATAAAATAATGCCATGTCACTGTACACCTGAATGGTGTGCACGTTGTCGTGCCACAGCACGTCTATGGTGTGAAACCATGCATGTGAGGCTATTAAATGCAAATCCAGATGCATGGGATTAAGTGTCTGTGTACATACGGGATGTATGGTGTGTGGAGGGTTTTGCTTTTGAGGGCGTTGCCAGGTGGTAAGGGTTGACGGTATTGGCTTTGAGCTTGTTGCAGGCCTGTCGGGTGAGAGGTCAGATGATGGAGAAGATGTCAGCTGTTCGATGGTTCGTATGTGTGTGCGGCCGTTTGGTATGTGTGGGCACTTGAAGCTTTATTGAAGTGTGAATGGAAGGCATGGGCAGAAAAAGGTAAAAAGGGCCAAGTTTGCCTTGGACTTGGTGTGAAAAGACATGTTATGGTGGCCATTTTCCAAATAAATAAAATAAATAAAACAATGAAAAACGTGGCCAACGAGGTAGTAGCCACGTAGAGGACTGCAGCTGGAGTCCCTGGAAGGTTGGCGAAGCCGCCTTATGGAGATGAGGAGCCGTCGAGCAGAGGATACAGTGAGGAAGGGAGAGAGCATAAAGAAAGTGGAAAGAAATCTCTGGCTCATTGCCGCATGTACATCTATAAGCAGAGAAGGTCACTGAGTAGAAGGAAGGCTGGCACGCAGAGGCGTAGCCTATGGTGCTGGAGGACACCTGGCTAAGAGCTGCATAGAGGGTGGCCGCCGATGAAGGGAGACAGAGGGAGGGCGGCTGACAGAGAAAGAGAGTGCGGCTGACAGAGAAAGAGAGGGACGGGCCGCCTGGGTAAAGAAGGTGAGGAGCTGCAACTGGATATGGGGGGGGGGCAGCCGTGTGAAGAAGGGAGGGGAGCTAAGAAAAAGTCAAGCTTTTCGAACACCCATAAAAGAATAAAAATCCCACTGCTGCGTCAGGAAGCTGTCTCTGTGCTTATCCTCTTACTGGCGTCCTTATTTTTACTGCCTTGAAGGTTACTCTGGATCCCAAACTTATCCCTACCTTGAAGTCTGGCTTTGTAAAGAGTATTCCTCTTCTCGAAATAGAGGACCAAGTTTCCATTTCGATCATCTCTGATGTGGTTGCAAATATTTCCATTTTTCCCAAGAATGCGGAAGCTCGGGGTGCCAATCAAGCTAATACAATTATTGCCCTTCTCAGCAGCAAGGCACTCCTTTTCCCAAGTGTTGGGCCATACGAATACTTGCCTTTTGGCCCTTATTCTCCTCCTGGAATCATAGCAGAGACTCAGCTAAGTGCAGGTGCTCAGGTTGGTATTGGAACTGGTATAGCAGCCTTTGCAGCAATCCTTGTGATTATTTGCAGTTATGCTTTGCTGCAGAAGTAAAGAGGAGCCGCCTTGTGTTGTGTGTGGGGTTCCTGGAAAAAGCAGCCGCTGTAGAAGACAGGGCAGCCACAAAAGGATCACAGTGGGTGTGAGGGGAATGAAGGCATTAGGTATGCATGGGCAGCTGATGTGCATGGTGCTATAGGGATACTACTCTGGCCAGAGGAATCAGCCGTCAACAAAGGGAACCATAAGATGGTTGGTTTGGTCATGTATATGAGGTGTCTTTGTTTGCTTTGATTTTATAGTTTGTTTGATGTTGAGCCTCTGATGCTCCATGATGGCCATGTATATCTTCATGTGAATACCACAAGGTGACTTTCTGGAATGCAAAGCCATATGAGATGAAACAAGCCATGTTAATGTCAGTTTATTATATGTATCATGTGTCCAATATTGGCTTTGAGGATGCACATGTATAGTTGGGTACTCGATCTTTGATGGTTCTAGCTTTTGCTAGTGATGCCCCTTGAAGTTCAACCACTTACTCTCACAGCCAGAAGCCTCGCACTTTCCCAGCGACACCGCCCACGTCACGACATCTTTGGTGAACCCGACGTGAAACCGCTGGGGTGAGAGTACGTAGAGATGACTAGCAAAATGGAGCATTTATATGCAGAAATGAAAGAGCTTGAAGAGCGGTTCAGGAAGATTGAAGAAGAAAAGCGAATTCAGGAAGCCGTGGAAATTGTGATGCAATTGGTATATGACAGGGTCAATATATTTGATGGTTACGATCCAGAAAGCTATCTAAGGTGTTATGAGACAGAGATGAAGAATCAAGGGGTTCCTGAAAACATGATGATTGCATCTTTTGCATACCTTGTAAGTCCTGATTTAAAAGATGAAGTGCTGGAACTAGCAGAGTATCACTCCAAACGATGGAGTGATTTTGCAGATGCACTTATTTATGCGAGTTCCAGGTATAATGTGAGCTGTGATAGTATTCCAGCAACAATCCGAGCCAATTTAGAAGCGGTTGTCGATGCATGTCTTATGGAAGACAATCAATTGCTATTCAAGGCTGATACAGAGATTGTGGAGGCTGTTTATGCTAAATTGGGATTGCAAAAAGCCATTAGTGAGCAACAAGGCCTTCACAGTGCAAAAAGGGATGCTTTGCTATAGCCTCATAAAGATGCAATGGGTGAACTGTGCAAGTATAATCTGTTTTCTGAGGGTGCAGACATACAGGGTCCTATGATCATACCACATGATGTATGTATGCCTATGCTTGAGGAGACACTTGATTCAGAGAGCTTCAGGACAGGTGCTCAAGACCCAGTACACGAGGAAGAGGACTGTGAAGCATGTAAGCTGTGTAAACTTGAGGATTCTCATGACGAAAGTGCTCATTTGAAGGGTATTCCTCAGGTGTCGTATCATATGTGTGAAGAACAGCAGGAACCAATGCTTCTTGCTGAAAACATGATTGCAGAGTTTGAAGATCTAAGACAAGAAGAAGATGCTATCATTACTGCATTCTTATCTGGTTATGATGCTTATAAGCAGGATGATGTACATGAATATGCAGACGGGCCACAAGTATGTGTGATTGATTTAGAGGGGGTGAGTGATATGGGTGATTCCAACAGTGATGTTGCTTCTGAAGCTGGTTGCCAAGGTTCTTTGGATTTGGGTTATTCTGGAATGCTAACAGGGTGTTCCAACAATAAACAGGGTGATGCTATGTCATCAGTGTCAGGGTTACCTTGCAACCACATTTGTGAGCAACAATCTCGAGCTTGGAAGCCTGTTTATGATGATGATTTGGAGAGGGAAATTGAATCTGTCTTTTTGAATCATACATGGTTCAATGACATACAGATTCAAGGCTACTCGGGTGAGGGACCCATAAATCTAAGCCCATCTGCAGACAGGTATCAAGAAATACTGGGAGATAACATGCAGGATATGCAAAGTGTGGTCACAGAGCCTCATGAGGCTGCATGTGAGCAACCAAATGGATATAGTTATGGGGGTATGAATGTTCATGATAATCAACATGTGGGATTGCAAGATGATAATGGCTTCAATGCGATTGATCCTGGATTGGATGCTATCTTAGATGATGCATTGGATGATTTCATGGTATATAATAGATCCCTATCAGCTTTGGGCTCTTCTATGCTTGATGCTAGTCAACTGTTGGTTGCAAGTGAGGATATGCAGGTGTTATGTAAGCCAAATGATTGTGATAAGATGGATTCAGATCTGAAGGCTATTCTCGATGATGCCTTGTTGGACTTTGTATGTGTTGATGCTTTTCCGTCTTTGGATGAGAAGAATGAATGTTTATCAGTGGGTGAGCTGGATCCGGGCACAGTAGATTTGGATGGGATGTTACCAAGTGTGTATTCTATGCTGTTAATGCAGTTGTTACTTGGTGTAGCCATACAATATGTGGTGCAAAGGCTTCAAACATGGCCTGAGGAAAATTTTGAAGCAAATCATTTTGAAGAGCATCCCACTTTGAATGATGAGGATAATTATGCATATGCAGAGAATCTAAGTGAGGATAGGGCTTCATATGAGCAAAGGATATGGCACATATGCGAAAAGCGATTGGTATTTGATCCAGGTGGGAAAGCAGAACCATTCAGATGTGATTGCTGAGGCTTGTACATATACCAATGTTGGTGTGCAAATAATGCGTGGACACTGAATTTCAGGACCTGTGTGGCACATACCAGAGGATGTGCAGGTTTAGAGGGGGTGGATGTCGTGCCACAGCACGTCTATGGTGTGAAACCATGCATGTGAGGCTATTAAATGCAAATCCAGATGCATGGGATTAAGTGTCTGTGTACATACGGGATGTATGGTGTGTGGAGGGTTTTGCTTTTGAGGGCGTCGCCAGGTGTTAAGGGTTGACGGTATTGGCTTTGAGCTTGTTGCAGGCCTGTCGGGTGAGAGGTCAGATGATGGAGAAGATGTCAGCTGTTCGATGGTTCGTATGTGTGTGCGGCCGTTTGGTATGTGTGGGCACTTGAAGCTTTATTGAAGTGTGAATGGAAGGCATGGGCAGAAAAAGGTAAAAAGGGCCAAGTTTGCCTTGGACTTGGTGTGAAAAGACATGTTATGGTGGCCATTTTCCAAATAAATAAAATAAATAAAACAATGAAAAACGTGGCCAACGAGGTAGTAGCCATGTAGAGGACTGCAGCTGGAGTCCCTGGAAGGTTGGCGAAGCCGCCTTATGGAGATGAGGAGCCGTCGAGCAGAGGATACAGTGAGGAAGGGAGAGAGCATAAAGAAAGTGGAAAGAAATCTCTGGCTCATTGCCGCATGTACATCTATAAGCAGAGAAGGTCACTGAGTAGAAGGAAGGCTGGCACGCAGAGGCGTAGCCTATGGTGCTGGAGGACACCTGGCTAAGAGCTGCATAGAGGGTGGCCGCCGATGAAGGGAGACAGAGGGAGGGCGGCTGACAGAGAAAGAGAGTGCGGCTGACAGAGAAAGAGAGGGACGGGCCGCCTGGGTAAAGAAGGTGAGGAGCTGCAACAACTGGATATGGGGGGGGGGCAGCCGTGTGAAGAAGGGAGGGGAGCTAAGAAAAAGTCAAGCTTTTCAAACACCCATAAAAGAATAAAAATCCCACTGCTGCGTCAGGAAGCTGTCTCTGTGCTTATCCTCTTACTGGCGTCCTTATTTTTACTGCCTTGAAGGTTACTCTGGATCCCAAACTTATCCCTACCTTGAAGTCTGGCTTTGTAAAGAGTATTCCTCTTCTCGAAATAGAGGACCAAGTTTCCATTTCGATCATCTCTGATGTGGTTGCAAATATTTCCATTTTCCCCAAGAATGCGGAAGCTCGGGGTGCCAATCAAGCTAATACAATTATTGCCCTTCTCAGCAGCAAGGCACTCCTTTTCCCAAGTGTTGGGCCATACGAATACTTGCCTTTTGGCCCTTATTCTCCTCCTGGAATCATAGCAGAGACTCAGCTAAGTGCAGGTGCTCAGGTTGGTATTGGAACTGGTATAGCAGCCTTTGCAGCAATCCTTGTGATTATTTGCAGTTATGCTTTGCTGCAGAAGTAAAGAGGAGCCGCCTTGTCTTGTGTGTGGGGTTCCTGGAAAAAGCAGCCGCTGTAGAAGACAGGGCAGCCACAAAAGGATCACAGTGGGTGTGAGGGGAATGAAGGCATTAGGTATGCATGGGCAGCTGATGTGCATGGTGCTATAGGGATACTACTCTGGCCAGAGGAATCAGCCGTCAACAAAGGGAACCATAAGATGGTTGGTTTGGTCATGTATATGAGGTGTCTTTGTTTGCTTTGATTTTATAGTTTGTTTGATGTTGAGCCTCTGATGCTCCATGATGGCCATGTATATCTTCATGTGTGTAAGATCCCTGTTCCCACCGAGCAACGGATTTGGTGTACTGGCAGCGGAAGTAGCACTTCTCGCGCGGGACAGGGGTCCCACACTCGGGGCCTCGCCCACGGATATCCGGATAAGAGACTAATCCGTCGGTTGTTCCAAAACCGAACCCGGAAAAACTTCCTTTACCGGAAAGCACGGGCGATTCCACGAGGATAACTTTTTACTCTAACGTAGTCAAGATCATTTCTGATCGAGATGATCTGATTACATCTATAAGATACTTGGTCAGTTCAAGGAAGAAACTTGCACTTGGATCATTGGGATCAACGCTTTTTTCCCCATTCAAGAGGCACAGCCGTTGATTCCTATCCATAGAACAGTTACTGTCCGAGATTTATTTTTTTTTCTATCGTAAGAACAAAAGTTTGAGTCTCGATTTACGGATCCATCAGTCCAGCCTAACCCCATCCAATCCCATGGGTTAACCAACCGCCCAACCACTGTAGTGATGGGATCCAATTAAAAATTTGGTTAGATTTTGTCCCGGGTACCAAGGAAAAGAGTTCCAAGGCCCCCTAGCCGGATGTTCATGCAAAATAAAACTAGTCACACCACTCACACACCCAATATGAAATTGCCTTTTTCAACCAGATTCAACCAGTTTAAAACAATCCTTTAATAAAACCATAGTATCATTGATCACCATCTTCCAATTTATCCAATTGATTCTTAATTTCCCATCATTCCTTCATCAGAGTATCTATGGCATCATTGGCAACTAGAACGCTCAGGAGCCGTTTCGATAGTTCCTAGCCCATAATACTTGGCAATATAATCACTTAACATGATGGACTCTCGTTGAAGATCAGCAAGATCAACCAACAGATCCATATAAGGAGCCATGGACTCATCCATTGAAGACCAGCAAGGTCAATCAACCAGATCCATGCTCGATTTCAGAAAACAACTCCAACTCTGTTCCAATATCTTCCTCGACGCACGCGTGGGTATCCTAGGCGACCCAGAGCCCGAGCACCGTATGGTCAGCACCCTCTAGGATCCTTCGCAGGTAACCTAGCGCTTCACGCATAGGCCGCTTCCTTGGCCCCTCATCCACCGTACCGGAAGCTCACCATTTTAATCGCACCGAGGCTGGTCAAGACCTCGGCCGACCTTGCTACGCGAGACGTCCTTCATTGACTCCCCGTCAGCAGTTGCAACTTTCTCATCACGACCTTAATCACAAGACGGTCAAAATGCTCCCCCCAGCATTCTTGACATAAAACAATCATTTACAGACAGCATTTACAAACAGCATTTACAAACAGTTTACAATACAATTTCTATTTTAACTTTCATTTTTCCACATTATCCCTCCTCAATCTACATTACTTATTCCATATTCCATTTATATGTATACTCATCCCATCACATCATTTCCATATCATCACTTCAGATTCCCTCACATCACAATCGTATATTCACATCCATACATCCACAACTATATGCGTACATTCACATCTACATGCATACATCTACATCCCTATGCATACATCCACATCCACATTCACATTCACCTCCATACATCTACATCTACATGCATACATCCACTCCACATTCACATCCACATCTATACATCTACATCTACATGCATACATCCACCTCTACATCCACATCTACGTCTATACACCTACATCTACATGCATACATCCCCATCCACATCCACATCTACATCTATACATCTACATCTACATGTATACATATACATCTCCATTCACAACTACATCTACATGCATACATCCATATCTCCATTCCCATCTACATCTATACATCTACATCTACATGCATCCATCCACCTCCACATCCACATCTACATCTATACATCTACATCTACATGTATACATCCACATCTCCATTCACATCCTCATCTACACATCTATTTCTACATGCATACATCCACGTCCCATGCATACATCCACCTCCACATTCACACTCACATCCATACATCTACATCTACATGCAACATCCACGTCTCCATGCATAATAAAATTCTTTTAATTAATCTAGGATGATAGTTCCTAGAATATGGTAGGAATTCCTCTTTTTATACTTTGAATGAATTTATTTTATGCGTAATTTCTATAAAAATTTTGCCATAGCTCCGCTACTATGACTGATAAATCTCAATTTTTTTCTAAGGGATAAAGCTCATTATTAAAGAAATAATTAGAATGGTCTCTAATTGGATCATCAATCCATAATGGTCTCTAATTGGATCATTAAGAAAACAATTAGAATGGTCTCTAATTGGGTCATCAATCCATAATGGATTGAATCATCAATGTGCATAAACTAAAAGCATAGCAAAAAGTCATTAATTTGGCCTCAAGCATAGCTTAATCTTGGATTAAGGAAAGGCTTTATGAAAAGCTTCATTTGGATTGAGAATGGTTCATGAGTATGACCATTTCTTGAGTGAAAGAGAGAAATCACATAAAAACCATTAGAATTTAAACATAACTGGAAATTAACTTCTATAGCATTTATTAAATTATGTAACTCTTCACTACTATTCACCAATTAACTTCAATAGCATTTAAAAAACCATACCAATTAAACTTCTCAAGCTTGAGAGGGGTTGAGAAGAGAGAATCATTGAGAAATTATAGAAAGATCAAAATTCAATATACTTACCTTATAATTTGCTTGATTCTTTATTCACAGTAGAGGCCCCCAACCAATCAATTGGTTTAGTATGTTGATGGAGCCACCAATGGGGATTGAAGAAAGAGAGAAGTATCAAAAACTAGTGAATTATTAAAGAATTCACAACTCTTGGCTTAGGTAGAGTAGAGTAACAATGCATAAGACACTCTATATTTTGGCTTAGGTGGAGTAGAGTAACAAAGCATAAGACACTATATATTTTGGCTTAGGTGGAGTAGAGTGACAAGGCATAAGACACTATATATTTTGGCTTAGGTGGAGTAGAGTGACAGAGCATAAGACACTATATATTTTGGCTTAGGTGGAGTAGAGTGACAAGGCATAAGACACTATATATTTTGGCTTAGGTGGAGTAGAGTGACAAGGCATAAGACACTATATATTTTGGCTTAGGTGAAGTAGAGTGACAAGGCATAAGACACTATATATTTTGGCTTAGGTGGAGTAGAGTGACAAGGCATAAGACACTATATATTTTGGCTTAGGTGGAGTAGAGTGACAAAGCATAAGACACTATATATTTTGGCTTAGGTGGAGTAGAGTGACAAAGCATAAGATACTATATTTTTTTCAACAAGGGGAGGCTTCTATTTATAGGAAAATTTGAGCTCCTAACCAAACAAACTGATTCTAGAATTTTCCAAGTCAGTTTGGTTGAATTTGGACTAGATTTGGACCTAGTTTGGTTACTTTTTGATTCGGTTTGGTTCCATTTTGATTTGGTTTGGTTCAAGAGAGATGAGAGATAAAAATATCACATTATTTTTGAGTTTAAAACTCATTCAAGCATGTGAAATATGCACCTCCTTTAAAGAATTCCCCTTCCTTACATATGTGTCAAAATTTTATTGCTCATAGTTTTTTACTAATAAACCTTGTACATTTTCAACTCTTCATCTTATGTGAAATATGCACCTCCTTTAAAGAACTCCTCTTCCTTACATATGTGTCATAGTTTTTTTTACTAATAAACCTTGTACATTTTCAACTCTTCATCTTATGTGAAATATGCACCTCCTTTAAAGAACTCCCCTTCCTTACATATGTGTTTATTTACTAATAAACCTTGTACATTTTCAACTCTTCATCTTATGTGAAATATGCACCTCCTTTAAAGAACTCCTCTTCCTTACATATGTGTCATAGTTTTTTTACTAATAAACCTTGTACATTTTCAACTCTTCATCTTATGTGAAATATGCACCTCCTTTAAAGAACTCCCCTTCCTTACATATGTGTTTATTTACTAATAAACCTTGTACATTTTCAACTCTTCATCTTATGTGAAATATGCACCTCCTTTAAAGAACTCCCCTTCCTTACATATGTGTTTATTTACTAATAAACCTTGTACATTTTCAACTCTTCATCTTATGTGAGCATTTACTCATTTTTGGATATCTTCTTTTACAAATTGGATTTATCTCCTCCCTACACATGGATTGATGCTATTGGCCCATAGGAACCTTAATTGGACCATAATCTAAAATTTTTTGAAAATCTAGACCCTTAGACTAAGGTTCTTTATACTTATTTCCAATTAATTCCAATTGCACATTGGAAAATTCTTTTTGAATTTCTATTTCAGGGGAACTTATTTTAATAAGATGAGTTAATTTTCTATCCAAAAATATTCATAATCTGAATATTCTCTCTCTAGCATATTTTTCTCTCTCTAGGCTAAAACAGTTAGAACAAGGCCTTTATATTTCTGAAGAGGGATTGATTACAGGGGAAGATACTAGACATCAAAAAGGGGTTGGGGGAGGAATCTTACATTCTACCCCACTTAAAAAATGCGAGATGTCCTCATCTCGCAAACTGGGATAATTTTACAAGATGCACGAATATGAGATTTAGAGAAAAATTTTAATCAAGATTAACCACCAAGAAAAGTCTTAAAGAGAGCAAGATTCAAAATAAGAACAAGATTTAAACTTTATTCATTCACGGAACTTATACAGTAAAGATAGAAGAATTCTTTACACTTCCATAAGCCCGTCCATCATATGGTCACAAAAGCAGTCCTCACAAGCTGCACAAGTATAGGGTAACTCATCTATGGGAATGATTCTGCTGGTTATTGCCGCACCTATCTCAGTGGTATGAGGTGATCCAACAAAAGGACCTCTGAGAGGCAAGCCAAAAACGGGATAAAGGCATATCTTCTCATGAGGAAGAAAACACGCCAATAAGAAGACCCGCTCAGAAAACCCAAGTGCCTTGATCTCATGACGCAGTAGTATCGGGGACCCAAACCCAAAGCTTCAATAACCATGGCCAAGCAGACATTGTTACGAAAGTGCTGCTGACCCCAGGGTGTTACCCTAGTTATGTTTTGATAGGTCCGCCATTTGGTCTGCGCTACAGAAGTTCCCAAGTGAGGGAAAAGTGAGTGCTCATACTGTTCTATAAAATCTTTCTTCACAGACTCTCTTGCGTCTTGAAGGTGAGGAATCATTATGGATAAAACTAGTTCTTGTTGCCAGGCCATGAAGGAGATTAAGAAAGAAAGGAGATTGATGGGAGTAAGATTATTGTGAGCGACAGTTAAAGGTTACGACTTATATAAAGGAAGGAGCTAGCGTAACTTAGAAGCCAACGGTAACTTGCCATTGAAGTTTTACCGTCTTCTCATGATTTGGGTTTGACACATTTTTCTATAGAAGGCATTAAGAATTTTGAGATGAGGAGATAAAAGAAACTTGTAGGCTAAGTCACCTACTTTCATTGAATTCAGATATAAGGCTCACAATATCTGGGGGATAACTTCTTATACTTCCCAAGAGATAAAGAACTTCTTTTGGGCCGTACTCGAATGAAAACCAAAACCTTGGTATCCAAAACACCGATTCTCACTTCTGAACTCATTGTTCTAAATCCTTAAAACAGGTGGGACTCCTGAGAAGTATTTTAGGAAAAGGGTATTCCTTTTTTAAACAGAAACTTTCTTTTATTTTAGAGAGGGAATAATTATAAGATCAGAAAGGGAGATTCTTACTCCTGTATACCTCGAAGGCTGGGGAGGAATCTTACATTCTACCCCACTTAAAAAGTGCGAGATGTCCTCATCTCGCAAGGTAGAGGACAGCTCTTTTTCTTAAGATCCAATTTTATTCTAGGGTTCCTTATATTTTGGTCAACCCAACAGAACACTGGGATAAATATCCCTTATATAGAACTCATCATTAAATAACAATTCATTCAGGTCATATCATTCATATCTTTAACATGATAATGGTCCATTAGACCGAAAAGTTTCCTTCGGAACATTCCTCCACGGAAATTTTAGTCAAGTAAGTTCTCAATTTGACATCCCTTAACTTGATCTATCGGTCAAGTATTAACAGTAGCAATCTGACAGCACAACCCACTAATCTCATAGTGATTTGCTGAATTCCTTATCATCATTCTAGTTATGAATATCATCACAGGGACTCGTCCCATTCCCCCTCATTGAGGTTTCATTATATTTCAACTAATTTTTAAAAATCAACATTTTTCAATCAGCATTTTCAATCAGCATCCAAATCAATTCATCAATTCTCAAACAGAATTAAAAATCATATCAATCACATTCGAAATCATCATCTAGATAGCATTAACGCTTATAATTTCAAGTCTTAGATTTACTCGTATATACTGTCAGTAAAGAGCTGCAGTATACTCTCGGTATATACGGGTAATCACGGTCCTTGGAATTATAAGGTAAATACTATCATGTCTAGGCCTCAAGCAAGTCAGGGATTCTATATAATTGTGGTACTTCCATCTGAAGACCCAATTACCAAATTACGAGTTTCAGTTTGAATATCAAATTGTATGAATTATCACACAATTATAACCTTTTTGTCTTTCTAGATAAATTTTTGACATATTTGTCTTCTCAGTTGATCTTTATTAACCAAATGCTCTGATACCAACTGTAAGATCCCTGTTCCCACCGAGCAACGGATTTGGTGTACTGGCAGCGGAAGTAGCACTTCTCGCGCGGGACAGGGGTCCCACACTCGGGGCCTCGCCCACGGATATCCGGATAAGAGACTAATCCGTCGGTTGTTCCAAAACCGAACCCAGAAAAACTTCCTTTACCGGAAAGCACGGGCGATTCCACGAGGATAACTTTTTACTCTAACGTAGTCAAGATCATTTCTGATCGAGATGATCTGATTACATCTATAAGATACTTGGTCAGTTCAAGGAAGAAACTTGCACTTGGATCATTGGGATCAACGCTTTTTTCCCCATTCAAGAGGCACAGCCGTTGATTCCTATCCATAGAACAGTTACTGTCCGAGATTTATTTTTTTTTCTATCGTAAGAACAAAAGTTTGAGTCTCGATTTACGGATCCATCAGTCCAGCCTAACCCCATCCAATCCCATGGGTTAACCAACCGCCCAACCACTGTAGTGATGGGATCCAATTAAAAATTTGGTTAGATTTTGTCCCGGGTACCAAGGAAAAGAGTTCCAAGGCCCCCTAGCCGGATGTTCATGCAAAATAAAACTAGTCACACCACTCACACACCCAATATGAAATTGCCTTTTTCAACCAGATTCAACCAGTTTAAAACAATCCTTTAATAAAACCATAGTATCATTGATCACCATCTTCCAATTTATCCAATTGATTCTTAATTTCCCATCATTCCTTCATCAGAGTATCTATGGCATCATTGGCAACTAGAACGCTCAGGAGCCGTTTCGATAGTTCCTAGCCCATAATACTTGGCAATATAATCACTTAACATGATGGACTCTCGTTGAAGATCAGCAAGATCAACCAACAGATCCATATAAGGAGCCATGGACTCATCCATTGAAGACCAGCAAGGTCAATCAACCAGATCCATGCTCGATTTCAGAAAACAACTCCAACTCTGTTCCAATATCTTCCTCGACGCACGCGTGGGTATCCTAGGCGACCCAGAGCCCGAGCACCGTATGGTCAGCACCCTCTAGGATCCTTCGCAGGTAACCTAGCGCTTCACGCATAGGCCGCTTCCTTGGCCCCTCATCCACCGTACCGGAAGCTCACCATTTTAATCGCACCGAGGCTGGTCAAGACCTCGGCCGACCTTGCTACGCGAGACGTCCTTCATTGACTCCCCGTCAGCAGTTGCAACTTTCTCATCACGACCTTAATCACAAGACGGTCAAAATGCTCCCCCCAGCATTCTTGACATAAAACAATCATTTACAGACAGCATTTACAAACAGCATTTACAAACAGTTTACAATACAATTTCTATTTTAACTTTCATTTTTCCACATTATCCCTCCTCAATCTACATTACTTATTCCATATTCCATTTATATGTATACTCATCCCATCACATCATTTCCATATCATCACTTCAGATTCCCTCACATCACAATCGTATATTCACATCCATACATCCACAACTATATGCGTACATTCACATCTACATGCATACATCTACATCCCTATGCATACATCCACATCCACATTCACATTCACCTCCATACATCTACATCTACATGCATACATCCACTCCACATTCACATCCACATCTATACATCTACATCTACATGCATACATCCACCTCTACATCCACATCTACGTCTATACACCTACATCTACATGCATACATCCCCATCCACATCCACATCTACATCTATACATCTACATCTACATGTATACATATACATCTCCATTCACAACTACATCTACATGCATACATCCATATCTCCATTCCCATCTACATCTATACATCTACATCTACATGCATCCATCCACCTCCACATCCACATCTACATCTATACATCTACATCTACATGTATACATCCACATCTCCATTCACATCCTCATCTACACATCTATTTCTACATGCATACATCCACGTCCCATGCATACATCCACCTCCACATTCACACTCACATCCATACATCTACATCTACATGCAACATCCACGTCTCCATGCATAATAAAATTCTTTTAATTAATCTAGGATGATAGTTCCTAGAATATGGTAGGAATTCCTCTTTTTATACTTTGAATGAATTTATTTTATGCGTAATTTCTATAAAAATTTTGCCATAGCTCCGCTACTATGACTGATAAATCTCAATTTTTTTCTAAGGGATAAAGCTCATTATTAAAGAAATAATTAGAATGGTCTCTAATTGGATCATCAATCCATAATGGTCTCTAATTGGATCATTAAGAAAACAATTAGAATGGTCTCTAATTGGGTCATCAATCCATAATGGATTGAATCATCAATGTGCATAAACTAAAAGCATAGCAAAAAGTCATTAATTTGGCCTCAAGCATAGCTTAATCTTGGATTAAGGAAAGGCTTTATGAAAAGCTTCATTTGGATTGAGAATGGTTCATGAGTATGACCATTTCTTGAGTGAAAGAGAGAAATTACATAAAAACCATTAGAATTTAAACATAACTGGAAATTAACTTCTATAGCATTTATTAAATTATGTAACTCTTCACTACTATTCACCAATTAACTTCAATAGCATTTAAAAAACCATACCAATTAAACTTCTCAAGCTTGAGAGGGGTTGAGAAGAGAGAATCATTGAGAAATTATAGAAAGATCAAAATTCAATATACTTACCTTATAATTTGCTTGATTCTTTATTCACAGTAGAGGCCCCCAACCAATCAATTGGTTTAGTATGTTGATGGAGCCACCAATGGGGATTGAAGAAAGAGAGAAGTATCAAAAACTAGTGAATTCTTAAAGAATTCACAACTCTTGGCTTAGGTAGAGTAGAGTAACAATGCATAAGACACTCTATATTTTGGCTTAGGTGGAGTAGAGTAACAAAGCATAAGACACTATATATTTTGGCTTAGGTGGAGCAGAGTGACAAGGCATAAGACACTATATATTTTGGCTTAGGTGGAGCAGAGTGACAAGGCATAAGACACTATATATTTTGGCTTAGGTGGAGCAGAGTGACAAGGCATAAGACACTATATATTTTGGCTTAGGTGGAGTAGAGTGACAAAGCATAAGACACTATATATTTTGGCTTAGGTGGAGTAGAGTGACAAAGCATAAGACACTATATATTTTGGCTTAGGTGGAGTAGAGTGACAAGGCATAAGACACTATATATTTTGGCTTAGGTGGAGTAGAGTGACAAAGCATAAGACACTATATATTTTGGCTTAGGTGGAGTAGAGTGACAAAGCATAAGACACTATATTTTTTTCAACAAGGGGAGGCTTCTATTTATAGGAAAATTTGAGCTCCTAACCAAACAAACTGATTCTAGAATTTTCCAAGTCAGTTTGGTTGAATTTGGACTAGATTTGGACCTAGTTTGGTTACTTTTTGATTCGGTTTGGTTCCATTTTGATTTGGTTTGGTTCAAGAGAGATGAGAGATAAAAATATCACATTATTTTTGAGTTTAAAACTCATTCAAGCATGTGAAATATGCACCTCCTTTAAAGAATTCCCCTTCCTTACATATGTGTCAAAATTTTATTGCTCATAGTTTTTTACTAATAAACCTTGTACATTTTCAACTCTTCATCTTATGTGAAATATGCACCTCCTTTAAAGAACTCCTCTTCCTTACATATGTGTCATAGTTTTTTTTACTAATAAACCTTGTACATTTTCAACTCTTCATCTTATGTGAAATATGCACCTCCTTTAAAGAACTCCCCTTCCTTACATATGTGTTTATTTACTAATAAACCTTGTACATTTTCAACTCTTCATCTTATGTGAAATATGCACCTCCTTTAAAGAACTCCTCTTCCTTACATATGTGTCATAGTTTTTTTACTAATAAACCTTGTACATTTTCAACTCTTCATCTTATGTGAAATATGCACCTCCTTTAAAGAACTCCCCTTCCTTACATATGTGTTTATTTACTAATAAACCTTGTACATTTTCAACTCTTCATCTTATGTGAAATATGCACCTCCTTTAAAGAACTCCCCTTCCTTACATATGTGTTTATTTACTAATAAACCTTGTACATTTTCAACTCTTCATCTTATGTGAGCATTTACTCATTTTTGGATATCTTCTTTTACAAATTGGATTTATCTCCTCCCTACACATGGATTGATGCTATTGGCCCATAGGAACCTTAATTGGACCATAATCTAAAATTTTTTGAAAATCTAGACCCTTAGACTAAGGTTCTTTATACTTATTTCCAATTAATTCCAATTGCACATTGGAAAATTCTTTTTGAATTTCTATTTCAGGGGAACTTATTTTAATAAGATGAGTTAATTTTCTATCCAAAAATATTCATAATCTGAATATTCTCTCTCTAGCATATTTTTCTCTCTCTAGGCTAAAACAGTTAGAACAAGGCCTTTATATTTCTGAAGAGGGATTGATTACAGGGGAAGATACTAGACATCAAAAAGGGGTTGGGGGAGGAATCTTACAATGTGAATACCACAAGGTGACTTTCTGGAATGCAAAGCCATATGAGATGAAACAAGCCATGTTAATGTTAGTTTATTATATGTATCATGTGTCCAATATTGGCTTTGAGGATGCACATGTATAGTTGGGTACTCGATCTTTGATGGTTCTAGCTTTTGCTAGTGATGCCCCTTGAAGTTCAACCACTTACTCTCACAGCCAGAAGCCTCGCGCTTTCCCAGCGACACCGCCCACGTCACGACATCTTTGGTGAACCCGACGTGAAACCGCTGGGGTGAGAGTACGTAGAGATGACTAGCAAAATGGAGCATTTATATGCAGAAATGAAAGAGCTTGAAGAGCGGTTCAGGAAGATTGAAGAAGAAAAGCGAATTCAGGAAGCCGTGGAAATTGTGATGCAATTGGTATATGACAGGGTCAATATATTTGATGGTTACGATCCAGAAAGCTATCTAAGGTGTTATGAGACAGAGATGAAGAATCAAGGGGTTCCTGAAAACATGATGATTGCATCTTTTGCATACCTTGTAAGTCCTGATTTAAAAGATGAAGTGCTGGAACTAGCAGAGTATCACTCCAAACGATGGAGTGATTTTGCAGATGCACTTATTTATGCGAGTTCCAGGTATAATGTGAGCTGTGATAGTATTCCAGCAACAATCCGAGCCAATTTAGAAGCGGTTGTCGATGCATGTCTTATGGAAGACAATCAATTGCTATTCAAGGCTGATACAGAGATTGTGGAGGCTGTTTATGCTAAATTGGGATTGCAAAAAGCCATTAGTGAGCAACAAGGCCTTCACAGTGCAAAAAGGGATGCTTTGCTATAGCCTCATAAAGATGCAATGGGTGAACTGTGCAAGTATAATCTGTTTTCTGAGGGTGCAGACATACAGGGTCCTATGATCATACCACATGATGTATGTATGCCTATGCTTGAGGAGACACTTGATTCAGAGAGCTTCAGGACAGGTGCTCAAGACCCAGTACACGAGGAAGAGGACTGTGAAGCATGTAAGCTGTGTAAACTTGAGGATTCTCATGACGAAAGTGCTCATTTGAAGGGTATTCCTCAGGTGTCGTATCATATGTGTGAAGAACAGCAGGAACCAATGCTTCTTGCTGAAAACATGATTGCAGAGTTTGAAGATCTAAGACAAGAAGAAGATGCTATCATTACTGCATTCTTATCTGGTTATGATGCTTATAAGCAGGATGATGTACATGAATATGCAGACGGGCCACAAGTATGTGTGATTGATTTATGTGAGATCCCACTGTTCCCACCGAGCAACGGATTCGGGGTACTAGCAGCGGAAGTAGCACATCATGCGTGGGTAGGGGTCTCACACTCGGGGCCTCGCCCACGGATATCCGGACAAGAGACTAATCCGTCGGTTTGTCCAAAACCGAAACCGGAAAAACTTCCTTTACCCGGAAAGCACAGGCGATTCCACCAGGATAACTCTTTACTCTAACGTAGTCAAGACCATTAATAATGATCAAACTGATCCGACTGCACCTATAAAGATACTCGGTCAGATCAAGGAAGAAACTTGCACTTGGATCATTGGGATCAACGCTTTTTTCCCCATCAAGAGGCACAGCCGTTGATTCCTATCCATAGAACAATTACTATCCGGGACTTACTCATCTATCGTAATAACGGAAATTGAGTCTCGATTTACGGATCCATCAATCCAGCCTAACCCCATCCGATCCCATGGGTTAGCCAACCGCCCAACCACTGTAGTGATGGGATCCAATTTGGAATTTAGTTAGGTTTTGTCCCGGGTACCAAGGAAAAGAGTTCCAAGGCCCCCTAGCCGGAAGTTCATGCAAACATAAAATTAGGCACACCACTTACACACCCAATATGAAATTGCCTTATTCTTAGCATCAGCTAACTTTAAAACAATCCTTTAATGAAACCATAGTACCACTGATCACAGTCTTCCAAATTATCCGGTTGATTCTCAAATTTCCCATCATTCCTTCATCATCAGAGTATCTATGGCATCATTGGCAACTAGAACGCTCACCACCTGTCCACTCAGAGGCCGTTTCCATAGTTCCTAGCCCATAATACTCGGCAATATAATCATTTATCAAGATGGACTCTCGTTGAAGATCAGCAAGATCAACCAACAGATCCATATAAAAGAGCCATGGACTCATCCGTTGAGGACCAGCAAGGTCAGTCAACCAGATCCATGCCCGGTTTCACAAAACAACTCTTACTCCTTGTTCCAATATCTTCCTCGACGCACGCGTGAGTATCCTAGGCGACCCAGAGCCCGAGCACCGTATGGTCAGCACCCTCTAGGATCCTTCGCAGGTGACCTAGCGCTTCACTCATAGGCCGCTTCCTTGGTCCCTCATCCACCGTACCGGAAGCTCACCATTTTAATCGAACCGAGGCTGGTCAAGACCTCGGTCGACCTTGCTACGCGAGACGTCCTCCATTGACTCTCCGTCAGCAGTTGCAACTTTATCAGTTAGGTCTCCACGACCTTAATCACAAGACGGTCAAAATGCTTCCCCAGCATTCTTGACATAAAACAGCCATTTACAAACAGTTTACAAATACAGTTTCTATATTAACTCTCATTTTTCCACATTATCCCTCATTAATCCACATTACTTATTCCACATTCCATGTATATGTGTACTCATCCAATCACCTCCTTTTCCATCTCTTCACTTCAGATTCCTTCACATCACATATCATATATTCACATCCATATCCACATCCATACATCCACATCCACATCCACATTCACATCCATACATCCACATCTACATGCTTATCTCCATTTTCACATCCTCATTTATACATCCACATCCCATATCCACATTCATACATACACATCCATATATCCACATCTACATCCACATACATACATACATCCACATCCACATTCCACATTCACATCTATACATCTACATCTACATTCACATTCACATACATCCACATCCACATTCCCATACATCCACATCTATACATCCACATTCCACATTCACATCTACATTCACATTCACATACATGCATCCACATCTACATGCTTACCTCCATTTTCACATCCTCATTTATACATCCACATCCCATATCCACATTCATACATACACATCCATACATCCACATCTACATCCACATACATACATACATCCACATCCACATTCCACATTCACATCTATACATCCACATCTACATTCACATTCACATACATCCACATCCACATTCCCATACATCCACATCTATACATCCACATTCCACATTCACATCTACATTCACATTCACATACATCCACATCTACATTCACATTCACATACATCCACATCCCCATTCCCATTCACATCTATACATCCACATCTACATCCACATACATACATACATCCACATCCACATTCCACATTCACATCTATACATCCACATCTACATCCACATTCACATACATCCACATCCACATTTTCATTCACATCTATACATCCACATCCATTCACATCCATACATCCACATCTACATCCACATTTACATCTATGCATATACATCTTCATGCATATATCCATTTTCATGTTCATACATCCACACTCCCATCTCCATATCCACACATCCACATACATACATCCATTTTCACATTCCCATTTATATAACCCCATATACTTTCACATCTAATCTTTTACATCACATCCATTCTCGCCCTATCACAACTCATATACATCTTATCCTATCACATACACTTCTTACCTCATCCCCCCATACACATCTTAATTCATCTTATCACATCCTAACTTATTTCATAAGCATCTTATCACCTCTTATCACACCTCTTATCACATCCTATCACTTTCCATACGCATCTTATCAATTCTTATCACATCTCATACACCTCTTATCACATCTTATCACATTTCATATCTTTTTTTTTTTTTTAAAAGAGAATTCTTTTATTTGATATAAGATTTCTCTACACATTTATTTATACATAAATTCCATTTAAGGAGACTAACACTTTCGAAATTAAAATCAATCTTTTATGCATCTTCTTATGCATGATTTCAATTTGGTAGGGAATTATACTTTTAGAATAAAAGAATTTCTCTTATGCATCTAAGTTAAGCATAAAATCCATTTATGAGGAAAATCATACTTTTAGTATAAAAAGAATATCTTTTATGCATACCTATATGCATGAAATCCAATATGATAAAAGTAACACTTTTGATATAAAAATTTTTCCTTTATGCATACTTCTATGCATGAAAATTAAAGATGATAAAAGTAACACTTTTGATATAAAAATTTTCCTTTATGCATACTTCTATGCATGAAAATTAAAAATGATAAAAGTAACACTTTTGATATAAAAATTTTCTTTTATGCATACTTTTATGTATGAAATAAAAATGATAAAAGTAACACTTTTGATATAAAAATTTATCCATTATGCATACTTCTATGCATGAAAATAAAAATGGTAAAAATAACACTTTTGATATAAAAATTTATCCTTTATGCATAATATTAAAATTTAATTTCTCCATGATTATAATGAAATTCTTTCAATTAATCTAGGATGATGATTCCTAGAATATGGTAGGAAGTCCTCTTTTTATGCTTTAAATGAAAATTTTTTATGCATAATTTTTATAAAAATTTTGCCATAGCTCCGCTGCTATGACTGATAAATCTCAATTTTTCTAAGAGATAAAGCTTATCATTAAGGAAATAATTAAAATGATTCTCTAATTGGATCCTTAATCCATAATGGATTGAATCATCAATATACATAAACTAAAAGCATAAGAAAAAGCCATTAATTTGGCCTCAAGCATAGCTTTATCTTGGGTTAAGGAAAAGCTTTATGAAAAGCTTGATTTGGATTGAGAATGGGTCATGAGTATGACCATTTCTTGAGTGAGAGAGAGAATTTACATAAGAATCATTAGAATTTAAACATAAATGAAAATTAACTTCAATAGCATTTATTAAATTATGTAACTCTTCACTACTATTCAAACTTCAATAGCATTTAAAAAAAACCATACCAATTAAACTTCTCAAGCTTGAGAGGGGTTGAGAAGAGAGAAACATTGAGAAATTATAGAAAGATGAATATTCACTAATTACCTTACAACTTGCTTGATTCTTTGTTCACGGTAGAGGCCCCCAACCAATCAATTGGTTAAGTATGTTGATGGAGCCACTAATGGGGATTGAAGAAAGAGGGAAGCACCAAAAACTAGTGAATTATTAAATGAATTCACAGTTCTTGGCTTAGGTGGAGTAGAGTAACGATGCATAAACACTATATATTTTTCAACAAGGGTGAGGCTTCTATTTATAGGAAAAATTGAGCTCCTAACCAAACAAACTGATTCTAGAATTTTCTAAATCAGTTTGGTCAATATTTGACCATTTTTAGGTCAATTAAGCTAACTTTTTGGAACTAGACTTGAATGAGGAGAGAGGAGAGATGAAATATCTCAATTTTTATGAGTTTAAAACTCATTCAAGCATGTGAAATATGCACCTCCTTTAAAGAACTCCCCTTCCTTACATATGTCATATTTTTAATATTGCTCATAGTTTTTTACTAATAAACCTTGTACATTTTCAACTCTTCATCTTATGTGAAATATGCACCTCCTTTAAAGAACTCCCCTTCCTTACATATGTCATACTTTTAATATTGCTCATAATTTTTTATTAATAAACCTTGTACATTTTCAACTCTTCATCTTATGTGAAATATGCACCTCCTTTAAAGAACTCCTCTTCCTTACATATGTCATACTTTTAATATTGCTCATAATTTTTTTACTAATAAACCTTGTACATTTTCAACTCTTCATCTTATGTGAAATATGCACCTCCTTTAAAGAACTCCTCTTCCTTACATATGTCATACTTTTAATATTGCTCATAGTTTTTTTACTAATAAACCTTGTACATTTTCAACTCTTCACCTCATGTGAGCATTTACTCATTTTTGGGTATTTTCTTTTTACAAGTTGGATTTATCTCCTCCCTACACATGGAGTGATGCTATTGGTCCATAGGAACCTTAATTGGACCATAGTCTAAAGATTTCTGAAAATCTAGACCCTTAGGCTAAGGTTCTTTATAGCTATTTTCAATTAATTCCAATTGCACATTGGAAAATTCTTTTTGAATTTCTGTTTCAGGGGAACTCATCTGAATTAGAAGAGATATTTTTCTATCCAAAAATATTCAAAATCTGAATATTCTCTCTCTAGAATATTTTTCTCTCTCTAGGCTAAAACAGATAGAAACAAGGTCTTTATATTTCTGAAGAGAGATTGATTACAGGGAAAGATACTAGACATCAAAAAGGGGGTGGGGGAGGAATCTTACATTCTACCCCACTTAAAAAACGCGAGATGTCCTCATCTCGCAAACTGGGATAATTTCGCAAGATGCACGAATTATGAGACTTAGAGAAAAATTTAAATCAGGATTAACCACCAAGAAAAAGTCTCAAAGAGAGCAAGATTCAAGATAAGAACAAGATTTAAACTTTATTCATTCTCGGAACTTATACAGTAAAGATAGAGGAACTCTTTACACTTCCATAAGCCCGTCCATCATATGGTCACAAAAGCAGTCCTCACAAGCTGCACAAGTATAAGGTAACTCATCTATGGGAATGATTCTGTGGGTTATTGCTGCGCCTATCTCAGTGGTATGAGGTGTTCTAACAAAAGGACCTCTGAGAGGTAAGCCAAAAACGGGGTAAAGGCATATCTTCTCATGAGGAAGAAAACACGCCAGTAAGAAGACCCGCTCAGAAAACCCAAGATGCCTTGATCTCATGACACAGTAATATCGGGGACCCAAACCCAAAGCTTCAATAACCATGGCCAAGCGGACATTGTTACGAAAGTGCTGCTGACCCCAGGGTGTTACCCTAGTTATGTTTTGATAGGTCCGCCATTTGGTTTGCGCTACAGAAGTTCCCAAGTGAGGGAAAAGTGAGCGCTCATACTGCTCTATAAAATCCTTCTTCACAGATTCAGTTGCATCTTGAAGGTGAGGAATCATTATGGATAAAACTAGTTCTTGTTGCCAAGCCATGAAGGAGATTAAGAAGAAGGGAGATCGATGGAAGTAAGATTACTGTGAGCGACAAGTAAAAGTTACGACTTATATAAAGGAAGGAGCTAGCGTAACTTAGAAGCCAACGGTATCTTGCCACTGAAGTTTTACCGTCTTTCCAAGATTTGGGTTTGGCACATATTTCTATGAAATACATTAAGAACTTTGAGATGAGGAGATAAAAGAAGCTCGTAAGCTAAGTCGCTTACTTTCTTTGAATTCAGATAAGGCTCACAATATCTGGGGGATAACTTCTTAAACTCCCCAATAGATAAAGAACTTCTTTTGGGCCGTACTCGAATGAAGACCAAAACCTTGGTATCCAAAACACCGATTTTTACTTCTGAACTCATTGTTCTGAATCCTTAAAACAGGTGAAACTCCTGAGAAGTATTCTAGGGAAAGGGTCTTTCTTTCTTAAACAGAATCGTTCTTTTATTTTAGAGATCAAAAAGGGAGATTCTTACTCCTGTATACCTCAAAGGCTGGGGAGGAATCTTACATTCTACCCCACTTAAAAAAGTGCGAGATGTCCTCATCTCGCCAAGTAGAGGACAACTCTTTTTCTTAAGATCCAATTTATTCTAGGGTTCCTTATATTCTGGTCAACCCAACAGAATACGGGGATAAATATCCCTTATATAGAACTCATCATTAAATAACAATTCATTTTAGATCATATCATTCAAATCTTCAACACGATAATGGTCCATCAGATCGAATTTTTTTTCTTTCTGAACATTCCTCCACCCACGGGAATTTCAGTCAAGCAAGTTTTCAATTTGTCATCCCTTAACTTAATATACCGAGTCAAGTGTTAACAGTAGCACTTTGACAGCACAATCCACTAATCTCATAGTGATTTGCTGAAATCATTATCATCATTCCAATTATGAATATCATCACAGGGACTCGTCTCATTTATCCTCATGTGGTTTCGCTCAGCTTATTACATTTCAACTAAATTTCAGAAATCATCATTTTTCAATCAGAATCCAAATCAATTTCATCAGTTCTCAAACAGAATTAAAAATCATATCAACCACATTCAAATTCATCATCTGGATAGCATTAACGCTTAAAATTTCAAGTCTTAGATTTACTCGTATATACTGTCAGTAAAGAGCTGCAGTATACTCTCGGTATATACGGGTAGTCACGGCCCTTGGAATTATAAGGTAAATACCATCATGTCTAGGCCTCAAGCAAGTCAGGGATTCTATATAATTGCGGTACTTCCATCTGAAGACCCAATTACCAATTTATGAATTTTAGTTTGAATATCAAATTGTATGACTTATATCACACAATTACAACCTTTTTGTGTTTCTTGATAAATTTTTGACATATTTGTCTTCTCAGCTGATCTTTATTAACCAAATGCTCTGATACCAACTGTGAGATCCCACTGTTCCCACCGAGCAACGGATTCGGGGTACTAGCAGCGGAAGTAGCACATCATGCGTGGGTAGGGGTCTCACACTCGGGGCCTCGCCCACGGATATCCGGACAAGAGACTAATCCGTCGGTTTGTCCAAAACCGAAACCGGAAAAACTTCCTTTACCCGGAAAGCACAGGCGATTCCACCAAGATAACTCTTTACTCTAACGTAGACAAGACCATTAATAATGATCAAACTGATCCGACTGCACCTATAAAGATACTCGGTCAGATCAAGGAAGAAACTTGCACTTGGATCATTGGGATCAACGCTTTTTTCCCCATCAAGAGGCACAGCCGTTGATTCCTATCCATAGAACAATTACTATCCGGGACTTACTCATCTATCGTAATAACGGAAATTGAGTCTCGATTTACGGATCCATCAATCCAGCCTAACCCCATCCGATCCCATGGGTTAGCCAACCGCCCAACCACTGTAGTGATGGGATCCAATTTGGAATTTAGTTAGGTTTTGTCCCGGGTACCAAGGAAAAGAGTTCCAAGGCCCCCTAGCCGGAAGTTCATGCAAACATAAAATTAGGCACACCACTTACACACCCAATATGAAATTGCCTTATTCTTAGCATCAGCTAACTTTAAAACAATCCTTTAATGAAACCATAGTACCACTGATCACAGTCTTCCAAATTATCCGGTTGATTCTCAAATTTCCCATCATTCCTTCATCATCAGAGTATCTATGGCATCATTGGCAACTAGAACGCTCACCACCTGTCCACTCAGAGGCCGTTTCCATAGTTCCTAGCCCATAATACTCGGCAATATAATCATTTATCAAGATGGACTCTCGTTGAAGATCAGCAAGATCAACCAACAGATCCATATAAAAGAGCCATGGACTCATCCGTTGAGGACCAGCAAGGTCAGTCAACCAGATCCATGCCCGGTTTCACAAAACAACTCTTACTCCTTGTTCCAATATCTTCCTCGACGCACGCGTGAGTATCCTAGGCGACCCAGAGCCCGAGCACCGTATGGTCAGCACCCTCTAGGATCCTTCGCAGGTGACCTAGCGCTTCACTCATAGGCCGCTTCCTTGGTCCCTCATCCACCGTACCGGAAGCTCACCATTTTAATCGAACCGAGGCTGGTCAAGACCTCGGTCGACCTTGCTACGCGAGACGTCCTCCATTGACTCTCCGTCAGCAGTTGCAACTTTATCAGTTAGGTCTCCACGACCTTAATCACAAGACGGTCAAAATGCTTCCCCAGCATTCTTGACATAAAACAGCCATTTACAAACAGTTTACAAATACAGTTTCTATATTAACTCTCATTTTTCCACATTATCCCTCATTAATCCACATTACTTATTCCACATTCCATGTATATGTGTACTCATCCAATCACCTCCTTTTCCATCTCTTCACTTCAGATTCCTTCACATCACATATCATATATTCACATCCATATCCACATCCATACATCCACATCCACATCCACATTCACATCCATACATCCACATCTACATGCTTATCTCCATTTTCACATCCTCATTTATACATCCACATCCCATATCCACATTCATACATACACATCCATATATCCACATCTACATCCACATACATACATACATCCACATCCACATTCCACATTCACATCTATACATCTACATCTACATTCACATTCACATACATCCACATCCACATTCCCATACATCCACATCTATACATCCACATTCCACATTCACATCTACATTCACATTCACATACATGCATCCACATCTACATGCTTACCTCCATTTTCACATCCTCATTTATACATCCACATCCCATATCCACATTCATACATACACATCCATACATCCACATCTACATCCACATACATACATACATCCACATCCACATTCCACATTCACATCTATACATCCACATCTACATTCACATTCACATACATCCACATCCACATTCCCATACATCCACATCTATACATCCACATTCCACATTCACATCTACATTCACATTCACATACATCCACATCTACATTCACATTCACATACATCCACATCCCCATTCCCATTCACATCTATACATCCACATCTACATCCACATACATACATACATCCACATCCACATTCCACATTCACATCTATACATCCACATCTACATCCACATTCACATACATCCACATCCACATTTTCATTCACATCTATACATCCACATCCATTCACATCCATACATCCACATCTACATCCACATTTACATCTATGCATATACATCTTCATGCATATATCCATTTTCATGTTCATACATCCACACTCCCATCTCCATATCCACACATCCACATACATACATCCATTTTCACATTCCCATTTATATAACCCCATATACTTTCACATCTAATCTTTTACATCACATCCATTCTCGCCCTATCACAACTCATATACATCTTATCCTATCACATACACTTCTTACCTCATCCCCCCATACACATCTTAATTCATCTTATCACATCCTAACTTATTTCATAAGCATCTTATCACCTCTTATCACACCTCTTATCACATCCTATCACTTTCCATACGCATCTTATCAATTCTTATCACATCTCATACACCTCTTATCACATCTTATCACATTTCATATCTTTTTTTTTTTTTTAAAAGAGAATTCTTTTATTTGATATAAGATTTCTCTACACATTTATTTATACATAAATTCCATTTAAGGAGACTAACACTTTCGAAATTAAAATCAATCTTTTATGCATCTTCTTATGCATGATTTCAATTTGGTAGGGAATTATACTTTTAGAATAAAAGAATTTCTCTTATGCATCTAAGTTAAGCATAAAATCCATTTATGAGGAAAATCATACTTTTAGTATAAAAAGAATATCTTTTATGCATACCTATATGCATGAAATCCAATATGATAAAAGTAACACTTTTGATATAAAAATTTTTCCTTTATGCATACTTCTATGCATGAAAATTAAAGATGATAAAAGTAACACTTTTGATATAAAAATTTTCCTTTATGCATACTTCTATGCATGAAAATTAAAAATGATAAAAGTAACACTTTTGATATAAAAATTTTCTTTTATGCATACTTTTATGTATGAAATAAAAATGATAAAAGTAACACTTTTGATATAAAAATTTATCCATTATGCATACTTCTATGCATGAAAATAAAAATGGTAAAAATAACACTTTTGATATAAAAATTTATCCTTTATGCATAATATTAAAATTTAATTTCTCCATGATTATAATGAAATTCTTTCAATTAATCTAGGATGATGATTCCTAGAATATGGTAGGAAGTCCTCTTTTTATGCTTTAAATGAAAATTTTTTATGCATAATTTTTATAAAAATTTTGCCATAGCTCCGCTGCTATGACTGATAAATCTCAATTTTTCTAAGGGATAAAGCTTATCATTAAGGAAATAATTAAAATGATTCTCTAATTGGATCCTTAATCCATAATGGATTGAATCATCAATATACATAAACTAAAAGCATAAGAAAAAGCCATTAATTTGGCCTCAAGCATAGCTTTATCTTGGGTTAAGGAAAAGCTTTATGAAAAGCTTGATTTGGATTGAGAATGGGTCATGAGTATGACCATTTCTTGAGTGAGAGAGAGAATTTACATAAGAATCATTAGAATTTAAACATAAATGAAAATTAACTTCAATAGCATTTATTAAATTATGTAACTCTTCACTACTATTCAAACTTCAATAGCATTTAAAAAAAACCATACCAATTAAACTTCTCAAGCTTGAGAGGGGTTGAGAAGAGAGAAACATTGAGAAATTATAGAAAGATGAATATTCACTAATTACCTTACAACTTGCTTGATTCTTTGTTCACGGTAGAGGCCCCCAACCAATCAATTGGTTAAGTATGTTGATGGAGCCACTAATGGGGATTGAAGAAAGAGGGAAGCACCAAAAACTAGTGAATTATTAAATGAATTCACAGTTCTTGGCTTAGGTGGAGTAGAGTAACGATGCATAAACACTATATATTTTTCAACAAGGGTGAGGCTTCTATTTATAGGAAAAATTGAGCTCCTAACCAAACAAACTGATTCTAGAATTTTCTAAATCAGTTTGGTCAATATTTGACCATTTTTAGGTCAATTAAGCTAACTTTTTGGAACTAGACTTGAATGAGGAGAGAGGAGAGATGAAATATCTCAATTTTTATGAGTTTAAAACTCATTCAAGCATGTGAAATATGCACCTCCTTTAAAGAACTCCCCTTCCTTACATATGTCATATTTTTAATATTGCTCATAGTTTTTTACTAATAAACCTTGTACATTTTCAACTCTTCATCTTATGTGAAATATGCACCTCCTTTAAAGAACTCCCCTTCCTTACATATGTCATACTTTTAATATTGCTCATAATTTTTTATTAATAAACCTTGTACATTTTCAACTCTTCATCTTATGTGAAATATGCACCTCCTTTAAAGAACTCCTCTTCCTTACATATGTCATACTTTTAATATTGCTCATAATTTTTTTACTAATAAACCTTGTACATTTTCAACTCTTCATCTTATGTGAAATATGCACCTCCTTTAAAGAACTCCTCTTCCTTACATATGTCATACTTTTAATATTGCTCATAGTTTTTTTACTAATAAACCTTGTACATTTTCAACTCTTCACCTCATGTGAGCATTTACTCATTTTTGGGTATTTTCTTTTTACAAGTTGGATTTATCTCCTCCCTACACATGGAGTGATGCTATTGGTCCATAGGAACCTTAATTGGACCATAGTCTAAAGATTTCTGAAAATCTAGACCCTTAGGCTAAGGTTCTTTATAGCTATTTTCAATTAATTCCAATTGCACATTGGAAAATTCTTTTTGAATTTCTGTTTCAGGGGAACTCATCTGAATTAGAAGAGATATTTTTCTATCCAAAAATATTCAAAATCTGAATATTCTCTCTCTAGAATATTTTTCTCTCTCTAGGCTAAAACAGATAGAAACAAGGTCTTTATATTTCTGAAGAGAGATTGATTACAGGGAAAGATACTAGACATCAAAAAGGGGGTGGGGGAGGAATCTTACAATTTAGAGGGGGTGAGTGATATGGGTGATTCCAACAGTGATGTTGCTTCTGAAGCTGGTTGCCAAGGTTCTTTGGATTTGGGTTATTCTGGAATGCTAACAGGGTGTTCCAACAATAAACAGGGTGATGCTATGTCATCAGTGTCAGGGTTACCTTGCAACTGCTGACGGGGAGTCAATGAAGGACGTCTCGCGTAGCAAGGTCGGCCGAGGTCTTGACCAGCCTCGGTGCGATTAAAATGGTGAGCTTCCGGTACGGTGGATGAGGGGCCAAGGAAGCGGCCTATGCGTGAAGCGCTAGGTTACCTGCGAAGGATCCTAGAGGGTGCTGACCATACGGTGCTCGGGCTCTGGGTTGCCTAGGATACCCACGCGTGCGTCGAGGAAGATATTGGAACAGAGTTGGAGTTGTTTTCTGAAATCCAGCATGGATCTGGTTGATTGACCTTGCTGGTCTTCAATGGATGAGTCCATGGCTCCTTATATGGATCTGTTGGTTGATCTTGCTGATCTTCAACGAGAGTCCATCTTGTTAAGTGATTATATTGCCAAGTATTATGGGCTAGGAACTATCGAAACGGCTCCTGAGCGTTCTAGTTGCCAATGATGCCATAGATACTCTGATGAAGGAATGATGGGAAATTAAGAATCAATTGGATAAATTGGAAGATGGTGATCAATGATACTATGGTTTTATTAAAGGATTGTTTTAAACTGGTTGAATCTGGTTGAAAAAAAGGCAATTTTTAATTGGGTGTGTGAGTGGTGTGACTAGTTTTATTTTGCATGAACATCCGGCTAGGGGGCCTTGGAACTCTTTTCCTTGGTACCCGGGACAAAACCTAACCAAATTTTTAATTGGATCCCATCACTACAGTGGTTGGGCGGTTGGCTAACCCATGGGATTGGATGGGGTTAGGCTGGACTGATGGATCCGTAAATCGAGACTCAAACTTTTGTTTTTACGATAAAAATAAATAAATAAATCCCGGACAGAAACTGTTCTATGGATAGGAATCAACGGCTGTGCCTCTTGAATGGGGAAAAAAGCGTTGATCCCAATGATCCAAGTGCAAGTTTCTTCCTTGAACTGACTAAGTATCTTATAGATGTAATCGGATCCTCTCGATCAGAAATGATCTTGACTACGTTAGAGTAAAAAGTTATCCTGGTGGAATCGCCCGTGCTTTCCGGTAAAGGAAGTTTTTCCGGGTTCGGTTTTGGAATAACCGACGGATTAGTCTCTTATCCGGATATCCGTGGGCGAGGCCCCGAGTGTGGGACCCCTGTCCTGCGCGAGAAGCGCTACTTCCGCTGCCAGTACCCCGAATCCGTTGCTCGGTGGGAACAGGGATTTTACAGTTGGTATCAGAGCATTTGGTTAATAAAGATCAACTGAGAAGACAAATATATCAAAAATTTATCAAGAAACACAAAAAGGTTATAATTGTGTGAGATAATTCATACAATTTGATATTCAAACTGGAATTTGTAATTTGGTAATTGGGTCTTCAGATGGAAGTACCGCAATTATATAGAATCCCTGACTTGCTTGAGGCCTAGACATGATAGTATTTACCTTATAATTCCAAGGGCCGTGACTACCCGTATATACCGAGAGTATACTGCAGCTCTTTACTGACAGTATATACGAGTAAATCTAAGACTTGAAATTATAAGCGTTAATGCTATCTAGATGATGATTTCGAATGTGATTGATATGATTTTTAATTCTGTTTGAGAATGAATGAATTGATTTGGATTCTGATTGAAAATGCTGATTGAAAAATGTTGATTTTTAAAAATTAGTTGAAATATAATGAAACCACAATGAGGGGGAATGGGACGAGTCCCTGTGATGATATTCATAACTAGAATGATGATAATGAATTCAGCAAATCACTATGAGATTAGTGGGTTGTGCTGTCAGATTGCTGCTATTAATACTTGACCGGTAGATCAAGTTAAGGGATGTCAAATTGAGAACTTGCTTGACTGAAGTTTCCGTGGAGGAATGTTCCGAAGGAAATTTTTCGGTCTAATGGACCATTATCATGTTAAATGAATTGTTATTTAATGATGAGTTCTATATAAGGGATAATTATCCCAGTGTTCTGTTGGGTTGACCAGAATATAAGGAACCCCAGAATAAAATTTGGATCTTAAGAAAAAGAGCTGTCCTCTACCTTGCGAGATGAGGACATCTCGCACTTTTTAAGTGGGGTAGAATGTAAGATTCTTCCCCAGCCTTCGAGGTATACAGGAGTAAGAATCTCCTTTCTGATCTTATAATTATTCCCTCTCAAAAATAAAAGAAAGTTTCTGTTTAAAAAAGGAATACCCTTTTCCTAAAATACTTCTCAGGAGTCACGCCTATTTTAAGGATTTAGAACAATGAGTTTAGAAGTGAGAATCGGTGTTTTGGATACCAAGGTTTTGGTTTTCATTCGAGTATGGCCCAAAAGAAGTTCTTTATCTCTTGGGGAGTATAAGAAGTTATCCCCCAGATATTGTGATCCTTATATCTGAATTCAATGAAAGTAGGTGACTTAGCCTACAAGCTTCTTTTACCTCCTCATCTCAAAGTTCTTAATGTATTTCATAGAAATATGTGCCAAACCCAAATCATGGAAAGACGGTAAAACTTCAGTGGCAAGTTACCGTTGGCTTCTAGGTTACGCTAGCTCCTTCCTTTATATAAGTCGTAACTTGTACTTGTCGCTCACAGTAATCTTACTCCCATCAATCTCCTTTCTTTCTTAATCTCCTTCATGGCTTGGCAACAGGAACTAGTTTTATCCATAATGATTCCTCACCTTCAAGACGCAAGTGAGTCTGTGAAGAAGGATTTTATAGAACAGTATGAGCGCTCACTTTTCCCTCACTTGGGAACTTCTGTAGCGCAGACCAAATGGCGGACCTATCAAGACATAACTAGAGTAACACCCTGGGGTCAGCAACACTTTCGTAACAATGTCCGCTTGGCCATGGTTATTGAAGCTTTGGGTTTGGGTCCCCGATACTACTGTGTCATGAGATCAAGGCATCTTGGGTTTTCTGAGCGGGTCTTTTTACTGGCATGTTTTCTTCCTCATGAGAAGATATGCCTTTACCCCGTTTTTGGCTTGCCTCTCAGAGGTCCTTTTGTTAGATCACCTCATACCACTGAGATAGGTGCGGCAATAACCAGCAGAATCATTCCCATAGATGAGTTACCCTATACTTGTGCAGCTTGTGAGGACTGCTTTTGTGACCATATGATGGACGGGCTTATGGAAGTGTAAAGAGTTTCTCTATCTTTACTGTATAAGTTCCGAGAATGAATAAAGTTTAAATCTTGTTCTTATTTTGAATCTTGCTCTCTTTAAGACTTTTCTTGGTGGTTAATCGTGATTAAAATTTTTCTCTAAGTCTCATATTCGTGCATCTTGCGAAATTATTCCAAGTTGCGAGATGAGGACATCTCGCGTTTTTTAAGTGGGGTAGAATGTAAGATTCCTCCCCCAACCCCTTTTTGATGTCTAGTATATTCTCCTGTAAATCAATTCCTTTTCTAAAATATAAGAGATCTTGTTTGTGGCTGTTTTAACCTAGAGAGAGAAAATATTCTAGAGAGAGAATATTCAGATTTTGAATATTTTTGGATAGAAAAATATCTCTTATAATTCAGATGAGTTTCCCTGAAACAGAAATTTAAAAAGAATTTTCCAATGTGCAATTGGAATTAATTGGAAATAGGTATAAAGAACCTTAGCTTAAGGGTCTAGATTTTCAGAAATCTTTAGACTATGGTCCAATTAAGGTTCCTATGGGCCAATAGCATCAATCCATGTGTAGGGAGGAGATAAATCCAAATTGTAAAAGAAGATACCCAAAAATGAGTAAATGCTCACATAAGATGAAGAGTTGAAAATGTACAAGGTTTATTAGTAAATAAACACATATGTAAGGAAGGGGAGTTCTTTAAAGGAGGTGCATATTTCACATAAGATGAAGAGTTGAAAATGTACAAGGTTTATTAGTAAATAAACACATATGTAAGGAAGGGGAGTTCTTTAAAGGAGGTGCATATTTCACATAAGATGAAGAGTTGAAAATGTACAAGGCTTATTAGTAATAAACTATGACACATGTGTAAGGAAGAGGAGTTCTTTAAAGGAGGTGCATATTTCACATAAGATGAAGAGTTGAAAATGTACAAGGTTTATTAGTAAAAAACTATGAGCAATACAATTTTGACACATATGTAAGGAAGGGGAATTCTTTAAAGGAGGTGCATATTTCACATGCTTGAATGAGTTTTAAACTCATAAAAATTGAGATATTTTATCTCTCCTCTCTCCTAATTCAAGTCTAGTTCCAAAAAGTTAGCTTAAGTGACCTAAAAATGGTCAAAAAGTGACCAAACTGAATTGGAAAATTCTAGAATCAGTTTGTTTGGTTAGGAGCTCAAATTTTCCTATAAATAGAAGCCTCCCCTTGTTGAAAAAAACATAGTCTCTTATGCTTTGTTACTCTACTCCACCTAAGCCAAAATATATAGTCTCTTATGCTTTGTTACTCTACTCCACCTAAGCCAAATTAGATAGAGTCTTATGCTTTGTTACTCTACTCCACCTAAGCCAAAAATATATAGTCTCTTATGCTTTGTTACTCTACTCCACCTAAGCCAAAATATATAGTCTCTTATGCTTGTTACTCTACTCCACCTAAGCCAAATTAGATAGAGTCTTATGCTTTGTTACTCTACTCCACCTAAGCCAAATTAGATAGAGTCTTATGCTTTGTTACTCTACTCCACCTAAGCTAAAATATATAGTGTCTTATGCGTTGTTACTCTACTCTACCTAAGCCAAGAACTGTGAATTCTTTAATAATTCACTAGTTTTTGATACTTCTCTCTTTCTTCAATCCCCATTGGTGGCTCCATCAACACACTAAACCAATTGATTGGTTGGGGGCCTCTACCGTGAATAAAGAATCAAGCAAATCATAAGGTAAGTATATTGAATTTTGATCTTTTCTATGATTTCTCAATGATTCTCTCTTCTCAACCCCTCTCAAGCTTGAGAAGTTTAATTGGTATGTTTTTTTTAAATGCTAATGAAGTTAATTGGTGAATAGTAGTGAAGAGTTACATAATTTAATAAATGCTATAGAAGTTAATTTCCACTTATGTTTAAATTCTAATGGTTTTTATAATTTCTCTCTCTCACTCAAGAAATGGTCATACTCATGACCCATTCTCAATTCAAATGAAGCTTTTCATAAAGCTTTTTCTTAATCCAAGATTAAGCTATTCTTGAGGCCAAATTAATGGCTTTTTGCTAAGCTTTTAGTTTATGCACATTGATGATTCAATCCATTATGGATTGATGACCCAATTAGAGACCATTCTAATTGTTTTCTTAATGATCCAATTAGAGACCATTATGGATTGATGATCCAATTAGAGACCATTCTAATTGTTTTCTTAATGATCCAATTAGAGACCATTATGGATTGATGATCCAATTAGAGACCATTCTAATTGTTTTCTTAATGATCCAATTAGAGACCATTATGGATTGATGATCCAATTAGAGACCATTCTAATTGTTTTCTTAATGATCCAATTAGAGACCATTATGGATTGATGATCCAATTAGAGACCATTCTAATTATTTCTTTAATAATGAGCTTTATCCCTTAGAAAAAAATTGAGATTTATCAGTCATAGTAGCGGAGCTATGGCAAAATTTTTATAGAAATTACGCATAAAATAAATTCATTCAAAGCATAAAAAGAGGACTTCCTACCATATTCTAGGAACTATCATCCTAGATTAATTAAAAGAATTTTATTATGCATGGAGATGTGGATGTTTGCATGTAGATGTAGATGTATAGATGTAGATGTGGATGTGGAGGTGGATGGATGCATGTAGATGTAGATGTATAGATGTAGATGTGAATGGAGATGTGGATGTATGCATGTAGATGTAGATGTATAGATGTGGATGTGGATGTATACATGTAGATGTAGATGTATAGATACGGATGTGGATGTGGAGGTGGATGTATACATGTAGATGTAGATGTATAGATGTAGATGTGGATGTGGAGGTAGATGGATGCATGTAGATGTAGATGTATAGATGTAGATGGGAATGGAGATATGGATGTATGCATGTAGATGTAGATGTATAGATGTAGATGTGGATGTGGAGGTGGATGGATGCATGTAGATGTAGATGTATAGATGTAGATGTGAATGGAGATGTGGATGTATGCATGTAGATGTAGATGTATGGAGGTGAATGTGAATGTGGATGTGGATGTATGCATAGAGATGTAGATGTATGCATGTAGATGTGAATGTATGCATATAGATGTGGATGTATGGATGTGAATATACGATATGCGATGTGAGGGAATCTGAAGTGATGAGATAGAAATGATGTGATGGGATGAGTATACATATAAATGGAATATGGAATAAGTAATGTAGATTGATGAAGGATAATGTGGAAAAATGAAAGTTAAAATAGAAATTGTGTTGTAAACTGTTTGTAAATACTGTTTGTAAATGCTATTTGTAAATGATTGTTTTATGTCAAGAATGCTGGGGGGAGCATTTTGACCGTCTTGTGATTAAAGTCGTGATGGTAAAGTTGCAACTGCTGACGGGGAGTCAATGAAGGACGTCTCGCGTAGCAAGGTCGGCCGAGGTCTTGACCAGCCTCGGTGCGATTAAAATGGTGAGCTTCCGGTATGGTGGATGAGGGGCCAAGGAAGCGGCCTATGCGTGAAGCGCTAGGTTACCTGCGAAGGATCCTAGAGGGTGCTGACCATACGGTGCTCGGGCTCTGGGTTGCCTAGGATACCCACGCGTGCGTCGAGGAAGATATTGGAACAGAGTTGGAGTTGTTTTCTGAAATCCAGCATGGATCTGGTTGATTGACCTTGCTGGTCTTCAATGGATGAGTCCATGGCTCCTTATATGGATCTGTTGGTTGATCTTGCTGATCTTCAACGAGAGTCCATCTTGTTAAGTGATTATATTGCCAAGTATTATGGGCTAGGAACTATCGAAACGGCTCCTGAGCGTTCTAGTTGCCAATGATGCCATAGATACTCTGATGAAGGAATGATGGGAAATTAAGAATCAATTGGATAAATTGGAAGATGGTGATCAATGATACTATGGTTTTATTAAAGGATTGTTTTAAACTGGTTGAATCTGGTTGAAAAAAAGGCAATTTCATATTGGGTGTGTGAGTGGTGTGACTAGTTTTATTTTGCATGAACATCCGGCTAGGGGGCCTTGGAACTCTTTTCCTTGGTACCCGGGACAAAACCTAACCAAATTTTTAATTGGATCCCATCACTACAGTGGTTGGGCGGTTGGCTAACCCATGGGATTGGATGGGGTTAGGCTGGACTGATGGATCCGTAAATCGAGACTCAAACTTTTGTTTTTACGATAAAAATAAATAAATAAATCCCGGACAGAAACTGTTCTATGGATAGGAATCAACGGCTGTGCCTCTTGAATGGGGAAAAAAGCGTTGATCCCAATGATCCAAGTGCAAGTTTCTTCCTTGAACTGACTAAGTATCTTATAGATGTAATCGGATCCTCTCGATCAGAAATGATCTTGACTACGTTAGAGTAAAAAGTTATCCTGGTGGAATCGCCCGTGCTTTCCGGTAAAGGAAGTTTTTCCGGGTTCGGTTTTGGAATAACCGACGGATTAGTCTCTTATCCGGATATCCGTGGGCGAGGCCCCGAGTGTGGGACCCCTGTCCTGCGCGAGAAGCGCTACTTCCGCTGCCAGTACCCCGAATCCGTTGCTCGGTGGGAACAGGGATCTTACAGTGGAAGAGAAACCCCCTGCTGCTGCGAGTTAAAGCCCAAAACTTATGTCCTCCTTTGATGATGGATGTTATTCTTTCCCAGAGAGTTCATGGGCAAACATGTATGCCTTGCAAATGCAAGATGGACTGCTAAGATATCTGCTATGCAAACCATGTGCAACCTTATATGCTGTGCAAGAATGCAGATGGATGGGTTACTAATGCATACCTAAGGGAAAATCCCTAAGGGTGGCTTGCAAGATTTTGAGAATTGGGTTTAACTGTGCGGAAGCGATTAACATGATGTCTGACTGAGAATGACTGATGGAATGAACATGATCTAAGGCTGGTTACCCTGTAACGCTCTGATACCAATGTGGCATGTGAGGCTTCGACCGTAGTAATCACAACCTTAGTCTAACTAAACTACACTTAATGATGTTTAAGAGATAGACAAATATGTGTCAATGCAATGCAGCTATATTAGATGATGAATGTGGTTACACAATGAGATCCAAAGGCATCTATGCTGTCCTAGATGATGTCTACCCCTAGAAGAGAGGGAAACATGCTGAATAATGATGAAGGATGGTTGAAAGATTACTCTCCTGACTCCAATGCTGAGTTCCACCACTTGTATGTTGGTATCCCTCTATGTAGGAGTTGGGAAGATGGCTGAATATGCTGATGCGTGGATGCGCTACTGTTCCCAGCCCTCTTGGTGTAGAAACACTGAAGGAACACACTGTTGGATGCTTAACTGTATCCCCCTTTGCTCCTAGGAAGGAAAATACTGAAGAGATCCAGATGTCTATGCTGAAATGATGTGTTTGTTTATATATGGGGAATTGGTGCTTGTCGGCCAGCTTGGCTGCAGGCCAGCTCTGAATATGCTCAAGACTGCCATTTAAATGCCATAAATGCTTTGAAGGCTGGTCGACTGATTTGAATGCTCTCGGCTGCCTCCACAAGCCCCAATGCTTTTGTCTAGATGGTTAATATGATACTACAATGCTGAATCCAACCCATACCATGTGGTACATGCTGAAAACATTCATTTAAATGTCCATAAATGCCTGATAAATCTTGATTAAATGTCCATAAAATGGCTGATAAATCCTGATTAAATGCCTAATGATGCCATGCCATAAAATAATGCCATGTCACTGTACACCTGAATGGTGTGCACGTGACATTCCCCGCTCCTATAAACTGTTGCTGGGTGGTATACCTCACAACCTTCGACTCCTCTGAGATCCTTCTCCTCCGAACCGCTGCCCCCTTCTGTCTTCTGCTGTCGAGACTGAGGGCGTCTACAGGAGTGAAATCCTTTGAGCCAAGACTCTATATACTACGGGAACTGAATGGCAAATGCTGCTAAATCTGCTTGGAAATACCTGAGTCACCCCTGACCTGCCTGTGGAAACCTTTCACCTACCATCTCTGTCGTTTTTGAAGCTCTAAACCTCTTGAGGCGATGTTGGAGCAAACTTCCATCTTCTGTGGAAGAGAAACCCCCTGCTGTTGCTGCTGCCAGTTGAAGCCCAAAACTTATGTCCTCCTTTGATGATGGATGTCATTCTTTCCCAAAGAGTTCATGGGCAAACATGTATGCCTTGCAGATGCAAGATGGACTGCTAAGATATTTGCTATGCAAACCATGTGCAATCCTATATGCTGTGTAAGAATGCAGATGGATGGGTTACTAATGAATACCTAAGGGAAAATCCCTAAGGGTGGCCTGCAAGATTTTGAGAATTGGGTTTAACTGTGCAGAAGCGATTAACATGATGTCTAACTGAGAATGATTGATGGAATGAACATGATCTAAGGCTTGTTACCCGGTAACGCTCTGATATCAATGTGGCATGTGAGGCTTCGACCATAGTAATCACAACCTTAGTCTAACTAAACTACACTTAATGATGTTTAAGAGATAGACAAATATGTGTCAATGCAATGCAGCTATATTAGATGATGAATGTGGTTACACAATGAGATCCAAAGGCATCTATGCTGTCGTAGATGATGTCTACCCCTAGAAGAGAGGGATACATGCTGAATAATGATGAAGGATGGTTGAAAGATTGCTCTCCTGACTCCAATGCTGAGTTCCACCACTTGTATGTTGGTATCCCTCTATGTAGGAGTTGGGAAGATGGCTGAATATGCTAATGCGTGGATGCGCTACTGTACCCAGCCCTCTTGGTGTAGAAACACTGAAGGAACACACTGTTGGATGCTTAACTGTATCCCCCTTTGCTCCTAGGAAGGAAAATACTGAAGAGATCCAGATGTCTATGCTGAAATGATGTGTTTGTTTATATATGGGGAATTGGTGCTTGTCGGCCAGCTTGGCTGCAGGCCAGCTCTGAATATGCTCAAGACAGCCATTTAAATGCCATAAATGCTTTGAAGGCTGGTCGACTGATTTGAATGCTCTCGGCTGCCTCCACAAGCCCCAATGCTTTTGTCTAGATGGTTAACATGATACTACAATGCTGAATCCAACCCATACCATGTGGTACATGCTGAAAACATTCATTTAAATGTCCATAAATGCCTGATAAATCTTGATTAAATGTCCATAAAATGGCTGATAAATCCTGATTAAATGCCTAATGATGCCATGCCATGAAATAATGCCATGTCACTGTACACCTAAATGTTGTGCACGTGACATTCCCCGCTGCTATAAACTGTTGCTGGGTGGTATACCTCGCAACCTTCGACTCCTCTGAGATCCTTCTGCTCCAAACCGCTGCCCCCTTCTGTCTTCTGCTGTCGAGACTGAGGGCGTCTACAGGAGTGAAATCCTTTGAGCCAAGACTCTATATACTACGTGAACTAAATGGCAAATGCTGCTAAATCTGCTTGGAAATACCTGAGTCACCCCTGACCTGCCTGTGGAAACCTTTCACCTACCATCTCTGTTGTTTTTGAAGCTCTAAACCTCTTGAGGCGATGTTGGAGCAAACTTCCATCTTCTGTGGAAGAGAAACCCCTTGCTGCTGCTGCTGCCATTTGAAGCCCAAAACTTATGTCCTCCTTTGATGATGGATGTCATTCTTTCCCAAAGAGTTCATGGGCAAACATGTATGCCTTGCAGATGCAAGATGGACTGCTAAGATATCTGCTATGCAAACCATGTGCAATCCTATATGCTGTGTAAGAATGCAGATGGAGGGTTACTAATAAATACCTAAGGGAAAATCCCTAAGGGTGGCCTGCAAGATTTTGAGAATTGGGTTTAACTGTGCGGAAGCGATTAACATGATGTCTGACTGAGAATGACTGATGGAATGAACATGATCTAAGGTTGGTTACCGTGTAACGCTCTAATACCAATGTGGCATGTGAGGCTTCAACCGTAGTAATCACAACCTTAGTCTAACTAAACTACACTTAATGATGTTTAAGAGAGACAAATATGTGTCAATGCAATGCAGCTATATTAGATGATGAATGTGGTTACACAATGAGATCCAAAGGCATCTATGCTGTCCTAGATGATGTATACCCCTGGAAGAGAGGGAAACATGCTGAATAATGATGAAGGATGGTTGAAAGATTACTCTCCTGACTCCAATGCTGAGTTCCACCACTTGTATGTTGGTATCCCTCTATGTAGGAGTTGGGAAGATGGCTGAATATGCTGATGCGTGGATGCGCTACTGTTCCCAGCCCTCTTGGTGTAGAAACACTGAAGGAACACACTGTTGGATGCTTAACTGTATCCCCCTTTGCTCCTAGGAAGGAAAATACTGAAGAGATCCAGATGTCTATGCTGAAATGATGCGTTTGTTTATATATGGGGAATTGGTGCTGGTCGGCCAGCTGCAGTCGGCCAGCTCTGAATATGCTCACGACTGCCATTTAAATGCCATAAATGCTTTGAAGGCTGGTCGACTGATTTGAATGCTGTCGGCTGCCTCCACAAGCCCCAATGCTTTTGTCTAGATGGTTAATATGATACTACAATGCTGAATCCAACCCATACCATGTGGTACATGCTGAAAACATTCATTTAAATGTCCATAAAATGCCTGATAAAGCTTGATTAAATGTCCATAAAATGCCTGATAAATCCTGATTAAATGCCTAATGATGCCACGTCATAAAATAATGCCATGTCACTGTACACCTGAATGGTGTGCACGTGACATTCCCCGCTGCTAAACTGTTGCTGGGTGGTATACCTCGCAACCTTCGACTCCTCTGAGATCCTTCTCCTCCGAACCGTTGCCCCCTTCTGTCTGTCTCGCTGCCGGGACTGAGGGTGTCTATACAGGAGTGAAATCTTTTGAGCCAAGACTCTATATACTGCGGGAATTGAATGGCAAATGTTGCTAAAACTGCTTGGAAATACCTGAGTCACCCCTGACCTACCTGTGGAAACCTTTCACCTACAATCTGTGTCGTTCCCGAAGCTCTGAACCTCTTGAGGCGATGTTGTAGCAAACTTCCATCTTCTGTGGAAGAGAAACCCGCTGCTGCTGCGAGTTGAAGCCCAAAACTTATGTCCTCCTTTGATGATGGATGTTATTCTTTCCCAGAGAGTTCATGGGCAAATATGTATGCCTTGTAGATGCAAGATGGAGTGCTAAGATATCTGCTATGGAAACCATGTGCAACCCTATATGCTGTGCAAGAATGCAGATGGATGGGTTACTAATGCATACCTAAGGGAAAATCCCTAAGGGTGGCCTGCAAGATTTTGAGAATTGGGTTTAACTATGCGGAAGCGATTAACATGATGTCTGCCTGAGAATGACTGATGGAATGAACATGATCTAAGGATGGTTACCCTGTAACGCTCTGATACCAATGTTGCATGTGAGGCTTCGACCGTAGTAACCACAACCTTAGTCTAACTAAACTACACTTAATGATGTTTAAGAGATAGACAAATATGTGTCAATGCAATGCAGCTATATTAGATGATGAATGTGGTTACACAATGAGATCCAAAGGCATCTATGTTGTCCTAGATGATGTATACCCCTGGAAGAGAGGGAAACATGCTGAATAATGATGAAGGATGGTTGAAAGATTACTCTCCTGACTCCAATGCTGAGTTCCACCACTTGTATGTTGGTATCCCTCTATGTAGGAGTTGGGAAGATGGCTGAATATGCTGATGCATGGATGCACTACTGTTCCCAGCCCTCTTGGTGTAGAAACACTGAAGGAACACACTGTTGGATGCTTAACTGTATCCCCCTTTGCTCCTAGGAAGGAAAATACTGAAGAGATCCAGATGTCTATGCTGAAATGATGCGTTTGTTTATATATGGGGAATTGGTGCTGGTCGGCCAGCTCTGAATATGCTCACGACTGCCATTTAAATGCCATAAATGCTTTGAAGGCTGGTTGACTGATTTGAATGCTGTTGACTGCCTCCACAAGCCCCAATGCTTTTGTCTAGATGGTTAATATGACACTACAATGCTGAATCCAACCCATACCATGTGGTACTTGCTGAAATCATTCATTTGAATGTCCAAAAAATGCCTGATAAATCTTGATTAAATGTCCATAAAATGCCTGATGAATCCTGATTAAATGCCTAATGATGCCACGCCATAAAGTAATGCCATGTCACTGTACACCTGAATGGTGTGCACGTGACATTCCCCGCTGCTAAACTGTTGCTGGGTGGTATACCTCGCAACCTTCGACTCCTCTGAGATCCTTCTCCTCCAAACCGCTGCCCCCTTCTATCTTTCGCTGCCGGGACTGAGGGCGTCTACAGGAGTGAAATCTTTTGAGCCAAGACTCTATATACTGCGAGAACTGAATGGCAAATGTTGCTAAAACTGCTTGGAAATACCTGAGTCACCTATGACCTGCCTGTGGAAACCTTTCACCTACCATCTCTGTCGTTCCTGAGGCTTTGAACCTCTTGAGGCGATGTTGGAGCAAGATTCCATCTTCTGTGGAAGAGAAACCCCCTGCTGTTGCTGCTACCAGTTGAAGCCCAAAACTTATGTCCTCCTTTGATGATGGATGTCATTCTTTCCCAAAGAGTTCATGGGCAAACATGTATGCCTTGCAGATGCAAGATGGACTGCTAAGATATCTGCTATGCAAACCATGTGCAACCCTATATAATGTGCAAGAATGCATATGGATGGGATACTAATGCATACCTAAGGGAAAATCCCTAAGGGTGGCCTACAAGATTTTGAGAATTGGGTTTAACTATGTGGAAGCGATTAACATGATGTCTGCCTGAGAATGACTGATGGAATGAACATGATCTAAGGATGGTTACCCTGTAACGCTCTGATACCAATGTGGCATGTGAGGCTTCGACCGTAGTAATCACAACCTTAGTCTAACTAAACTACACTTAATGATGTTTAAGAGATAGACAAATATGTGTCAATGCAATGCAGCTATATTAGATGATGAATGTGGTTACACAATGAGATCCAAAGGCATCTATGCTGTCCTAGATGATGTATACCCCTGGAAGAGAGGGAAACATGCTGAATAATGATGAAGGATGGTTGAAAGATTGCTCTCCTGACTCCAATGCTGAGTTCCACCACTTGTATGTTGGTATCCCTCTATATAGGAGTTGGGAAGATGGCTGAATATGCTAATGCGTGGATGCGCTACTGTTCCCAGCCCTCTTGGTGTAGAAACACAGAAGGAACACACTGTTGGATGCTTAACTGTATCCCCTTTTGCTCCTAGGAAGGAAAATACTGAAGAGATCCAGATGTCTATGCTGAAATGATGCGTTTGTTTATATATGGGGAATTGGTGCTGGTCGGTCAGCTGCAGTCGGCGAGCTCTGAATATGCTCACGTTTGCCATTTAAATGCCATAAATGCTTTGAAGGCTGGTCGACTGATTTGAATGCTGTCGGCTGCCTCCACAAGCCCCAATGCTTTTGTCTAGATGGTTAATATGACACTACAATGCTGAATCCAACCCATACCATGTGGTACTTGCTGAAAACATTCATTTAAATGTCCATAAAATGCCTGATAAATCTTGATTTAATGTCCATAAAATGCTTGATAAATCCTGATTAAATGCCTAATGATGCCACGCCATAAAATAATGCCATGTCACTGTACACCTGAATGGTGTGCACGTGACATTCCCCGCTGCTAAACTGTTGCTGGGTGGTATACCTCGCAACCTTCGACTCCTCTGAGATCCTTCTCCTCCGAACCGCTGCCCCCTTCTGTCTTTCGCTGTCGGGACTGAGGGCGTCTATAGGAGTGAAATCTTTTGAGCCAAGACTCTATATACTGCGGGAACTGAATGGCAAATGTTGCTAAAACTGCTTGGAAATACCTGAGTCACCCCTGACCTGCCTGTGGAAACCTTTCACCTACCATCTCTGTCGTTCCTGAGGCTCTGAACCTCTTGAGGCAACGTTGGAGCAAACTTCCATCTTCTGTGGAAGAGAAACCCCCTGCTGCTGCTGCTGCTACCAGTTGAAGCCCAAAACTTATGTCCTCCTTTGATGATGGATGTCATTCTTTCCCAAAGAGTTCATGGGCAAACATGTATGCCTTGCAGATGCAAGATGGACTGCTAAGATATCTGCTATGCAAACCATGTGCAACCCTATATGCTGTGCAAGAATGCATATGGATGGGATACTAATGCATACCTAAGGGAAAATCCCTAAGGGTGGCCTGGAAGATTTTGAGAATTGGGTTTAACTATGCGGAAGCGATTAACATGATGTCTGCCTGAGAATGACTGATGGAATGAACATGATCTAAGGATGGTTACCCTGTAACGCTCTGATACTAATGTTGCATGTGAGGCTTCGAGCGTAGTAATCACAACCTTAGTCTAACTAAACTAAACTTAATGATGTTTAAGAGATAGATAAATATGTGTCAATGCAATGCAGCTATATTAGATGATGAATGTGGTTACACAATGAGATCCAAAGGCATCTATGCTGTCCTAGATGATGTATACCCCTGGAAGAGAGGGAAACATGCTGAATAATGATGAAGGATGGTTGAAAAATTGCTCTCCTGACTCCAATGCTGAGTTCCACCACTTGTATGTTGGTATCCCTCTATGTAGGAGTTGGGAAGATGGCTGAATATGCTGATGCGTGGATGCGCTACTGTTCCCAGCCCTCTTGGTGTAGAAACACTGAAGGAACACACTGTTGGATGCTTAACTGTATCCCCTTTTGCTCCTAGGAAGGAAAATACTGAAGAGATCCAGATGTCTATGCTGAAATGATGCGTTTGTTTATATATGGGGAATTGGTGCTGGTCGGCCAGCTGCAGCACGACTGCCATTTAAATGCTCTGAATATGCTCACGACTGCCATTTAAATGCCATAAATGCTTTGAAGGCTGGTCGACTGATTTGAATGCTGTCGGTTGCCTCCACAAGCCCCAATGCTTTTGTCTAGATGGTTAATATGACACTACAATGCTGAATCCAACCCATACCATGTGGTACTTGCTGAAAACATTCATTTAAATGTCCATAAAATGCCTGATAAATCTTGATTAAATGTCCATAAAATGCCTGATAAATCCTGATTAAATGCCTAATGATGCCACGCCATAAAATAATGCCATGTCAATGTACACTTGAATGGTGTGCACGTGACATTCCCCGCCGGTACATGCTGAAAACATTCATTTAAATGTCCATAAAATGCCTGATAAATCTTGATTAAATGTCCATAAAATGCCTGATAAATCCTGATTAAATGCCTAATGATGCCACGCCATAAAATAATGCCATGTCACTGTACACCTGAATGGTGTGCACGTGACATTCCCCGCTGCTAAACTGTTGCTGGGTGGTATACCTCGCAACCTTCGACTCCTCTGAGATCCTTCTCCTCTGAACCGCTGCCCCCTTCTGTCTTCTCCTCTGCGGGGACTGAGGGCGTCTACTACAGGAGAGAAATCCTTTGAGCAAAGACTCTATATACTGCGGGAACTGAATGGCAAATGCCGCTAAAACTGCTTGGAAATACCTGAGTCACCCCTGACCTGCTTGTGGAAACCTTTCACCTAGCATCTCTGTCGTTCCTGAAGCTCTTAACCTCTTGAGGAGATGTTGGAGCAAACTTCCATCTTCTGTGGAAGATAAACCCCCTGCTGCTGCTGCTGCCAGTTGAAGCCCAAAACTTATGTCCTTCTTTGATGATGGATGTCATTCTTTCCCAAAGAGTTCATGGGCAAACATGTATGCCTTGCAGATGGAAGATGGACTGCTAAGATATCTGCTATGCAAACCATGTGCAACCCTATATGCTGTGCAAGAATGCAGATGGATGGGTTACTAATGAATACCTAAGGGAAAATACCTAAGGGTGGCCTGCAAGATTTTGAGAATTGGGTTTAACTGTGCGGAAGCGATTAACATGATGTCTGACTGAGAATGACTGATGGAATGAACATGATCTAAGGATGGTTACCCTATAACGCTCTGATACCAATGTGGCATGTGAGGCTTCGACCGTAGTAATCACAACCTTAGTCTAACTAGACTACACTTAATGATGTTTAAGAGAGACAAATATGTGTCAATGCAATGCAGCTATATTAGATGATGAATGTGGTTACACAATGAGATCCAAAGGCATCTATGCTGTCCTAGATGATGTCTACCCCTGGAAGAGAGGGAAACATGCTGAATAATGATGAAGGATGGTTGAAAGATTGCTCTCCTGACTCCAATGTTGAGTTCCACCACTTGTATGTTGGTATCCCTCTATGTAGGAGTTGGGAAGATGGCTGAATATGCTGATGCGTGGATGCGCTACTGTTCCCAACCCTCTTGGTGTAGAAACACTGAAGGAACACACTATTGGATGCTTAATTGTATCCCCCTTTGCTCCTAGGAAGGAAAATACTGAAGAGATCCAGATGTCTATGCTGAAATGATGCGTTTGGTTATATATCGGGAATTGGTGCTGGTCGGCCAGTTTGGCTGCAGTCGGCCAGCTCTGAATATGCTCACGACTGCCATTTAAATGTCATAAATGCTTTGAAGGCTGGTCGACTGATTTGAATGTTGTCGGCTGCCTCCACAAGCCCCAATGCCTTTGTCTAGATGGTTAATATGATACTACAATGCTGAATCCAACCCATACCATGTGGTACATGCTGAAAACATTCATTTATATGTCCATAAAATGCCTGATAAATCTTGATTAAATGTCCATAAAATGCCTGATAAATCCTTATTAAATGCCTAATGATGCCACGCCATAAAATAATGCCATGTCACTGTACACCTGAATGGTGTGCACGTGACATTCGGCGCCACTAAACTGTTGCTGGGTGGTATACCTCGCAACCTTCGACTCCTCTGAGATCCTTCTCCTCCAAACCGCTGCCCCCTTCTGTCTTCTGCTGGCCGGGACTGAGGGCGTCTATACAGGAGTGAAATCTTTTGAGCCAAGACTCTATATACTGCGGGAACTAAAAGACAAATGCTACTAAAACTGCTTAGAAATACCTGAGTCACCCCTGACCTGCTTGTGGAAACCTTTCACCTACCACTCTGTCGTTCCTGAGGCTCTGAACCTCTTGAGGTGATGTTGGGGCAAACTTCCATCTTCTGTGGAAGAGAAACCCCCTGCTGTGCTGCAAGTTGAAGCCCAAAACTTATGTCCTCCTTTGATGATGGATGTCATTCTTTCCCAGAGAGTTCATGGGCAAACATGTATGCCTTGTAGATGCAAGATGGACTGCTAAGATATCTGCTATGCAAACCATGTGCAACCCTATATGCTGTGCAAGAATGCAGATGGATGGGTTACTAATGCATACCTAAGGGAAAATCCCTAAGGGTGGCCTGCAAGATTTTGAGAATTGGGTTTAACTGTGTGGAAGCGATTAACATGATGTCTGACTGAGAATGACTGATGGAATGAACATGATCTAAGGATGGTTACCCTGTAACGCTCGACCGTAGTAATCACAACCTTAGTCTAACTAAACTACACTTAATGATGTTTAAGAGATAGACAAATATGTGTCAATGCAATGCAGCTATATTAGATGATGAATGTGGTTACACAATGAGATCCAAAGGCATCTATGCTGTCCTAGATGATGTCTACCCCTGGAAGAGAGGGAAACATGCTGAATAATGATGAAGGATGGTTGAAAGATTGCTCTCCTGACTCCAATGCTGAGTTCCACCACTTGTATGTTGGTATCCTTCTATGTAGGAGTTGGGAAGATGGCTGAATATGCTTATGCTTGGATGCGCTATTGTTCCTAGCCCTCTTGGTGTAGAAACACTTGAAGGAACACACTGTTGGATGCTTAACTATATCCCCCTTTGCTCCTAGGAAGGAAAATACTGAAGAGATCCAGATGTCTATGCTGAAATGATGCGTTTGTTTATATATGGGGAATTGGTGCTGGTCGGCCAGCTTGGCTACAGTCGGCCAGCTCTGAATAAGCTCACAACTGCCATTTAAGTGCCATAAATGCTTTGAAGGCTGGTCGACTGATTTGAATGCTATCGGCTGCCTCCACAAGCCCGAATGCTTTTGTTTAGATGGTTAATATGATACTACAATGTTGAATCCAACCCATACCATGTGGTACTTGCTGAAAACATTCATTTAAATGTCCATAAAATGCCTGATAAATCTTGATTAAATGTCCATAAAATGCCTGATAAATGCCTAATGATGCCACGCCATAAAATAATGCCATGTCACTGTACACCTGAATGGTGTGCACGTGACATTCCCCGCTGCTAAACTGTTGCTGGGTGGTATACCTCGCAACCTTCGACTCCTCTTAGATCCTTCTCCTCCGAACTGCTGCCCCCGTCTGTCTTTTGCTACCAGGACTGAGGGCGTCTACAGGAGTGAAATCCTTTGAGCCAAGACTCTATATACTACGGGAACTGAATGGCAAATGCTAAAACTGATTGGAAATACCTGGGTCACCCCTGACCTGCCTGTGGAAACCTTTCACCTACCATCTCTGTCGTTCCTGAAGCTCTGAACCTCTTGAGGCGATGTTGGAGCAAAACTTCCATCTTCTGTGGAAGAGAAACCCCCTGGTGCTGCCAGTTGAAGCCCAAAACTTATGTCCTCCTTTGATGATGGATGTCATTCTTTCCCAGAGAGTTCACGGGCAAACATGTATGCCTTGCAGATGCAAGATGGACTGCTAAGATATCTGCTATGCAAACCATGTGCAACCCTATATGCTGTGCAAGAATGCAGATGGATGGGTTACTAATGCATACCTAAGGAAAAATCCCTAAGGGTGGCCTTCAAGATTTTGAGAATTGGGTTTAACTGTGTGGAAGCGATTAACATGATGTCTGACTGAGAATGACTGATGGAATGAACATGATCTAAGGCTGGTTACCCTGTAACGCTCTGATACCAATGTGGCATGTGAGGCTTCGACTGTAGTAATCACAACCTTAGTCTAACTAAACTACACTTAATGATGTTTAAGAAGACAAATATCTGTCAATGCAATGCAGCTATATTAGATGATGAATGTGGTTACACAATGAGATCCAAAGGCATCTATGCTGTCCTAGATGATGTCTACCCCTGGAAGAGAGGGAAACATGCTGAATAATGATGAAGGATGGTTGAAAGATTGCTATCCTGACTCGAATGCTGAGTTCCACCACTTGTATGTTGGTATCCCTCTATGTAGGAGTTGGGAAGATGGCTGAATATGCTGATGCATGGATGCGCTACTGTTCCCAGCCCTCTTGGTGTAGAAACACTGAAGGAACACACTGTTGGATGCTTAACTGTATCCCCCTTTGCTCCTAGGAAGGAAAATACTGAAGAGATCCAGATGTCTATGCTGAAATGATGCGTTTGTTTATATATGGAAAATTGGTGCTGGTCGGCCAGCTTCGCTGCAGTCGACCAGCTCTGAATATCGTCACGACTGCCATTTAAATGCCATAAATGCTTTGAAGGCTGGTCGACTGATTTGAATGCTGTCGGCTGCCTCCACAAGCCCCAATGCTTTTGTCTAGATGGTTAATATGATACTACAATGCTGAATCCAACCCATACCATGTGGTACATGCTGAAAATATTCATTTAAATGTCCATAAAATGCCTGATAAATCTTGATTAAATGTCCATAAAATGCCTGATAAATCCTGATTAAATGCCTAATGATGCCACGCCATAAAATAATGCCATGTCTCTGTACACCTGAATGGTGTGCATGTGACATTCCCCGCTGCTAAACTGCTGGGTGGTATATCTCGCAACCTTCGACTCCTCTGAGATCCTTCTCCTCCGAACCGCTGCCCCCTTCTGTCTTCTACTGGCCGAGACTGAAGGCGTCTACAGGAGTGAAATCCTTTGAGCCAAGACTCTATATACTGCGGGAACTGAATGGCAAATGCTGCTAAAACTGCTTGAAAATACCTGAGTCACCCCCTGACCTGCCTGTGGTGGAAACCTTTCACCTACCATCTCTGTCGTTCCTGAAGCTCGGAACCTCTTGAGGCGATGTTGGAGCAAACTTCCATCTTCTGTGGAAGAGAAACCCCCTGCTGCTGCCAGTTGAAGCCCAAAACTTATGTCCTCCTTTGATGATGGATGTCATTCATTCCCAGAGAGTTTATGGGCAAACATGTATGCCTTGCAGATGCAAGATGGACTGCTAAGATATCTGCTATGCAAACCATGTGCAACCCTATATGCTGTGCAAGAATGCAGATGGATGGGTTACTAATGAATACCTAAGGGAAAATCCCTAAGGGTGGCCTGCAAGATTTTGAGAATTGGGTTTAACTCTGTGGAAGCGATTAACATGATGTCTGACTTGTGAGGTCCCCCTGTTCCCACCGAGCAACGGATTCGGGTACTAGCAGCGGAAGTAGCACTTCTCGCGCGGGACAGGGGTCCCACATTCGGGGCCTCGTCCACGGATATCCGGACAAGAGACTAATCCGTCAGTTTTTCCAAAACCGAACCCGGAAAAAACTTCCCTTACCGGAAAGCACGGGCGATTCCACCAGGATAATTTTTTTCTCTAACGAAGACAAGATCATTTCTGATCAAGCTGATCCAATTGTATCTTCAAGATACTAGATCAGATCAAGGAAGAAACTTGCACTTGGATCATTGGGATCAACGCTTTTTTCCCCATTCAAGAGGCACAGCCGTTGATTCCTATCCATAGAACAATTACTGTCCGGGATTTACTTTATCTATCGTATTAACAAAAGTTGAGTCTCGATTTACGGATCCATCAGTCCAGCCTAACCCCATCCGATCCCATGGGTTAGCCAACCGCCCAACCACTGTAGTGATGGGATCCAATTTGGAATTTGGTTAGGTTTTGTCTCGGGTACCAAGGAAAAGAGTTCCAAGGCCCCCTAGCCGGAAGTTCATGCAAACATAAAATTAGGCACACCACTTACACACCCAATATGAAATTGCCTTTTTCTTAGCATCAGCTAACTTTAAAACAATCCTTTAATGAAACCATAGTACCACTGATCACAGTCTTCCAAATTATCCGATTGATTCTCAAATTTTCCATCATTCCTTCATCAGAGTATCTATGGCATCATTGGCAACTAGAACGCTCACCACCTGACCACTCAGGGGCCGTTTCTATAGTTCCTAGCCCATAATACTCGGCAATATAATCACTTATCAAGATGGACTCTCGTTGAAGATCAGCAAGATCAACCAACAGATCCATATAAAAGAGCCATGGACTCATCCGTTGAGGACCAGCAAGGTCAGTCAACCAGATCCATGCCCGGTTTCACAAAACAACTCTTACTCCTTGTTCCAATATCTTCCTCGACGCACGCGTGGGTATCCTAGGCGACCCAGAGCCCGAGCACCGTATGGTCAGCACCCTCTAGGATCCTTCGCAGGTGACCTAGCGCTTCACTCATAGGCCGCTTCCTTGGTCCCTCATCCACCGTACCGGAAGCTCACCATTTTAATCGAACCGAGGCTGGTCAAGACCTCGGTCGACCTTGCTACGCGAGACGTCCTCCATTGACTCTCCGTCCAGCAGTTGCAACTTTATCAGTTAGGTCTCCACGACCTTAATCACAAGACGGTCAAAATGCTTCCCCAGCATTCTTGACATAAAACAGCCATTTACAAACAGCATTTACAAACAGTTTACAAATACAGTTTCTATATTAACTCTCATTTTTCCACATTGTCCCTCATTAATCCACATTACTTATTCCACATTCCATGTATATGTGTACTCATCCAATCACCTCCTTTTTCCATCTCTTCACTTCAGATTCCTTCACATCACATATCATATATTCACATCCATATCCACATCCATACATCCACATCCACATCCACATTCACATCCATACATCCACATCTACATGCTTATCTCCATTTTCACATCCTCATTTATACATCCACATCCCATATCCACATTCATACATACACATCCATATCCGCATCCACATCCACATACATACATACATCCACATCCACATACATACATACATCCACATCCACATTCCACATTCACATCTATACATCCACATCTACATTCACATTCACATACATCCACATCCACATTCCCATACATCCACATCTATACATCCACATTCCACATTCACATCTACATTCACATTCACATACATCCACATCTACATTCACATTCACATACATCCACATCCCCATTCCCATTCACATCTATACATCCACATCTACATCCACATACATACATACATCCACATCTATACATCCACATTCCACATTCACATCTACATTCACATTCACATACATCCACATCTACATTCACATTCACATACATCCACATCCCCATTCTCATTCACATCTATACATCCACATCTACATCCACATACATACATACATCCACATCCACATTCCACATTCACATCTATACATCCACATCTACATCCACATTCACATACATCCACATCCATATTTACATTCACATCTATACATCCACATCCATTCACATCTATGCATCCACATCTACATCCACATTTACATCTATGCATATACATCTTCATGCATATATCCATTTTCATGTTCATACATCCACACTCCCATCTCCATATCCACACATCCACATACATACATCCATTTTCACATTCCCATTTATATAACCCCATATACCTTCACATCTAATCTTTTACATCACATCCATTCTCGCCCTATCACAACCCATATACATCTTATCCTATCACATACACTTCTTACCTCATCCCCCCATACACATCTTAATTCATCTTATCACATCCTAACTTATTTCATAAGCATCTTATCACCTCTTATCACACCTCTTATCACATCCTATCACTTTCCATACGCATCTTATCAATTCTTATCACAGCTCATACACCTCTTATCACATCTTATCACATTTCATATCTTTTTTTTTTTAAAGAGAATTCTTTTATTTGATATAAGATTTCTCTACACATTTATTTATACATAAATTCCATTTAAGGAGACTAACACTTTCGAAATTAAAATCAATCTTTTATGCATCTTCTTATGCATGATTTCAATTTGGTAGGGAATTATACTTTTAGAATAAAAGAATTTCTCTTATGCATCTAAGTTAAGCATAAAATCCATTTATGAGGAAAATCATACTTTTAGTATAAAAAGAATATCTTTTATGCATACCTATATGCATGAAATCCAATATGATAAAAGTAACATTTTTGATATAAAAATTTTTCCTTTATGCATACTTCTATGCATGAAAATTAAAAATGATAAAAGTAACACTTTTGATATAAAAATTTTCCTTTATGCATACTTCTATGCATGAAAATTAAAAATGATAAAAGTAACACTTTTGATATAAAAATTTTCTTTTATGCATACTTTTATGCATGAAAATTAAAAATAATAAAAGTAACACTTTGGATATAAAAATTTTTCCTTTATGCATACTTCTATGCATGAAATAAAAATGGTAAAAATAACACTTTTGATATAAAAATTTATCCATTATGCATACTTCTATGCATGAAATAAAAATGGTAAAAATAACACTTTTGATATAAAAATTTATCCATTATGCATACTTCTATGCATGAAATAAAAATGGTAAAAATAACACTTTTGATATAAAAATTTATCCATTTTGCATACTTCTATGCATGAAATAAAAATGGTAAAAATAACACTTTTGATATAAAAACTTATCCTTTATGCATAATATTAAAATTTAATTTCTCCATGATTGTAATGAAATTCTTTCAATTAATCTAGGATGATAATTCCTAGAATATGGTAGGAAGTCCTCTTTTTATGCTTTGAATGAGATTATTTTATGCATAATTTTTATAAAAATTTTGCCATAGCTCCGCTGCTATGATTGATAAATCTCAATTTTTCTAAGGGATAATGCTTATCATTAAGAAAATAATTAAAATAATCTCTAATTGGATTATCAATCCATAATGGATTGAATCATTAATATACATAAACTAAAAGCATAGAAAAAAGCCATTAATTTGGCCTCAAGCATAGCTTAATCTTGGGTTAAGGAAAAGCTTTATGAAAAGCTTGATTTGGATTGAGAACGGTTCATGAGTATGACCATTTCTTGAGTGAGAGAGAGAATTTACATAAAAATCATTAGAATTTAAACATAAATGAAAATTAACTTCAATAGCATTATGTAACTCTTCACTACTATTCAAACTTCAATAGCATTAAAAAAAAACCATACCAATTAAACTTCTCAAGCTTGAGAGGGGTTGAGAAGAGAGAAACATTGAGAAATTATAGAAAGATCAATATTCACTAATTACCTTACAACTTGCTTGATTCTTTGTTCACGGTAGAGGCCCCCAACCAATCAATTGGTTAAGTATGTTGATGGAGCCACTAATGGGGATTGAAGAAAGAGGGAAGCTCCAAAAACTAGTGAATTATTAAATGAATTCACAGTTTCTGGCTTAGGTGGAGTAGAGTAACGATGCATAAACACTATATATTTTTCAACAAGGGGGAGGCTTCTATTTATAGGAAAAATTGAGCTCCTAACCAAACAAACTGATTCTAGAATTTTCTAAATCAGTTTGGTCAATATTTGACCATTTTTAGATCAGTTAAGCTAACTTTTTGGAACTAGACTTGAATGAGGAGAGAGGAGAGATGAAATATCTCAATTTTTATGAGTTTAAAACTCATTCAAGCATGTGAAATATGCACCTCCTTTAAAGAACTCCCTTTCCTTACATATGTCATATTTTTAATATTGCTCATAGTTTTTTACTAATAAACCTTGTACATTTTCAACTCTTCATCTTATGTGAAATATGCACCTCCTTTAAAGAACTCCCTTTCCTTACATATGTCATATTTTTAATATTGCTCATAGTTTTTTACTAATAAACCTTGTACATTTTCAACTCTTCATCTTATGTGAAATATGCACCTCCTTTAAAGAACTCCCCTTCCTTACATATGTCATACTTTTAATATTGCTCATAATTTTTTTACTAATAAACCTTGTACATTTTCAACTCTTCATCTTATGTGAAATATGCACCTCCTTTAAAGAACTCCTCTTCCTTACATATGTCATACTTTTAATATTGCTCATAATTTTTTACTAATAAACCTTGTACATTTTCAACTCTTCATCTTATGTGAAATATGCACCTCCTTTAAAGAATTCCCCTTCCTTACATATGTCATATTTTTAATATTGCTCATAGTTTTTTTTTACTAATAAACCTTGTACATTTTCAACTCTTCACCTCATGTGAGCATTTACTCATTTTTGGGTATTTTCTTTTTACAAGTTGGATTTATCTCCTCCCTACACATGGATTGATGCTATTGGTCCATAGGAACCTTAATTGGACCATAGTCTAAAGATTTCTGAAAATCTAGACCCTTAGGCTAAGGTTCTTTATAGCTATTTTCAATTAATTCCAATTGCACATTGGAAAATTCTTTTTGAATTTCTGTTTCAGGGGAACTCATCTGAATTAGAAGAGATATTTTTCTATCCAAAAATATTCAAAATCTAAATATTCTCTCTCTAGAATATTTTTCTCTCTCTAGGTTAAAACAGATAGAAACAAGGTCTTTATATTTCTGAAGAGGGATTGATTACAGGGAAAGATACTAGACATCAAAAAGGGGGTGGGGGAGGAATCTTACATTCTACCCCACTTAAAAAACGCGAGATGTCCTCATCTCGCAAACTGGGATAATTTCGCAAGATGCACGAATTATGAGACTTAGAGAAAAATTTAAATCAGGATTAACCACCAAGAAAAAGTCTCAAAGAGAGCAAGATTCAAGATAAGAACAAGATTTAAACTTTATTCATTCTCGGAACTTATACAGTAAAGCTAGAAGAACTCTTTACACTTCCATAAGCCCGTCCATCATATGGTCACAAAAGCAGTCCTCACAAGCTGCACAAGTATAAGGTAACTCATCTATGGGAATGATTCTGTGGGTTATTGCTGCGCCTATCTCAGTGGTATGAGGTGTTCTAACAAAAGGACCTCTGAGAGGCAAGCCAAAAACGGGGTAAAGGCATATCTTCTCATGAGGAAGAAAACACGCCAGTAAGAAGACCCGCTCAGAAAACCCAGGATGTCTTGATCTCATGACGCAGTAGTATCGGGGACCCAAACCCAAAGCTTCAATAACCATGGCCAAGCGGACATTGTTACGGAAGTGCTGCTGACCCCAGGGTGTTACCCTAGTTATGTCTTGATAGGTCCGCCATTTGGTCTGCGCTACAGAAGTTCCCAAGTGAGGGAAAAGTGAGCGCTCATACTGTTCTATAAAATCCTTCTTCACAGACTCACTTGCGTCTTGAAGGTGAGGAATCATTATGGATAAAACTAATTCTTGTTGCCAAGCCATGAAGGAGATTAGGAAGAAAGGAGATCGATGGGAGTAAGATTACTGTGAGCGACAAGTAAAGGTTACGACTTATATAAAGGAAGGAGCTAGCGTAACTTAGAAGCCAACGGTAGCTTGCCACTGAAGTTTTACCGTCTTTCCATGATTTGGGTTTGGCACAATTTTCTATAGAAGGCATTAAGAACTTTGAGATGAGGAGATAAAAGAAGCTCGTAAGCTAAGTCACTTACTTTCTTTGAAGTCAGATAAGGCTCACAATATCTGGGGGATAACTTCTTAAACTCCCCAATAGATAAAGAACTTCTTTTGTGCCGTACTCAAATGAAGACCAAAACCTTGGTATCCAAAACACCGATTTTCACTTCTGAACTCATTGTTCTGAATCCTTAAAACAGCGTGACTCTTGAGAAGTATTCTAGGGAAAGGGTCTTCCTTTTTTTAAACAGAATCTTTCTTTTATTTTTGAGAGGGAATAATTTTAAGATCAAAAAGGGAGATTCTTACTCCTGTATGCCTCGAAGGCTAGGGAGGAATCTTACATTCTACCCCACTTAAAAAAGTGCGAGATGTCCTCATCTCGCCAAGTAGAGGACAACTCTTTTTCTTAAGATCCAATTTATTCTAGGGTTCCTTATATTCTGGTCAACCCAACAGAATACGGGGATAAATATCCCTTATATAGAACTCATCATTAAATAAATTCATTTCAGATCATATCATTCATATCTTTAACACGATAATGGTCCATCAGATCGAAATTTTTTCTTTCTGAACATTCCTCCACGGGAATTTCAGTCAAGCAAGTTTTCAATTTGTCATCCCTTAACTTGATATACCGAGTCAAGTGTTAACAGTAGTACTTTGACAGCACAATCCACTAATCTCATAGTGATTTGTTGAAATCATTATCATCATTTATCATTACAGGGACTCGTCCCATTCATCCTCATTGCGGTTTTGCTCAAGTTATTATATTTCAACTAAATTTCAAAAATCATCATTTTTCAATCAGAATCCCAATCAATTCATCAGTTCCCAAACAGAATTAAAAATCATATCAACCACATTCAAATTCATCATCTGGATAGCATTAACGCTTATAATTTCAAGTCTTAGATTTACTCGTATATACTGTCAGTAAAGAGCTGCAGTTATACTCTCGGTATATACGGATAGTCACGGCCCTTGGAATTATAAGGTAAATACCATCATGTCTAGGCCTCAAGCAAGTCAAGGATTCTATATAATTGCGGTACTTCCATCTGAAGACCCAATTACCAAATTACGAATTTCAATTTGAATATCAAATTGTATGAATTATATCACACAATTACAACCTTTTTGTGTTTCTTGATAAATTTCTGACCTATTTGTCTTCTCAATTGATCTTTATTAACCAAATGCTCTGATACCAACTGTGAGGTCCCCCTGTTCCCACCGAGCAACGGATTCGGGTACTAGCAGCGGAAGTAGCACTTCTCGCGCGGCACAGGGGTCCCACATTCGGGGCCTCGTCCACGGATATCCGGACAAGAGACTAATCCGTCAGTTTTTCCAAAACCGAACCCGGAAAAAACTTCCCTTACCGGAAAGCACGGGCGATTCCACCAGGATAATTTTTTTCTCTAACGAAGACAAGATCATTTCTGATCAAGCTGATCCAATTGTATCTTCAAGATACTAGATCAGATCAAGGAAGAAACTTGCACTTGGATCATTGGGATCAATGCTTTTTTCCCCATTCAAGAGGCACAGCCGTTGATTCCTATCCATAGAACAATTACTGTCCGGGATTTACTTTATCTATCGTATTAACAAAAGTTGAGTCTCGATTTACGGATCCATTAGTCCAGCCTAACCCCATCCGATCTCATGGGTTAGCCAACCGCCCAACCACTGTAGTGATGGGATCCAATTTGGAATTTGGTTAGGTTTTGTCCCGGGTACCAAGGAAAAGAGTTCCAAGGTCCCCTAGCCGGAAGTTCATGCAAACATAAAATTAGGCACACCACTTACACACCCAATATGAAATTGCCTTTTTCTTAGCATCAGCTAACTTTAAAACAATCCTTTAATGAAACCATAGTACCACTGATCACAGTCTTCCAAATTATCCGATTGATTCTCAAATTTTCCATCATTCCTTCATCAGAGTATCTATGGCATCATTGGCAACTAGAACGCTCACCACCTGACCACTCAGGGGCCGTTTCTATAGTTCCTAGCCCATAATACTCGGCAATATAATCACTTATCAAGATGGACTCTCGTTGAAGATCAGCAAGATCAACCAACAGATCCATATAAAAGAGCCATGGACTCATCCGTTGAGGACCAGCAAGGTCAGTCAACCAGATCCATGCCCGGTTTCACAAAACAACTCTTACTCCTTGTTCCAATATCTTCCTCGACGCACGCGTGGGTATCCTAGGCGACCCAGAGCCCGAGCACCGTATGGTCAGCACCCTCTAGGATCCTTCGCAGGTGACCTAGCGCTTCACTCATAGGCCGCTTCCTTGGTCCCTCATCCACCGTACCGGAAGCTCACCATTTTAATCGAACCGAGGCTGGTCAAGACCTCGGTCGACCTTGCTACGCGAGACGTCCTCCATTGACTCTCCGTCCAGCAGTTGCAACTTTATCAGTTAGGTCTCCACGACCTTAATCACAAGACGGTCAAAATGCTTCCCCAGCATTCTTGACATAAAACAGCCATTTACAAACAGCATTTACAAACAGTTTACAAATACAGTTTATATATTAACTCTCATTTTTCCACATTGTCCCTCATTAATCCACATTACTTATTCCACTTTCCATGTATATGTGTACTCATCCAATCACCTCCTTTTTCCATCTCTTCACTTCAGATTCCTTCACATCACATATCATATATTCACATCCATATCCACATCCATACATCCACATCCACATCCACATTCACATCCATACATCCACATCTACATGCTTATCTCCATTTTCACATCCTCATTTATACATCCACATCCCATATCCACATTCATACATACACATCCATATCCACATCCACATCCACATACATACATACATCCACATCCACATACATACATACATCCACATCCACATTCCACATTCACATCTATACATCCACATCTACATTCACATTCACATACATCCACATCCACATTCCCATACATCCACATCTATACATCCACATTCCACATTCACATCTACATTCACATTCACATACATCCACATCTACATTCACATTCACATACATCCACATCCCCATTCCCATTCACATCTATACATCCACATCTACATCCACATACATACATACATCCACATCTATACATCCACATTCCACATTCACATCTACATTCACATTCACATACATCCACATCTACATTCACATTCACATACATCCACATCCCCATTCTCATTCACATCTATACATCCACATCTACATCCACATACATACATACATCCACATCCACATTCCACATTCGCATCTATACATCCACATCTACATCCACATTCACATACATCCACATCCATATTTACATTCACATCTATACATCCACATCCATTCACATCTATGCATCCACATCTACATCCACATTTACATCTATGCATATACATCTTCATGCATATATCCATTTTCATGTTCATACATCCACACTCCCATCTCCATATCCACACATCCACATACATACATCCATTTTCACATTCCCATTTATATAACCCCATATACCTTCACATCTAATCTTTTACATCACATCCATTCTCGCCCTATCACAACCCATATACATCTTATCCTATCACATACACTTCTTACCTCATCCCCCCATACACATCTTAATTCATCTTATCACATCCTAACTTATTTCATAAGCATCTTATCACCTCTTATCACACCTCTTATCACATCCTATCACTTTCCATACGCATCTTATCAATTCTTATCACATCTCATACACCTCTTATCACATCTTATCACATTTCATATCTTTTTTTTAAAAAAAAGAGAATTCTTTTATTTGATATAAGATTTCTCTACACATTTATTTATACATAAATTCCATTTAAGGAGACTAACACTTTCGAAATTAAAATCAATCTTTTATGCATCTTCTTATGCATGATTTCAATTTGGTAGGGAATTATACTTTTAGAATAAAAGAATTTCTCTTATGCATCTAAGTTAAGCATAAAATCCATTTATGAGGAAAATCATACTTTTAGTATAAAAAGAATATCTTTTATGCATACCTATATGCATGAAATCCAATATGATAAAAGTAACACTTTTGATATAAAAATTTTTCCTTTATGCATACTTCTATGCATGAAAATTAAAAATGATAAAAGTAACACTTTTGATATAAAAATTTTCCTTTATGCATACTTCTATGCATGAAAATTAAAAATGATAAAAGTAACACTTTTGATATAAAAATTTTCTTTTATGCATACTTTTATGCATGAAAATTAAAAATAATAAAAGTAACACTTTGGATATAAAAATTTTTCCTTTATGCATACTTCTATGCATGAAATAAAAATGGTAAAAATAACACTTTTGATATAAAAATTTATCCATTATGCATACTTCTATGCATGAAATAAAAATGGTAAAAATAACACTTTTGATATAAAAATTTATCCATTATGCATACTTCTATGCATGAAATAAAAATGGTAAAAATAACACTTTTGATATAAAAATTTATCCATTTTGCATACTTCTATGCATGAAATAAAAATGGTAAAAATAACACTTTTGATATAAAAACTTATCCTTTATGCATAATATTAAAATTTAATTTCTCCATGATTGTAATGAAATTCTTTCAATTAATCTAGGATGATAATTCCTAGAATATGGTAGGAAGTCCTCTTTTTATACTTTGAATGAGATTATTTTATGCATAATTTTTATAAAAATTTTGCCATAGCTCCGCTGCTATGATTGATAAATCTCAATTTTTCTAAGGGATAATGCTTATCATTAAGAAAATAATTAAAATAATCTCTAATTGGATTATCAATCCATAATGGATTGAATCATTAATATACATAAACTAAAAGCATAGAAAAAAGCCATTAATTTGGCCTCAAGCATAGCTTAATCTTGGGTTAAGGAAAAGCTTTATGAAAAGCTTGATTTGGATTGAGAACGGTTCATGAGTATGACCATTTCTTGAGTGAGAGAGAGAATTTACATAAAAATCATTAGAATTTAAACATAAATGAAAATTAACTTCAATAGCATTATGTAACTCTTCACTACTATTCAAACTTCAATAGCATTAAAAAAAAACCATACCAATTAAACTTCTCAAGCTTGAGAGGGGTTGAGAAGAGAGAAACATTGAGAAATTATAGAAAGATCAATATTCACTAATTACCTTACAACTTGCTTGATTCTTTGTTCACGGTAGAGGCCCCCAACCAATCAATTGGTTAAGTATGTTGATGGAGCCACTAATGGGGATTGAAGAAAGAGGGAAGCTCCAAAAACTAGTGAATTATTAAATGAATTCACAGTTTCTGGCTTAGGTGGAGTAGAGTAACGATGCATAAACACTATATATTTTTCAACAAGGGGGAGGCTTCTATTTATAGGAAAAATTGAGCTCCTAACCAAACAAACTGATTCTAGAATTTTCTAAATCAGTTTGGTCAATATTTGACCATTTTTAGATCAGTTAAGCTAACTTTTTGGAACTAGACTTGAATGAGGAGAGAGGAGAGATGAAATATCTCAATTTTTATGAGTTTAAAACTCATTCAAGCATGTGAAATATGCACCTCCTTTAAAGAACTCCCTTTCCTTACATATGTCATATTTTTAATATTGCTCATAGTTTTTTACTAATAAACCTTGTACATTTTCAACTCTTCATCTTATGTGAAATATGCACCTCCTTTAAAGAACTCCCTTTCCTTACATATGTCATATTTTTAATATTGCTCATAGTTTTTTACTAATAAACCTTGTACATTTTCAACTCTTCATCTTATGTGAAATATGCACCTCCTTTAAAGAACTCCCCTTCCTTACATATGTCATACTTTTAATATTGCTCATAATTTTTTTACTAATAAACCTTGTACATTTTCAACTCTTCATCTTATGTGAAATATGCACCTCCTTTAAAGAACTCCTCTTCCTTACATATGTCATACTTTTAATATTGCTCATAATTTTTTACTAATAAACCTTGTACATTTTCAACTCTTCATCTTATGTGAAATATGCACCTCCTTTAAAGAATTCCCCTTCCTTACATATGTCATATTTTTAATATTGCTCATAGTTTTTTTTTACTAATAAACCTTGTACATTTTCAACTCTTCACCTCATGTGAGCATTTACTCATTTTTGGGTATTTTCTTTTTACAAGTTGGATTTATCTCCTCCCTACACATGGATTGATGCTATTGGTCCATAGGAACCTTAATTGGACCATAGTCTAAAGATTTCTGAAAATCTAGACCCTTAGGCTAAGGTTCTTTATAGCTATTTTCAATTAATTCCAATTGCACATTGGAAAATTCTTTTTGAATTTCTGTTTCAGGGGAACTCATCTGAATTAGAAGAGATATTTTTCTATCCAAAAATATTCAAAATCTAAATATTCTCTCTCTAGAATATTTTTCTCTCTCTAGGTTAAAACAGATAGAAACAAGGTCTTTATATTTCTGAAGAGGGATTGATTACAGGGAAAGATACTAGACATCAAAAAGGGGGTGGGGGAGGAATCTTACATGACTGAGAATGACTGATGGAATGAACATGATCTAAGGCTGGTTACCCTGCAAGGCTCTGATACCAATGTGGCATGTGACGCTTCGACCGTAGTAATCACAACCTTAGTCTAACTAAACTACACTTAATGATGTTTAAGAGAGACAAATATGTGTCAATGCAGTGCAGCTATATTAGATGATGAATGTGGTTAGACAATGAGATCCAAAGGCATCTATGCTGTCCTAGATGATGTCTACCCCTGGAAGAGAGGGAAACATGCTGAATAATGATGAAGGATGGTTGAAAGATTGCTCTCCTGACTCCAATGCTGAGTTCCACCACTTGTATGTTGGTATCCCTCTATGTAGGAGTTGGGAAGATGGCTGAATATGCTGATGCCTGGATGCGCTACTATTCCTAGGCCTCTTGGTGTAGAAACACTGAAGGAACACACTGTTGTATGCTTAACTGTATCCCCCTTTGCTCCTAGGAAGGAAAATACTGAAGAGATCCAGATGTCTATGCTGAAATGATGCGTTTGTCAGCTGCAGCAGTCGGCCTGCTCTGAATATGCTCACGACTGCCATTTAAATGCCATAAATGCTTTGAAGGCTGGTCGACTGATTTGAATGCTGTCGGCTGCCTCCACAAGCCCCAATGCTTTTGTCTAGATGGTTAATATGATACTACAATGCTGAATTTAACCCATACCATGTGCTACATGTTGAAAACATTCATTTAAATGTCCATAAAATGCCTGATAAATCTTAATTAAATGTCCATAAAATGCCTGATAAATCCTTATTTAATGCCTAATGATGCCACGCCATAAAATAATGCCATGTCACTATACACCTGAATGGTGTGCACGTGACATTCCCCGCTGCTAAACTGTTGCTGGGTGGTATACCTCGCAACCTTCGACTCCTCTGAGATCCTTCTCCTCCGAACCGCTGCCCCCTTCTGTCTTCTGCTACCGGGACTGAGGGCATCTACAGGAGTGAAATCCTTTGAGCCAAGACTCTATATACTGCGAGAACTGAATGGCAAATGCTGCTAAAACTGCTTGGAAATACCTGAGTCACCCCTGACCTGCCTGTGAAAACCTTTCACCTACCATCTCTGTCGTTCCTGAAGCTCTGAACCTCTTGAGGCGATGTTGGAGCAAACTTCCATCTTCTGTGGAAGAGAAACCCCCTGCTTGCTGCGAGTTGAAGCCCAAGATTTATGTCCTCCTTTGATGATGGATGTCATTCTTTCCCAGAGAGTTCATGGGCAAACATGTATGCCTTGCAGATGCAAGATGGACTGCTAAGATATCTGCTATGAAAACCATGTGCAACCCTATATGCTGTGCAAGTATGCAGATGGATGGGTTACTAATGAATGCCTAAGGGAAAATCCCTAAGGGTGGCCTGCAAGATTTTGAGAATTGGGTTTCACTGTGCGGAAGTGATTAACATGATGTCTGACTAAGAATGACTGATGGAATGAACATGATCTAAGGATGGTTACCCTGTAACGCTCTGATACCAATGTGGCATGTGACGCTTCGACTGTAGTAATCACAACCTTAGTCTAACTAAACTACACTTAATGATGTTTAAGAGATAGACAAATATGTGTCAATGCAATGCAGCTATATTAGATGATGAATGTGGTTACACAATTAGATCCAAAGGCATCTATGCTGTCCTAGATGATGTCTACCCCTGGAAGAGAGGGAAACATGCTGAATAATGATGAAGGATGGTTGAAAGATTGCTCTCCTGACTCCAATGCTGAGTTCCACCACTTGTATGTTGGTGTCCCTCTATGTAGGAGTTGGAAAGATGGCTGAATATGCTGATGCGTGGATGCGCTACTGTTCCCAGGCCTCTTGGTGTAGAAACACTGAAGGAACACACTGTTGGATGCTTAATTGTATCCCCCTTTGCTCCTAGGAAGGAAAATACCGAAGAGATCCAGATGTCTATGCTAAAATGATGCGTTTGTTTATATATGGGGAATTGGTGCTGGTCGGCCAGCTTGGCTGCAGTCCGCGAGCTCTGAATATGCTCACGACTGCCATTTAAATGCCATAAATGCTTTGAAGGCTGGTCGACTGATTTGAATGCTGTCGGCTGCCTCCACAAGCCCCAATGCTTTTGTCTAGATGGTTAATATGATACTACAATGCTGAATCCAACCCATACCATGTGGTACATGCTGAAAACAGTCATTTAAATGTCCATAAAATGCCTGATAAATCTTGATTAAATGTCCATAAAATGCCTCATAAGTCCTGATTAAATGCCTAATGATGCCATGCCATAAAATAATGACATGTCACTGTACACCTGAATGGTGTGCACGTGACATTCCCCGCTGCTAAACTGTTGCTGGGTGGTATACCTCGCAACCTTCGACTCCTCTAAGATCCTTCTCCTCCGAACCGCTTCCCCCTTCTGTCTTCTGCTGCCAAGATTGAGGGCCTCTACAGGAGTGAAATCCTTTGAGCCAAGACTCTATATACTGCAGGAACTGAATGGCAAATGCTGCTAAAACTGCTTGGAAATACCTGAGTCACCCCTGACCTGCCTGTGGAAACCTTTCACCTACCATCTCTGTCGTTCCTGAAGCTGTGAACCTCTTGAGGCGATGTTGGAGCAAACTTCCATCTTCTGTGGAAGAGAAACCCCTTGCTGCTGCCAGTTGAAGCCCAAAACTTATGTCCTCCTTTGATGATGGATGTCATTCTTTCCCAGAGAGTTGATGGGCAAATATGTATGCCTTGCAGATGCAAGATGGACTGCTAAGATATCTGCTATGCAAACCATGTGCAACCCTATATGCTGTGCAAGAATGCAGATGGATGGGTTACTAATGCATACCTAAGGGAAAATCCCTAAGGGTGGCCTGCAGGATTTTGAGAATTGGGTTTAACTGTGCGGAAGCGATTAACATGATGTCTGACTGAGAATGACTGATGGAATGAACATGATCTAAGGGTGGTTACCCTGTAACGCTCTGATACCAATGTGGCATGTGAGGCTTCGACCGTAGTAATCACAACCTTAGTCTAACTAAACTACACTTAATGATGTTTAAGAGATAGAGAAATATGTGTCAATGCAATGCAGCTATATTAGATGATGAATGTGGTTACACAATGAGATCCAAAGGCATCTATGCTGTCCTAGATTATGTCTACCCCTGGAAGAGAGGGAACATGCTGAATAATGACGAAGGATGGTTGAAAGATTGCTGTCCTGACTCGAATGCTGAGTTCCACCACTTGTATGTTGGTATCCCTCTATGTAGGAGTTGGGAAGATGGCTGAATATGCTGATGCGTGGATGCACTACTGTTCCCAGCCCTCTTGGTGTAGAAACACTGAAGGAACACACTGTTGGATGCTTAACTGTATCCCCCTTTGCTCCTAGGAAGGAAACTACTGAAGAGATCCAAATGTCTATGCTGAAATGATGCGTTTGTTTATATATGGGGAATTGGTGCTGGTCGGCCAGCTTGGCTACCAGTCGGCCAGCTCTGAATATGCTCACGACTTTAAATGCCACAAATGCTTTGAAGGCTGGTCAACTGATTTGAATGCTGTCGGCTGCCTCCATAAGCCCCAATGCTTTTGTCTAGATGGTTAATATGATACTACAATGCTGAATCCAACCCATACCATGTGGTACATGCTGAAAACATTCATTTAAATGTCCATAAAATGCCTGATAAATCTTGATTAAATGTCCATAAAATGCCTGATAAATCTTGATTAAATGCCTAATGATGCCACGCCATGAAATAATGCCATGTCACTCTACACTTGAATGGTGTGCACGTGACATTCCTCGCTGCTAAACTGTTGTTGGGTGGTATACCTCGCAACCTTCGACTCCTCTGAGATCCTTCTCCTCCGAACCGCTGCCCCCTTCTGTCTTCTGCTGCCGGGACTAAGGGCGTCTACAGGAGTGAAATCCTTTGAGCCAAGACTGACTGAGAATGATTGATGGAATGAACATGATCTAAGGCTGGTTACCCTGTAACGCTCTGATACCAATATGGCAGGTGAGGCTTCGACCGTAGTAATCACAACCTTAGTCTAGCTAAACTACACTTAATGATGTTTAAGAGATAGACAAATATGTGTCAATGCAATGCAGCTATATTAGATGATGAATGTGGTTACACAATGAGATCCAAAGGCATCTATGCTATCCTAGATGATGTCTACCCCTGGAAGAGAGGGAAACATGCTGAATAATAATGAAGGATGGTTGAAAGATTTCTCTCCTGACTCCAATGCTGAGTTCCACCACTTGTATGTTGGTATCCCTCTATGTAGGAGGAGTTGGGAAGATAGCTGAATATGCTGATGCGTGGATGCACTACTGTTCCCAGCCCTCTTGGTGTAGAAACACTGAAGGAACACACTGTTGGATGCTTAACTGTATCCCCCTTTGCTCCTAGGAAGGAAAATACTGAAGAGATCCAGATGTCTATGCTGAAATGATGCGTTTGTTTATATATGGGGAATTGGTGCTGGTCGGCCAGCTTGGCTGCAGTCGGCCAGCTCTGAATATGCTCACGACTGCCATCTAAATGCCATAAATGTTTTGAAGGCTGGTCGACTGATTTGAATGCTGTCGGCTGCCTCCACATGCCCCAATGCTTTTGTCTAAATGGTTAATATGATACTACAATGCTGAATCCAACCCATACCATGTGGTACATGCTGAAAACATTCATTTAAATGTCCATAAAATGCCTGATAAATCTTGATTAAATGTCCATAAAATGCCTCATAAATCTTGATTAAATGCCTAATGATGCCACGCCATAAAATAATGCCATGTCACTGTACACCTGAATGGTGTGCACGTGACACTCCCCGCTGCTAAACTGTTGCTGGGTGGTATACCTCGCAACCTTCGACTCCTCTGAGATCCTCCTCCAAACCGCTGCCGCCTTTTGTCTTCTGCTGCCGGGACTGAGGGCGTCTATAGGAGTGAAATCTTTTGAGCCAAGACTCTATATACTGCGGGAACTGAATGGCAAATGCTGCTAAAACTGCTTGGAAATACCTGAGTCACCCCTGACCTACCTGTGGAAACCTTTCACCTACCATCTCTGTCGTTCCTGAAGCTCTGAACCTCTTGAGGCGATGTTGGAGCAAACTTCCATCTTCTGTGGAAGAGAAACCCCCTGCTGTCTGCTGCTGCCAGTTGAAGCCCAAAACTTATGTCCTCCTTTGATGATGAATGTCATTCTTTCCCAGAGAGTTGATGGGCAAACATGTATGCCTTGCAGATGCAAGATGGACTGCTAAGATATCTGCTATGCAAACCATGTGCAACCCTATATGCTGTGCAAGAATGCAGATGGATGGGTTACTAATGCATACCTAAGGGAAAATCCCTAAGGGTGGCCTGCAAGATTTTGAGAATTGGGTTTAACTGTGCGGAAACGATTAACATGATGTCTGACTGAGAATGACTGATGGAATGAACATGATCTAAGGATGGTTACCCTGTAACGCTCTGATACCAATGTGGCATGTGAGGCTTTGACCGTAGTAATCACAACCTTAGTCTAACTAAACTACACTTAATGATGTTTAAGAGATAGACAAATATGTGTCAATGCAATGCAGCTATATTAGATGATGAATGTGGTTACACAATGAGATCCAAAGGCATCTATGCTGTCCTAGATGATGTCTACCCCTGGAAGAGAGGGAAACATGCTGAATAATGATGAAGGATGGTTGAAAGATTGCTCTCCTGACTCCAATGCTGAGTTCCACCACTTGTATGTTGGTATCCCTTTATGTAGGAGTTGGAAAGATGGCTGAATATGCTGATGCGTGGATGCGCTACTGTTCCCAGCCCTCTTGGTGTAGAAACACTGAAGGAACACACTGTTGGATGCTTAATTGTATCCCCCTTTGCTCCTAGGAAGGAAAATACTGAAGACATCCAGATGTCTATGCTGAAATGATGCGTTTGTTTATATATGGCGAATTGGTGCTGGTCGGCCAGCTTGGCTGCGAGTTGGCCAGCTCTGAATATGCTCACGACTTTAAATGCCATAAATGCTTTGAAGGCTGGTCGACTGATTTGAATGCTGTCGGCTGCCTCCACAAGCCCCAATGCTTTTGTCTAGATGGTTAATATGATACTACAATGCTGAATCCAACCCATACCATGTGGTGCATGCTGAAAACATTCATTTAAATGTCCATAAAATGCCTCATAAATCTTTATTAAATGTCCATAAAATGCCTGATAAATCCTGATTAAATGCCTAATAATGCCACGCCATAAAATAATGCCATGTCACTCTACACCTGAATGGTGTGCACGTGACATTCCCCGCTACTAAACTGTGCTGGGTGGTATACCTCGCAACCTTTGACTCCTCTGAGATCCTTCTCCTCCGAACCGCTGCCCCCTTCTGTCTTTTGCTGCTGGGACTGAGGGCGTCTACAGGAGTGAAATCCTTTGAGCCAAGACTCTATATACTGCGGGAACTGAATGGCAAATGCTGCTAAAACTGCTTGGAAATACCTGAGTCACCCCTGACCTGCTTGTGGAAACCTTTCACCTACCATCTCTGTCGTTCCTGAGGCTCTGAACCTCTTGAGGCAATGTTGGAGCAAACTTCCATCTTCTGTGGAAGAGAAACCCCCTGCTCTGCTGCCAGTTGAAGCCCAAAACTTATGTCCTTCTTTGATGATGGATGTCATTCTTTCCCAGAGAGTTCATGGGCAAACATGTATGCCTTGCAGATGCAAGATGGACTGCTAAGATATCTGCTATGCAAAGCATGTGCAACCCTATATGCTGTGCAAGAATGCAGATGGATGGGTTACTAATGAATACCTAAGGGAAAATCCCTAAGGGTGGTCTGCTAGATTTTGAGAATTGCGTTTAACTGTGCGGAAGCGATTAACATGATGTCTGACTGAGAATGACTGATGGAATGAACATGATCTAAGGCTGGTTACCCTCTAACGCTTGATACCAATGTGGCATGTGAGGCTTCGACCGTAGTAATCACAACCTTAGTCTAACTAAACTACACTTAATGATGTTTAAGAGAGACAAATATGTGTCAATCCAATGCAGCTATATTAGATGATGAATGTGGTTACACAATGAGATCCAAAGGCATCTATGCTGTCCTAGATGATGTCTACCCTTGGAAGAAAGGGAAACATGCTGAATAATGATGAAGGATGGTTGAAAGATTGCTCTCCTGACTCCAATGCTGAGTTCCACCACTTGTATGTTGGTATCCCTTTATGTAGGAGTTGGGAAGATGGCTGAATATGCTGATGCGTGGATGCGCTACTGTTCCCAGCCCTCTTGGTGTAGAAACACTGAGGGAACACACTGTTGGATGCTTAATTGTATCCCCCATTGCTCCTAGGAAGGAAAATACTGAAGACATCCAGATGTCTATGCTGAAATAATGCGTTTGCTTATATATGGGAAATTGGTGCTGGTCGGCCAGCAGTCGGACAGCTCTGAATATGCTCACGACTGCCATTTAAATGCCATAAACGCTTTGAAGGCTGGTCGACTGATTTGAATGCTGTCGGCTGCCTCCACAAGCCCGAATGCTTTTGACTAGATGGTTAATATGATACTACAATGTTGAATCCAACCCATACCATGTGGTACATGCTGAAAACATTCATTTAAATGTCCATAAAATGCCTGATAAATCTTGATTAAATGTCCATAGAATGCCTGATAAATCCTGATTAAATGCCTAATGATGCCACGCCATAAAATAATGCCATGTCACTGTACACTTGAATGGTGTGCACGTGACATTCCCTGCTGCTAAACTGTTGCTGGGTGGTATACCTCGCAACCTTCGACTCCTCTCAGACCCTTCTCCTCCAAACCGCTGCCCCCTTCTGTCTTCTGCTGCCGGGACTGAGGGCGTCTATAGGAGTGAAATCTTTTGAGCCAAGACTCTATATACTGCGGGAACTGAATGGCAAATGCTGCTAAAACTGCTTGGAAATACCTGAGTCACCCCTGACCTGCCTGTGGAAACCTTTCACCTACCATCTCTGTCGTTCCTAAGGCTCTGAACCTCTTGAGGCGATGTTGGCGCAAACTTCCATCTTCTGATGAAGAGAAACCCCCTATTGCTGCTGCTGCCAGTTGAAGCCCAAAACTTATGTCCTCCTTTGATGATGAATGTCATTCTTTCCCAGAGAGTTCATGGGCAAACATGTATGCCTTGCACATGCAAGATGGACTGCTAAGATATCTGCTATGCAAATCATGTGCAACCCTATATGCTGTGCAAGAATGCAGATGGATGGGTTACTAATGCATACCTAAGGGAAAATCCCTAAGGGTGGCCTGCAAGATTTTGAGAATTGGGTTTCACTGTGCGGAAGCAATTAACATGATGTCTGACTGAGAATGACTGATGGAATGAACATGATCTAAGGATGGTTACCCTGTAACGCTCTGATACCAATGTGGCATGTGAGGCTTCGACTGTAGTAATCACAACCTTAGTCTAACTAAACTACACTTAATGATGTTTAAGAGATAGACAAATATGTGTCAATGCAATGCAGCTATATTAGATGATGAATGTGGTTACACAATTAGATCCAAAGGCATCTATGCTGTCCTAGATGATGTCTACCCCTGGAAGAGAGGGAAACATGCTGAATAATGATGAAGGATGGTTGAAAGATTGCTGTCCTGACTCCAATGCTGAGTTCCACCACTTGTATGTTGGTATCGCTTTATGTAGGAGTTGGGAAGATGGCTGAATATGCTGATGCGTGGATGCGCTACTGTTCCCAACCCTCTTGGTGTAGAAACACTGAAGGAACACACTGTTGGATGCTTAATTGTATCCCCCTTTGCTCCTAGGAAGGAAAATACTGAAGAGATCCAAATGTCTCTGCTGAAATGATGCGTTTGTTTATATATGGGGAATTGGTGCTAGTCGGCCAGCTTGGTTGCAAGTCGGCCAGCTCTGAATATGCTCACGACTTTAAATGCCACAAATGCTTTGAAGGCTGGTCGACTGATTTGAATGCTATCGGCTGCCTCCACAAGCCCCAATGCTTTTGTCTAGATGGTTAATATGATACTACAATGCTGAATCCAACCCATACCATGTGGTACATGCTGAAAACATTCATTTAAATGTCCATAAAATGCCTGATAAATCTTGATTAAATGTCCATAAAATGCCTGATAAATCCTGATTAAATGCCTAATAATGCCACGCCATAAAATTTTGCCATGTCACTGTACACCTGAATGGTGTGCACGTGACATTCCCCGCTGCTAAACTGTTGCTGGGTGGTATACCTCGCAACCTTGGACTCCTCTCAGACCCTTCTCCTCCAAACCGCTGCCCCCTTCTGTCTTCTGCTGTCTGCCGGGACTGAGGGCGTCTATAGGAGTGAAACCTTTTGAGCCAAGACTCTATATGCTGCGGGAACTGAATGGCAAATGCTGCTAAAACTGCTTGGAAATACCTGAGTCACCCCTGACCTGCCTGTGGAAACCTTTCACCTACCATCTCTGTCGTTCCTGAGGCTCTGAACCTCTTGAGGTGATGTTGGAGCAAACTTCCATCTTCTGTGGAAGAGAGACCCCCTACTGCTGCGAGTTGAAGCCCAAACTTATGTCCTCTTTTGATGATGGATGTCATTCTTTCCCAGAGAGTTCATGGGCAAATATGTATGCCTTGCAGATGCAAGATGGACTGCTAAGATATCTGCTATGCAAACCATGTGCAGCCCTATATGCTGTGCAAGAATGCAGATGGATGGGTTACTAATGCATACCTAAGGGAAAATCCCTAAGGGTGGCCTGCAAGATTTTGAGAATTGCGTTTAACTGTGCGGAAGCGATTAACATGATGTCTGACTGAGAATGACTAATGGAATGAACATGATCTAAGGCTGGTTACCCTGTAACGCTCTGATACCAATGTGGCATGTGAGGCTTTGACCGTAGTAATCACAACCTTAGTCTAACTAAACTACACTTAATGATGTTTAAGAGATAGACAAATATGTATCAATGCAATGCAGCTATATTAGATGATGAATGTGGTTACAAAATGAGATCCAAAGGCATCTATGCTGTCCTAGATGATGTCTATCCCTGGAAGAGAGAGAAACATGCTGAATAATGATGAAGGATGGTTGAAAGATTGCTGTCCTGACTCCAATGCTGAGTTCCACCACTTGTATGTTGGTATCCCTCTATGTAGGAGTTGGGAAGATGGCTGAATATGCTCATGCGTGGATGCGCTACTGTTCCCAGTCCTCTTGGTGTAGAAACACTGAAGGAACACACTGTTGGATGCTTAACTGTATCCCCCTTTGCTCCTAGGAAGGAAAATACTGAAGAGATCCAGATGTCTATGCTGAAATGATGCGTTTGTTTATATATGGGAAATTTGTGCTGGTCGGCGAGCTTGGCTGCAGTCGGCCAGCTCTGAATATGCTCACGACTGCCATTTAAATGCCATAAATGCTTTGAAGGCTGGTCGACTGATTTGAATGCTGTCGACTGCCTCCACAAGCCCCAATGCTTTTGTCTAGATGGTTAATATGATACTACAATGCTGAATCCATCCCATACCATGTGGTACATGATGAAAACATTCATTTAAATGTCCATAAAATGCTTGATAAATCCTGATTAAATGCCTAATGATGCCACGCCATAAAATAATGCCATGTCACTGTACACCTGAATGGTGTGCACGTGACATTCCCCGCTGCTGCTGGGTGGTATACCTTGCAACCTTCGACTCCTCTGAGATCCTTCTCCTCCGAATCGCTGCCCCCTTCTGTCTTCTGCTGCTGCTGCCGGGACTGAGGGCGTCTAACATGAGTGAAATCCTTTGAGCCAAGACTCTATATACTGCGGGAACTGAATGGCAAATGCTGCTAAAACTGCTTGGAAATACCTGAGTCACCCCTGACCTGCCTGTGGAAACCTTTCACCTACCATCTCTGTCGTTCCTGAAGCTCTGAACCTCTTGAGGCGATGTTGGAGCAAACTTCCATCTTCTGTGGAAGAGAAACCCCCTGCTCTGCTGCCAGTTGAAGCCCAAAACTTATGTCCTCCTTTGATGATGGATGTCATTCTTTCCCAGAGAGTTCATGGGCAAACATGTATGCCTTGCAGATGCAAGATGGACTGCTAAGATATCTGCTATGCAAACCATGTGCAACACTATATGCTGTGCAAGAATGCAGATGGATGGGTTACTAATGCATACCTAAGGGAAAATCCCTAAGGGTGGCCTGCAAGATTTTGAGAATTGGGTTTAACTGTGCGGAAGCGATTAACATGATGTCTGACTGAATGATTGATGGAATGAACATGATCTAAGGCTTGTTACCCTGTAACGCTCTGATACCAATGTGGCATGTGAGGCTTCGACCATAGTAATCACAACCTTAGTCTAACTAAACTACACTTAATGATGTTTAAGAGATAGACAAATATGTGTCAATGCAATGCAGCTATATTAGATGATGAATGTGGTTACACAATGAGATCCAAAGGCATCTATGCTGTCTTAGATGATGTCTACCCCTGGAAGAGAGGGAAACATGCTGAATCATGATGAAGGATGGCTGAAAGATGGTTGTCCGGACTCCAATGCTAAGTTCCACCACTTGTATGCTGGTATCCCTCTATGTAGGAGTTGGGAAGATGGCTAAATATGCTGATGCGTGGATGCGCTGTTGTTCCTAGCCCTCTTGGTGTAGAAACGCTGAAGGAACACACTGTTGGATGCTGAACTATATCCCCCTTTGCTCCTAGGAAGGAAAACGCTGAAGAGATCTAGATGTCTATGCTGAAATGATGCGTTTCTTTATATATGGGAAATTGGTGCTGGTCGGCCAGCTTGGCTGCAGTCGACTAGCTTTGAATATGCTCACGACTGCCATTTAAATGCCATAAATGCTTTAAAGGCTGGTCGGCTGACTTGAATGCCGTCGGCTGCCTCCACAAGTCCCAATGCTTTTGTCTAGATGGTTAATATGATGCTACAATGCTGAATCCAACCCATACCATGTGGTACATGCTGAAAACATTCATTTAAATGACCATAAAATGCCTGATAAATCCTGATTAAATCCCTGATGATGCCATGCCATAAAATAATGCCCTCTCAACTGTACACGTGAATGGTGTGCACGTGACAGCAATGTCATGCCACATGGAAGCTCTAGAAGCAAAAGTTTGCGAGGTATAAACAGAGGCAAATTCCCAAATATCACCATTGACATCACATTGAATCACCATCCATCTACCATCATAATCATTGAAGGCAAGCTGGGGCTACAGTTCATGTCTGACCAATATGCAAAGACCCGAGAAATGCTTAGTACCTGCATAGTGGATATCATAGCCCCCAAAATAGCCAAAGAGAATCGGCATGTGAATGAATCCATGGTGATGGCTGGAGGAAAGCGTATGTCATCCTAACCGTTAGGTCAGAAAGAATAACAGGATGAGAATTTAAGCCCACCGGGTGTAACTGCCAATCCTGTAATCTGTCCCTATAAAGGAGGGATGGGAAGAAAAGGCTGCAGCAGCAAGTCAGCAATTTTCCTCCAAATCAACATGTGATGCATGGCTAGTGGATAGGAAGCCATATCCCGAGGGAAGAAAAGCATTTGACCAGTAGCATCAACAACATCATTTATGCACCTAATCCCCAATTTGCTGAGATTGTATGCCCAAATCGGCTCTTGTAGGGCCAATGGAGAATCAAAAATAGCACTCCAGTAAATGCTTTCCTGCCGAAGGGAATTGGCATGAGGCAAAAGGAAGGGTGCCCAATGAGCATGCAAAAGGACCTGTTTCTAATCGCAAAATAAGTGAAGTGGCAAAAGGGCAGCCCGGGATAGAACCTACAAATCTGCCCAAAATGACCTCCCAGTGATCAGTGATCCATGCACCATGTCCAGAAGTGCATAAGGTCGTGCACATGGTTGCAAGCATATGAGTCCATGGCTGCATCTGACGAAAAAAGGTGAGTAGGAGAGAAATTTTCCTTGCCAAGACATGATGCGCAATATTTAGCACATTCAATCTGCCATGCATCCTCGGGGAGCAAACTTTTTCCATCCGCATAAGTCTTAAAGCTTTAGCACAGAAGACTTTGTTTTCCATAACAACTCCATAGCCTGAGACATGAAAGCAGAAGTGTCCTGAGAGGTCCAATGTATCAAAGGCAAATAGTACTGAACATAGGCCGTGATAATCGAGTGGACAATCCGGAGCCTAACATGGAGTGGCCAGGTGGAGAGCTTCCAGTATTGGAGCTTGGCATGAAGTTTGTCAAAAATCCACTTTAACTATTGTTTCCTAGTGATGTACCAGCCAATAGGGTAACCAAGATAGCGGATCACATCATAGGTTTGCATAATGTGTCCGGGCCATAAAAGAACATGCCAATCATATAAATGCAGAGGTATGAGGCTAGATTTGTCAAAATTGACATGCAGGCCAGCAGCCATGCCATATATAGAGAGAGTGTCCATAAGAGTCTTCAACTGCTATGGAGAATTATGCTGCATAAAGAAGGAGTCATCTACATATGCCTGAGCCATAAAGGGAGGGGCTCCAGGCTTCTGAAGACTAATGAGAAGGTCCTGCGCGGTAAGATGATCCAAGTATCTGAGAAGTGGGTGAGTGACAATGGCATATAAGAGGGCAGTGGACACCCTTGTCTGACCGAACGACCCAAGGACTAAGATTGAGAGAGATGATTGCCAAGGATGCATTGGGCTATAGAGTCAGCATACAAGCAGTAGATGACATTAGCCATTTTTGGCCCGAATCCCATCTGAGCCATTGTCTGTGAGATAAAATCCCAGTTGACCGTGTCAAAAGCTTTAGCAAAGTCCACTTGCATAATAAAAACATCCTGGTCAAAATATTTTGCATATTCAATAGCCATGAGAGCATTGCCAATATTATCATGGATCTGTCGCCTACTAGGAACAAAGCCATATTGCAAGGGATGCAGACCCTCATAAAGCACTTGCAACAAGCATCAATGTGATGGGCCTCCAATCCATGAGATGCTCACACAAATTCCACTTGGGGATGAGTTTAACTATGCCATGCTTCCATGATTGGGGGAGCACTCCTGTATGCCAAGGCTCATTAATCATTTGCAGGATAACACCTTTAAGGTCGTCCCAAAAGTGTAAGAAAAATTCCACCGTGAGGCCATCATACCCTGGTGCCTTACCAGTGCAAAGATGGGACAAGGCATCATCAAGCTCCACATTAATGAAAGGCATATCAAGTTTGAGAGCTTCCTATCGGTTGAGAATGGGAAAAACATGCTGTAAAAGAGTATCCCGAGCTTGTAATTTGTGCAAAGAAGTGGTAGCAGGGGGTGCAAACAGTTTCTGAAAATAAGAAAAGCATTCATGTTGGAGCTCTCAGAAAGACCGAGTCCATTCACCATCCAGTTTACGGACTCTGAGGCAAGAGGTCTTCCTCCTGGAAGCATGTAACCCTTGAAAGGAAGATTTTGAAGAGCAGCCTTTATCCATGAATTGAGTCATCCTTGCCCAAACCTGCCACTTGGCCAATTTCCATTGGTCATTAGCTTGCAAGAGAACTGTGACTGAGAGAGAGTGTCCATTTGTTGAGAGGAGAGGGCTGCAATTGGGAATGTGCAGTCAAGGACTGAACTACTGCTTTGGCATGCTGAACTTTAGCTCTCCAGTTAGGCATGAAATTACTCCCATATTCATGAATAGCATGCTGAAGCCTGTCCACAAGGCGTTGCCATGCAAAATTACAGTCATAATGGACATGGGCTCTAAGAGGAATTATGGCATATCAGATCAATTGTTGAAATTGTGCATGATGTAGGTATCCTTTATTATTATGTTTCATCCGAATGGAATGTAAAGGCATGTCATCCCAGGGCTGCCAAACTGAATATTCAGCCATAAAGGAGCATGGTCAGAGAGACCAAGAGAGTGATCAACCTCAATATGAATACTGAAATCTGTATATTGTTGAGCATGCAGTAAATACCATCTATCCAAGCGAGCCCAGTAGTTAGTAAAGGCATTATGATGATAGGTGTAGCCCACTATTCCAGTGTGCATGGCTGTCCATAAATCTTGTGCATGTGTCGTGGTAAGTAACTCCTCCCATGATCGCTTTTCAGAAGGGATCATATGAGATCTATGAGTAATGTTGTCTGATGGCATGGGAGAGTTATTAAAGTCTCCGCCAAGAAGAGCACAAGATCGCCATGGGTAAGAAGCAATGGCATGCCACATGGAAGCTCTGGAAGCAGAAGTTTGCAAGGCATAAATAGAGGCAAATTCCCAAATATCACCATTGACATCACATTGAATCACCATCCATCTGCCATCACAATCATTGAAGGCAAGTTGGGGCTGCAGTTCATGTCTGACCAATATGCAAAGACCCGAGAAATGCTTAGTACCTACGTAGTGGATATCATAGCCCCCAAAATAGCCAGCCTGGCCAGCCATAGAATGTTGGTTATGTTCTTGCAAACATAATTCCACACTAGCCTCCACTTTAGAAGGATTGCAAAGGCCTTGTACATTAAGAGTGACACAATGGAGTTTGTCAAGCATGAGGATATATACAAAGGAGGAGACCAAGAATATACAACCAAAGAGTGCTTAAGCATCAGCCATCATGGGCTGCAGCCCTTCCTTCCCTGGGTCAAAGGATAGCCCTTCCTTAGACTCACAAATAGGAATGTGTTTTTTGAGAACTCCAACCCAATTGAGAAGAACCGGGAGAGTGGCTGAGGTAGAGGCTTGGCCTGGAGTAGGAGTAGATGCATCCTAGTGGCAAGATTGAAGGGGTCTTTGCCTCAACACCCTCTTGGGCTGTAAAAAACCATCATTATCAGGGGCCTTCTCTTTCTCTTTACCTTTGTCCTTGCCTTTAGCTATGGCTAGCATTTGCGAAGCCACTTTCGCAACTTTGGAGGCATTTTTATCCAAATTCTTGGACCCAATAGTCTATTGCTTATGAGTGGGCTGAACCAGGGGAGAAGGTATAGCAGTGGGCTGGAGGGGGATGCAAGACAGTAGGGCATTCAGAGGCCAGATGCTCGTACTTATGGCATGAAAAACAAGCACCTGCAAAAATTCCCCATTTCAATTCAAAGTACTTTTGGCCCATTGGCAAACCTTCAACCTCGACTACAATGGAGGGGAGGGTAGGGGTATCTGTGTCCCACAAAACAAAATCTATTACGATTCCCCAGCAGGGCGAGGGGGGCAGATAACTTGGCCCAGTGAAGCAGCCAATCCTGGCAATTCTTCTTGCATATAGTTTGGGAAATTAACCACCTCCACAGAGACAAGACAATGATGTCGTATGAGACTTTGATAGTCCTTATTGGGGAACCATGGCATAGCATGTACCATTTTCCTGCCATAAAATAAAGGAGAAAATTCAAGCACACCCTGCTTCTGCAAGGCATCGGTGAGGTGAACTTGATAAAACCCACGGGAGGCAAAGTACACCCCCTCCACAAAAGAGCCACCAAGGATAGACTGGTTGTACCAGAGATGGTAGCTGCAATTTATAAGTAAGCTGAGGAATAGGCTTGCTCCAATCCTGGCGAGATTGATGGAAGTCCTCTTTCAGAGTATCAAAAACATATTGAGCCTCTTATGGTGCGACATTGTTAGTGGTGCCAAAAGAGGAGTAAGAACTACCTGCACAAGTGGAGGCTAAAGGAGTCTATGACTCCTCTATCCTTATGGAGCCTGGTTGACAACCAATGACAAAGCATATATAATCAAAAGACGTATGTAATAGAAACATGAGAAGCATCTCATTGGATCTAGCTCCATAGGTACTATCCTAGCACAACCTCATGATGCTGTTAAATCTCTAGTAAGTACAGATCCAAGTACATCTTTTCCTTATAGTGTATAACCTATGAGAGAGGGTTGAATCCATCTTGAGACAATGGAATCTCCCTTGAATCAAATAATAGGGTGGGCATCTGAACATATAATGCTTCTCAATCTGCACCTCCCTAACTATGTACCTTTCATAACTATGCCTCTCAAGTAATGCCCTTTGCTCTACCAAATTCAATCTGATTCAATCTACACATAGTGGATGATACTATTTATTGGCCGATGATAATATGGCATGTGATCTACCAATGAGGGTATCTAGGGCTGACAATGAATCCATCCTCAAAAACTTGCAGGAAGTGCTCTTTATAAAATTAGAGTTTTATAGGGAGATATAGTGGTAAAAGGAATCAAAAGATATTGATATCTAGATTACCTATCATCTTCTTGGAGATTTCAATTATGTGCCTCAAGGCCACGTGATCTACTTGCAAGGCTGCCACAATGTGAGGAAGGGAGCTGGTCGGCCAGTCCAAAAGGCTGTTGGCCTGCTGACAAGCCTTGGAAAAATTCCTTAAAAACTACGCTTAACTACCATGCTGTCCCAGTAAGGAAGCACATGCTGGCTCTTCACCCAAGTACATACCAATAAGAGCGACATGCTTCTTCTATTGTTGTAGGTAGAGGTATAAAACAGTTTGATCGGGTAGGACCCCTGTTGCCCTCGAGCATTCTTGGACCGTACTGGCAAAACAACTCGAAACCCCTGAAAGTAAATGACAATGAGGAAAACGAGTACTGTTGCTATAGCAATTTTGTCACGTCTTCATCTTCTGCATTACCAGGAAGATCATCCTCTTCCTCTTCAACCATATCCATACTACCACTGTCAAGCCTCTCATCCTGAGTCTCTTGTGAATCAAAAGGATCACTATCATGACTTCTTTTAAATATCTTGATTCTTTTGCCTACCACAAGATTCTTTATTTCTGTTCCATCAAGCTCACACAAAGTATACGTGACATTTCCATGCACATGCTTGACAATGTAAGGGCCAAACCATCTTTTTGCAAATTTTCTTTGAACAGTGAACTGGTTGTCAAGGCTACTATGATACATTAGAACCCAATCACCTTCTTCAATAGGTTTTGGCTGGAGTCTCTGTCTACTATCAAATCTTTCTTTATTTTTCAATCTTGCATCTTTCAAGTGAGCTTTAGCAAGCTCTACATCTTCAGGCCTCCTCTCCAACTGTCTTATTCGCAATGCAAGGAGGTCATCTCTGCTCAATCCTTCCACCCAGGGCAATACATTCCAAGTTAGAACTACTTCTTCAACTGGCATCACTGGCTTCTGACCATACATTAATTTTGCAGGCATGTATCCTGTCACTGAGCTATGAGTTGTACGGTCAGCCCACAAGGCATATGGTAGCAGCTTTGGCCACTCTCGCATTCTTTCTCTGCATGCCTTAGCCAAAGCTTTAATGATTGGAGGATGTCCTCGCTCACTTTTCCCATTGCCCTCAGGATTGTAAGCACATGTTAGGGACAGTTTGATACCAATTCTAGAGAAGAATTCCCTTGCTTCTTCAACATCTAGCTCACCCCTATCAGCTGTTATTTTCCCAACACAACCATACCGGCAGATCAAATCTTCCAAGAGAAATTTGCATACTGTTTCCGTACTCTTTGTTCTAAAAGCACGCCCCTCTACCTGATTTGTCAAATCTTCTCTTGCAAGTGCTATATACCGCATCTGCCAAATTCCCAAAGGCATTGTAACTAGATCCACTACCCATTTATAGTGCATGGCAGGTGGGTAGGTTGGTTGCAAGCCATCACGATGCCGCACATTTGAGTACATTTGGCATACCATGCATGTTTCCACATATTGGGAAATATCCTTGTACATTCCTTTCCACCAATATTTTTCCTTTATTTTGGTAAAGGTGGCCCACACACTTCTATGTCCAGCCCAGAGACTCTCATGGAATTCTTTCACAAGCTTTCCTTGAGTCTCTTTATCACATATGACTCTCTGTGGCATAGCATTCCTCTGCTTTGCTTCCAGAGGTACCCATCCTTTAGGAAATAACCATATGCTTTTCTGCGGATCCTCTTAAATTCTGAGTCAGACCAATTTCCTTGCCTTGTCAGAGTACTCAAATATTGACCAATAAGCAACCAATCTCCTTCATATATTTCCTCAATAAAAGACTCAAGTGCATTTGATAGGCAAATATGGTCCCCTTTTGCATATGCTGTAGTATAGAACTTTGTACCCACATCATCAATGTCACTTATCATCTCTTTCTCATCTTCATACCTGGCTCTTGATAGCATATCTGCAACTGGATTATCTTTTCCTGCAATATGCTCAAACTCAGGATTTAGTGACTTGATATAGGCAATCCACCTAAGCATAGCAATATCTGGAGTGGTACAACTTGCTATCATCCCAAGAAGTGGCAAGCAATCTGTTTCCACAAGTACAGATGCCCCAATAAGATATTCTTTTTCACATTTTAGAGCAGTGACTATTCCCCATAACTCTCTCTTGATCTTTGGATACTTTCGTTGTCGAAAGCTTAATACCTTTGCTCCAAATCTGATTACATACCTGTGATCATCCTCATCATCTTGCCCTACTGCCCATCCTATCCCAGTAGGACTAGTATCAAAAGTAACAATCACAGGCCTGCCACACTCATAATCTGCCTTTCTTAGAGTAGGTGATGATTGGAGCAAACATTTCAGCTTCCGCATAGCTTTAATATGTACTGCACTCCACAGAAATTTTTGATTTTTCCTCAAAAGTTGATAAAGAGGATCTGCTACATGTGCATAATGTGGGATCCAAATAACATAAAAGACACATGCTCCAAGAAATCTCCTCAGCTCTGTAACATTAATGCATGTCTCTTTCATTCTTTGTATTGCATCTATCTTGGCTGGACAAGGCCGGCGTCCACTAGTACTACAAAGATGTCCCACTATTAGCACTTCACCAATTCCAAACACTGATTTCAGCCCAGATAAAGTAAGATTCACTTCTTCAAGCCTGGATAGAATCATATCACAATCCTTTATATGATTCGCCACAAACTTGCGGCACCCCTTTGAATCCAAATCCCCATCTTTGTCTTTCTCATCACAGCCCTTTATTGGCACATCATCCAAAAATGGCATAGTTTTTTGTGGTATGAAGTCTCGTAAGACTTTATTCATTCCATTCATCATATGTGCCACTGAGTTGGTGGCTCCCTGTGGTAAGGTACACATCCTTACTAATCCCAAAGGAGTTCTCATTGTGGTCAAGTCCCTGCTTTGTATATCCAGCTGGAACTGACCATATCCCGAATACAGATCACCCATAGAGTATATAGCTTTCCCTGCAAATGCTTCTGCAAACTCATCCACAATCGGACCTGCTCCCACATTCCTGATTGTGACTTTGTTTACAGGTTGCATGTCTTGAATAAAGCGCAATGTCTCATTTTTCTTTGGCACAGTAAACCATCTGTTGGAATATGGGGCACATGATGGCTCCAAGATTCCAATCCTAATCTTTTCTTTTAGTAATTCCATCAACTTTGGCAAGAGAGCCTTTGGCACTGGAATTGGCCGCAGGTTCCAGGGCACATGTGGAACAGTAAAGATCACCATTGGTGCTATTACACTTGGATCAACACAGCCTATCTCATGCCGCTGAAAAGCAAAGGCTTTCTCATGTTTTACAAGCATCTCCTCAAAGCATTCCCTTTCAACTGGCAACAGAAAATCCTTTTCACCAATTTTCAGCTCTTTTAGAGTTTCTTGAGTAAATTTATGCCCAATTTTCTTCGGATCTCTAAGATTTGGTTGCTTAGAAGCTTTATCTATCTTCTCCTTGCTTCCTGGTGGCAAAGGCAAGGCAACTAGATTCACCTTCTTTGCAACTGTTTTGTACTTTGTATCAACATGAGCATCCATCTCGCAATTCATGTTTTTACATTCCACCCCCTCAAATTCTTGAATTATATCATACATCTCCACAGATGACACCTCTATTCTCTCATTTCCACCCTGTAAGCATGCTCTTCCCATATCAAAAAGCACATCCATAGTATCTACAAATGACACCTCATCAAGTACCCCTGAAATAAACTCATTCTTCTCCAAAAGACCACACTGCTCAAAACTTTTTTGTTCATTTTGTATATGTTTTCGCATGCCACGCTTCAAATCCTTGCTTTTTACAAAAACCAATGACCCATAGCTGGAGAATTCCTGAAAATTTGGTGAAAAGCTATTTACATTGATTGAGTCCTGCGAGAACTCATTTCCCCTTGTACCATTGGAATCCCGCTTTACAATGGCACCTGGCCAAAATCCCTCATCTCCCTGTAATTCATGAATTCTCTATTTATCTTCGGGAGTGACTGTGCTCGAAGAGACTCACAATTCCTTTCATGGTTAATGCAAATTGTCAAGAACTGAACAGCTTTCTTGCCATCCTTACTCCTTATTCTTGCATATGCCGAGCCATCGTCTAAAACTTTTGTTTCCATCCTCACAGCTGTAATGTAGGGTTGCCCAAGGATAAGGGGATACGATGACATCTCCTGAACAAAGAAGTTCTGATCATCTTTCACATCCCCTATAGTTACCCTTACATTTGGACATGCTGCATAAAGCTCTCCAGATGAGTTATTAGCTGCTTTAATCATCCACCCATGATCCACATCCATTGGCCACTTACATTTGTTGTAGAGATTTTTAGCCATAAGATTTATTTCAGACCCATGATCAATTAGAGCGACATATGGCTCTTCCAAATCACCTATCTTGACAAGGGTTTCAGTGGTTGCTCTTACCCAATGGCTCCTGGAGTAATGACTCTTTGTAAGAACTTCTTTTTCATCATCCTCTTCCACAAAGCGCACTTGTCGTGCCCCATCAGCAGAGTGATTACATTCCACCACATTTTCTCTCTCTTTCTTTTTCTGTACCTGTACTCCATGAGTCTTGGAAGTGCTTGCCTCCCCTTGCGATGGAATAGATTCAATTATGGACTGCCTTTTTCTTCGTATAATATCAATTATCTCATCATGAAATTCTTTCTTTGCAATCCCCCCCTAGTGTAAATTCCACCCTGCTGTTTAGAATCCTCTCTTCAAGCACCTTTTTGAGATCTGTTGTTGCAGCTTCAATATCAGATTGAAGCTTGTAGAGTGGACTTTTTCCTTTACCCTTCTCCTTCATTTTTGCTGGCACTTCTTCCATTGAAACTTCCTGTGGAGGTCTGCTATGCTGTGGAGGCATATGTGATGGCCCAGGATCCTTCTTTTCACTTCCACGTGTAACTCTTTTTGATGGCCCTCCTTCCTCATTTTCCCTTTTTCGCTTCTCCTCTACCTGTTCCTCATTATTCTGGCATTTAGCAATGTAGGCATGAATAGATAAAGAATCCACAGGCTCCTCCCAGCCAGTCTCAAGACGTATACAATCACCTGCCTCATGCAAAGCTTGCTTAGACACCTTCTTTGATGCAATTAATTCCATTGTTGATGGCCAAAAATCCTCATTCTCATAATCCTCATCATCCTCAAATCCCTGCTTTAATTGACCAACCTTTAATCCATAGGTTGCTGCCTCAACCATAGAAATGGCATGACTAGCAGCCATATCCTCAACCAGCTTTTTCATCCCTCCTTTCCCAAAATTTGTACTCAATGGAAGACCAGTCTCTGTAAGATGGATTTTCCCATCTTTGAAAAACACAAGTTGATTTTTAAGAGCTTCTTTATAGCTAGCACAATCTTTCTTTGCATGTTCTGGGTCATCACACCATATGCATCTATATGTAAACCCTTCTTTGCTTTGAGGCCTTTGCATAGAAGCCTGCCCCAATGGTAGACCCATTTTCTTCAATCCTGGACATCTTCAATTTTAGGTCACGCATACCCTTAATAAGCTCATCCATCGGCCCATCTACCTTTGGAATTGTAGCAGCTGGTTTTGGTAGATTCTCAGGGGTAACAGCAGTTATGGGGGTTGCAGAGCCCATCACCATTTTATCCCTCCTCCGCTGCCACTTTGCTAACATGGTGACTGCATATCCTCAACATCATTCCAATCACTCTTTAATCCCTGCTCTGTATCCTTATCCTCAAGGAGGATTTCCAATTTCTCTTGGAGATCTTTCCCAGCTGCTTGTAAGAAGAGCTCTGTTTTTTCTCTGTCCAAAGTTGTACGCTCTATCCTTGACAGCTGGGCATAGCGCTTCTCAAACTCTCTTAGCAATTCTGTGGCAGAAATTCCCATTTTAGGTTTTGTGACCCATTCCAAGAAAGTTTGTTTGGTCACTCGCTCAGAATCCTCCATGAAATATTCATCCTTTAAAGCAAGCTTAAACTCCTCCCAATTTCTGCCACCATGTGCTGTCTGCAATCCTCTTATGCGCTCTCTTATTTCAGGAACACATACCAGCTCAAAACTTCGAACCATATCCTCCTCAGTCACCCTGTTTAGCTCCATCTCCTTTATGTAATTGCGGAGGTACTTTGTGATGTCCTTCCCATCAAATTGATCCACCTTTTTCACAATTGATTGTAATGCTTTGGTCGTGAAAATTTGTCCTCTCTCAACAGCTTGTTGCTGTTGCATGTACATGGTAAACATCTGAAACATCTGCATAACTCCGGGGCCAAAATGAACCCCCTGACCCTCAGAATTCTCAGCCAATAGCTTCCCTGTATATTTCACCACACTCTCACCCCAGCAGTTTCACGTCGGGTTCACCAAAGCTGTCGTGACGTGTGCGGTATAGCTGGGAAAGTACGAGACTTCTAGCTGTGAGAGTAGGTACCAAACCTAACAAGGAAACTCACACACAAAATTCCCCAAGAAGCATAGGACAAGTCCATTTTTTTACTGACATATACATGTGTCAATTCATCTCAATACATCCTTGAATTCGTGTATCAAATGCTTGTCCCTTTCCAGGCATAGATTCACTGGCTTCTTTTTCCAAAACCTTCCAGTCAATCACATGTAGGCATAGCTTAACCTTCAAATATTTCCAACATACATGTGACCATTTACATTCCATACATCCAGTGTCATCGATTTCATCATTTCAAGATGTAAATTGAAGATGCAGGTGCCCCAAATGAAAACATACTCCAAGTTGCTATTCTAGGCTTTAATATTGTTAGTTTTTGCAAATCAATAGCAAGTACTGCATGTGAAGGCTAGAAAGCTCTATAAAATTCAAGCAATTTATGCATGTTAGAAATGTGAAAAACACTTATCCATGAGGTGATGTTATAACACATCATTTCACATGTGACATACAATGGAGGGTTCTTACATAGGCTCACAAAGAAAATCAATCTACTTAAGGTATCCAATCCCGAGGCCCATCCATCGATGATTAATCATAGGATATATTCTTTAGAGTTTTGTACACACACATAAGTATGAGTGGAAAAATGTATTGTATCTTCTATTTAGAAGAGGTTCTCCTCAATAGTATCTTGTAAGAGGCAGCTCAAGGGCACTCCTCTCTCTCTCTCTCTCTCTCTTTCTCTCTCTCTCTCTCTCTCTCTCTCTCTCTCTCTCAACCTCTAAGACATTGTCTTATCAAAGACATCAATTACACAAACACACATGGAATGAATCAAGTGAACACACGTGCAATCGACGGATAGGTAACAAACAAGAAGTCTAACTAAGTAGCTTTATTAGTATAGCAAACCATCCTTGGCCAAAAGGCCGACGAGGACGGGCTATTTCTTTATAGCAACAAGAGCCACATTATTGATAACGTATAGCCATCTACTTGAATGCCCACGTTCCTGACTCCTGAGCCTCTTCCTTTACCGGCGCAAGGCTAACAACGACGGGTTCAGTGTTGGCATGCATCTTCATCACAAGGGTCTATTGTTTGTCATGTGGGAGTTCACAATCTTGACAAAACTTTAAACAAAACAACGAGTCTTATGTACCCTTAATCTTGAATAAGCTAGGCCTAGAGAATACGACTGAGAAAACTACAAACTTTGCACAAAAGGATTGATAAGGAAAAGAATAAGCACTAATGACTATGCACTATTATGCCATGATAGAATGTTTTAGGATATAAAATTGCATATGCGAGTACCCCAAATGAAAAACATACTCCAAGTTACTAATCTAGGCATTAATTTTGTTTAGTTCAACCACTACATGTCAAGGCTATAAAGCTCTATAAAATTTAAGCCATTTATGCATGTTAACAATGTGAAAAACACCCGTCCATGAGGTGACGCTATAACACATCATTTCACATGCGACATACAATGGAGGGTTCTTACATAGGCTCACAAAGAAAAGTAATCGACTTAAGGTATCCAATCCCGAAGCCCATCCACATATGATTAATCATAGGATATGTTCTTTAGAGTTTTGTCCACGCAGATGAGTATGAGTGGGAAAATGTCTTGTTAGAAGAGGTTTTCCTCAATAGTATCTTCTAAGAGACTCATAGGTGCTCTTCTCTCTCTCCCTTTCTCAAGTCTCAACGTCTAACACCTTGTCTCATAAAAAACATCAATCACGTGGACACACGTGCCATGAATAATACGAACACATGTGTAATGCAATGACCGACACGTGACAAAGAGGCAAGAAGTCCAATTAAGTAGCTTTATTAGTATAGGGAGCCATCTTTATTTATTAGTGGAGATTGGCTATTTCGTTATAGCAGCAAGGGCCGCATTATTGATGACGTATAGCCATCTACTTCAACGCCCACGTTCCTAAGCCGCTGCCATTGCCGGCAAGGCCGACGACGGGGTCGGCGTCGGCGCGCTTGTCGTAGGCTGCACCAGTGCGGAAGCCCAGCACCAGGTTGTCGCTATCCGCATGGAAGGTGAAGCCCTGCGTGCAAGCGGTGATGTCGCCCTCGCAGAAGAGCGTGCCCTGGAACGGGCCGCTCGCTCCGGATCCGGTAATGCTGGCAGTGCCTAGGAACTTGTAGAGGCCACTCGTGTCGAATTGGAATTGCAGGGTGTTGGTGGAGGCGTCATAGGTAGCGCTGCCCGTGACGTAGTAAGACTGCTGCTGATTAGGTCCACCTGACGCGCCGAGCGCCTGGAAGGAGGTCAAAGCAGCCTGGATCTCATGCGGCTGCAGCGTCATCGGCATGCCCGCCAAGGGCACACGCATGACCTCCGCGCCTACACGATGCTGCTGAGCCATAGCTGATCTAATGATAAGACTAGGCCTTACTATTACGAGTGCTAATTGCAGGTGGACTACGAGCGATGATGCAGACTGAGGGTAGCCACCTCCTCTTTATACGAATGATGCAGTGCAGCCCACTAGACGACGTTGTCGTCCATACTTTGAGCTGGCGGTATAAAGGACCACTCGAGCACTACCTGGGGTCCATCAGATGCATACAGAATGGCCTGCACATACGCATCGTCCTCGTGTAAACACCCTCGAATCAGTTGTGACATGTTAATGGTCAGAGAGGGAGAGGGAGGGACGCGGGTACTAATAAAGCATAAAGTAACTAAGGAATAAAGTTAGGCCTATGTTATGCTCTTCCACTAGTGCATGCGCGCAACTTCCAGATCCTGGCCAAAATTTGGTGTTGTGCATGTCTTATGATCTTTGCAAGAAGTTACTTGAGCCTCTAATATACACGTCGTACCAAACGTGGTTGGCCAATGTCATATTTTAGCTGAATTTGAAGCCTCATATTTTGAGAATCTTGAGGCCCTTGTCATAGTTCCATAATCATGTTAGTTATCACGGTCATTGTGTTCACACTTATTTTCCAGTACTGTACTCCATTTGTGTACAACTACATGTGTGTAGCATAGTAGTTATGTGTGGGTTTAACAATAGAAGCCCTCAATATGTAAAGTGTTATGTAGGGTATGTCTAGTGTGCGGTAACATTAAGCAAGAAGGCTATTGTGAAGAATGCTTAATACTAGTCTTGTAGAGAAAAAATACATTTTTGTAGCTTTGAGAGACTTTTGAAAATATTTTTTTTCTTCTCACCTATAATCTATAAATAAAATGGTTTTAGGGAAATATGCCATGGACATTATCTATGCTTATATTGCCATCTCTTGGGGTCATTTGGCTACATTGCTCAATTTTTTGATAAATTAACTAAAAACATCTCAAATATTTTTTAATTAAATCAACTAGAAAACACCTCAAACAATTTTTAAGCACGTCAAAAATGCTATATGAAGAATCCAGCCATATGTATGCACTATTTACATAAAAACTGGCAAGTTTTTCAACCCTGCAAGTTGCGTTACATGATGTTGTTTTTGGTGATTTTACCATTTTTTTGAAAAATAAATTTTCTCTTTTGGAAAATTTTTTAAGCAAAAAAAACTTAATTTTTTCTATATATCTAAAAATAAAACCCAAGAAGTTTTGTCAGGTTTCACTACAAGACAATGCTGCCATACACGCGTTTCATACACGCGATAAATTACGAGCGCATGTATTTGAATAGAATCGGACGCGTGTATTTTGGCATTTAAATTCGCGTGTATATTTGCATTTATCAGCGCGTGTATAAGCGCGTTTATATACATGCAATAATACACGCATCAATACATGCTGCCATACACGCATTAATACACGCTTGGTAAAGAAAAACTGAAGAAAAACTGAATTTCTTTACAAAATTAAGAACTATTTTCTTTAAACAATCCCACTACATGCATTTACAACAATGAAATATATTCAAAAATAAATCATGCATATGAGATGATAATTAAAAGACAACACATACAATAGAAATGTCATCAATTTAGAACGATACAGTGACGGATTGGTTAGGGTTCGATCTCATCTTCAATAAGATCCATCCTTGCCAAACGATCAACATCAATATCCATTTGATCAATTTGTAAGGCTACGATTAAATTTATTCCACTATCGATATTCTGTACTCCATTGATAATGGTATCGATGTCCTGATCATCCTCATCAACATCACCATCATCCTCAATGGTAGGGTCATTCTCATGATTATGAGAAATGGCACGCTCATCCTCATTATCATGATCATCTCTTATTTCTTGATCATCGATCACAACATCTTCATTGGCATGTTCGACATCATCTTCATTGCGGCTTGTTACATCCTCCATATGCTCCATATCAGTGAATGTATTATACATCACTTTGAAATGTGGTACAATAGGGATGACGTACCACCATTTAATGTCATGCACCATTGGTAGATAGATAACCTACTCAAATACATATACTACAGTAATTAATTACAATATCAAAAGTCAAGGGGTACGTTGTCGTGACGTGGGCGTTGTCGCTGGGAAAGCGCGAGGCTTCTGGCTGTGAGAGTAAGTGGTTGAACTTCAAAGGGCACCACATTTTTATAAACATCGTCACAATAAAACCCATGAGTAAAGAGAGCTCATAATCCCTGAAACACCTTAAACCATAGCCAACAGGCCCACAGAAACCTGTCACCTTCACTATTCACAGGCTTCCTAAAAAGACATAGATGATCATGGTCTTCCTCAGCAACATACTTCCTTTGCTTCTGTAGAGAAGCCACATTTTCTGTATGTATTGATTAAGGTGCTGTCCACAGAACAATCAATTTCCAATCCCTGCTTTATGATCTCTGCATGTATGTTTCGAGCCCTATCTATGGAGCATGCATCGCTACAAGCTTTCAAGCAGCATATGTAAGTGACAGCATCTGGAGATACCTGCTCCAGCTGCATCTTCTTCAAACAATCAAATGCGTCTTCCCCAAACCCATGTTCAGCAAGCCCAGCAATCAGTGTGTTCCACAACACCACATTTTGACCAGGAAGCTCATGAAACACCTCCCGTGCATCTGCAAGTAAGCCACTTTTGGCATACATGTCTACCAAAGCACTGCCCACAAAATCATCAATTTCAGACTCCTTTTTGACCATCTCACCATGTATTCCTTGGCCAGCTTCTAGGCTGCCACACGCTTTCAACATGGAAGCAAACGTGATGGCGTTGGGAGATATGCCCTCCAGTTTCATCTGTTTGAAACAGTTTAATGCCTGTTCGCCAAGCCCATATTCAGCATACCCAGCAATAAGTGTATTCCAAGAGACTAAATCTCGAACAGGTAGCTCATCCAATGCTTCCCGGGCCTCTAAAAGCAAATCAAATTTGGCATACATATCCACCAGCGCGTTGCCAATGAAAAGGTCTCTTTCAAACCCATCTACAACAATCTTCACATGTACTTCTCGGTCCCTATCAAGGGACTCTAAGTTGCTACAGGCTTTCAAGCTGCAGACAAATGTATGAGCATCGAGAGAAACACCCTCCATTTGCATGCGCTCCACACAGCTCAGGGCCTCCTCACCAAGACATCTGAAATCAGGCCTGGCATGGCTCCTCTTCTACCACGACTGCCTGCATCCTCCATAGCTGCCGCTATCTGCTGCAGCGCCCAAGACAAAACATACAGGGCTCTCCTCATCAACGAGGAGGCCCCCCCTTTTTTTTTTGTTACCTGCCGCCTCTCTGTAAGGCAATTCCCCCCCAGACCCCAGAATCCCCAGCTGCGCCGACTCCATGCAATGTCTCGCAACGTCCAGAAGATGCGCTGGCAGCTGCCTGAAGGTCCACGTAGCTGGCCAGATTTATCCCTTTATTTTATTTTATTTTATTTTATTTTATTTTATTTATTTATTTTTTTTTTGAAGAAAAAGGCCACCATGTTCCTTTCACACCAAAGCAAAGGCAGCCTTGACCCTTTTTACCTTTTTTTGCCCATGCATCTGAGTTCATATGGGATGGTCTGCGAGCTTCTTTCACTACATGGACGTGCCACAGCACGACACCGACCCCCTCTAAACCTGCACATCCTCCGGTATGTGCCACCAAGTTGCTATATAGGCTGGTGCCTTACGCTCAGGGTAGTCCATAAGACCACATCTCGCTCTGACAGTTTAACAAACGACACCCATGCATCCTCCACACTTGCACACTTGCCGTACATGGTAACAATAGCTGTCACCACTGCAAGCATATAGTCAAACCCAACAGCAACAATATGGGCATGCAGCTCTTGGCCTTCCTCAAGTGATCCTTTGCTTGCACATGCCAAAAGAAAGTTTATATAGGTGGTCCTGTCTCTTTTAGGCATTTCATCAAGTATACTTTGAGCATGTTTTAGCCTGCCCCAGTTTCCGTACATGTTCACAAGGGCATTTCCCACAGCAATATCTAAATAAAGTCCTCTGCCAAAAATACTAGCATGCAATCGCTCACCATTACCTTGAACAGCCTGGCTGCCACATATCTCAAAAATGCTGACGAGTGTGATACTGTTCGGCAGTACTCCCTCTTGCTGCATTTGCTCAAAGATTTGGAGACTACTACTATCTTTGCCATGCTGGGCATAGGCTGCAATGATGACATTCCATGAAACAACATCACGATCGCGTAAACTGCAGAACATTCTCCATGAGCCCTCCAGATTGCCACATTTTCCGTACATATTGACAAGGGCATTCCCCACCATGGTATCTGAATCAAATTCACACGCTGAGAGGAGAGCATGAAATCTCTTGCCTTCTGCTAGAGCCCCCTCATCAGCACATGCAGATAGAGTGCTACAGAAAGTGAACTTATCCGAAACTAAATCCTCCTGCCACATTCTGCGAAAAAGCTGAAGGGCGGCCTTACTCTCACCATTCTGCACATATGCTGCAACCATGGCATTCCAGCATACCCCATCCCTCTCGTGTATCTCATCAAACATCCTCCATGCTTTGTTCAATACACCACATTTTCCATACATGTTCATGAGGGCAGTCCCCACCACAGTGTCTTTTTTGTACTCACTAAACAAAACATGTCCCTCTTGCTGCATTTGCTCAAAGATTTGGAGACTACTACTATCTTTGCCATGCTGGGCATAGGCTGCAATGATGACATTCCATGAAACAACATCACGATCGCGTAAACTGCAGAACATTCTCCATGAGCCCTCCAGATTGCCACATTTTCCGTACATATTGACAAGGGCATTCCCCACCATGGTATCTGAATCAAATTCACACGCTGAGAGGAGAGCATGAAATCTCTTGCCTTCTGCTAGAGCCCCCTCATCAGCACATGCAGATAGAGTGCTACAGAAAGTGAACTTATCCGAAACTAAATCCTCCTGCCACATTCTGCGAAAAAGCTGAAGGGCGGCCTTACTCTCACCATTCTGCACATATGCTGCAACCATGGCATTCCAGCATACCCCATCCCTCTCGTGTATCTCATCAAACATCCTCCATGCTTTGTTCAATACACCACATTTTCCATACATGTTCATGAGGGCAGTCCCCACCACAGTGTCTTTTTTGTACTCACTAAACAAAACATGCACATGGATCCGCTTGCCTTCACTTAGGGCCTCCATGCTACTACATGCATCGAGAATGCTGATGAATGTAACATCACTCGGCAATGTTCCTTCCCATAGCATTCTACAGTAAAGCTCCAAAGCATCTATAATGAACCCATGCTCAATATAGAGAGCAATCATTGTATTCCAGAAGATGGCATCTTGTTTTTGCATTTGAACAAACACTCTCCGTGCATCTTCCACGCTGCCACATTTTGCATACATGTCAACAAGAGTGCTCGCAACAGCAAGATCTGAGCTTTGTCCACTTCTGATGATTTGGTCATTCATCAGCCTGCCATGGATAAGTACCCCTTCCTTAGCACAAGCTTTCAAAACACACAAGACTATGGGATTGGCTGGCAGAAGGCCTTCTTGTTGCATGCTCTGACACAACACAATGGCCTTCCCTGTTTCGTACAACACAGTATAGGCTGCAATGATTGCATGCCATGCATAAACACAAGGATTTGGCATCTGTAAAAACACAAGGTTTGCTTCCAGCAAGCTCCCACAGGAAGCAAACATGTGAATAAGGTAGCTTCCAAACACGTCTAGATAGTCGCCTCTACTGCTGATTATGAAAGAATGTGTTTGCCTTCCCACAGCCAAGGCTTGATTATCAGTGCACTGCCGTAAATGGCATTTTAAAAGGTCTGTAGAGACAAGCTTGCCCTGCTGATGCATAAATTTCAGAATCTGACATGTTTCCGCCAATCTGCATATTTGGCTTGAATCTCAAAGAGAAATAAGTCCAAGCATCTTTGATCAGGCTACTGAATGAAGTATGATGCAGACCCAATATCCTCCCAAATTAAGCAATGATATCCAACCTGACGGATTTCACAACTTCCTTGACTCTCCTCTTCAGCTGTTGAATCTCCGATGCTCGCCTTATTATCTTGAGTGTTCGCTTTGCAGAGCTTCTTGCCTGTGAGAGGCTTGGCGATGGGGACACCTTGTGCTTCTCCTTCTTGGCCTTGGTCTCTCCATCGCTGGCCATTTCTTTCTGTCCCATCGTGAAGGTGCCGCAACGGTATGCGTGCTGATGCTGAGATGTAAGAGCCGTTTCAATTCACCGTAACATGATTTATTTGTTTTTAAGTACAGTCGTAATCGGGGGTTACATTCACCGTTAAGACTAGGTCCATATGAAACTTGCTTGATTGCAGCTTTCCCACAGGGTTACCGTCGTTTGGGAGCTTCAATCTGAACCAAGTTCCAGAGTTCCTGTGTCTAGGAAACATATGGAGTACTTGTGTTGGAGAGCACCCTTTTGAGCAAAAGCCCATCTGCCATCTCCACAGAGTCGCATTTTCCATACATCTGCAAGAGGAGGTTGTTAAGAGGTAGAACTTGATCAAGCCCATTTCTGACAATGTGATCATGGATGTACTTGCCATCACATAAGGCCTTTAAGCTGTCACACCTCTTCAAAAGAGAAGCATAGGTGGCAGCATCCCGAATCAACATCTTGCCAAAGACTTCTTCTACCTCTGAAATCAAACCAAACTTGGTGTACATGCCAACCAAACTGTTGCCAACAGAAAGACCTCTTTCCAATCCCTTTTGCACAATCTCACTGTGTATTTCTTGGCCCTTACCTAAGGTCCCATGAACATTCAATTCTACAGCATTCTGCATTGGCATTCCATTTAATCAGGATGACGCTTGGGAAATCCATATCTTTCTGATGTTTTGGGCTTTCTCTATGTCAAACCATTCATCCAGATCATCATTGCATACATTTAGCTCTGCTTTTCAAAGAGTTTCTTTCAGATATCCTGACAATCAGAGTACAAAGAAGTGTCCACCTTTCCGGCATTCATGAGTTCTTGAGCATTCTATCTGTTTTGCAACTTGTAGGGAAGACCTCAAGTCAATACAAGCTCCTCACCTTCCTCAGCTATCAGAAAGGTCGAGTGTCGTAAGCCCTTGAAGTGGCAAGAATGGATCAAGTCATTGCAAGCTCCTCTCCTTCCTCAGCTGTCGAGAAGGATGAGTGTCACAAGCCCTTGTTGCCATTCTACAGTTCTAAGAGAGAACTACAAGTCTATACAAGCTCCTTGCCACCCCCTTCTCTGGAGGTGAACAAGTGTCATAAGCCCTTGTAATCCTTCTTCTTCCCTAATCCACCTGGGTCAAATGATACCAACAAATCATACAGGCTCTGCTGCCTGTACCCTTAAGGAATACCCTCTAGATCATAGGCCATCAAGGTTTTCTGCCTCATACATATGCTGAAATCATCACATACATAGTTCACGGGGATTTCACCACACTCTCACCCCAGCAAGTTCACGTCGGGTTCACCAAAAGATGTCGTGACGTGGGCGTTGTCGCTGGGAAAGCGCGAGGCTTCTGGCTGTGAGAGTAAGTGGTTGAACTTCAAAGGGCACCACATTTTTATAAACATCGTCACAATAAAACCCATGAGTAAAGAGAGCTCATAATCCCTGAAACACCTTAAACCATAGCCAACAGGCCCACAGAAACCTGTCACCTTCACTATTCACAGGCTTCCTAAAAAGACATAGATGATCATGGTCTTCCTCAGCAACATACTTCCTTTGCTTCTGTAGAGAAGCCACATTTTCTGTATGTATTGATTAAGGTGCTGTCCACAGAACAATCAATTTCCAATCCCTGCTTTATGATCTCTGCATGTATGTTTCGAGCCCTATCTATGGAGCATGCATCGCTACAAGCTTTCAAGCAGCATATGTAAGTGACAGCATCTGGAGATACCTGCTCCAGCTGCATCTTCTTCAAACAATCAAATGCGTCTTCCCCAAACCCATGTTCAGCAAGCCCAGCAATCAGTGTGTTCCACAACACCACATTTTGACCAGGAAGCTCATGAAACACCTCCCGTGCATCTGCAAGTAAGCCACTTTTGGCATACATGTCTACCAAAGCACTGCCCACAAAATCATCAATTTCAGACTCCTTTTTGACCATCTCACCATGTATTCCTTGGCCAGCTTCTAGGCTGCCACACGCTTTCAACATGGAAGCAAACGTGATGGCGTTGGGAGATATGCCCTCCAGTTTCATCTGTTTGAAACAGTTTAATGCCTGTTCGCCAAGCCCATATTCAGCATACCCAGCAATAAGTGTATTCCAAGAGACTAAATCTCGAACAGGTAGCTCATCCAATGCTTCCCGGGCCTCTAAAAGCAAATCAAATTTGGCATACATATCCACCAGCGCGTTGCCAATGAAAAGGTCTCTTTCAAACCCATCTACAACAATCTTCACATGTACTTCTCGGTCCCTATCAAGGGACTCTAAGTTGCTACAGGCTTTCAAGCTGCAGACAAATGTATGAGCATCGAGAGAAACACCCTCCATTTGCATGCGCTCCACACAGCTCAGGGCCTCCTCACCAAGACATCTGAAATCAGGCCTGGCATGGCTCCTCTTCTACCACGACTGCCTGCATCCTCCATAGCTGCCGCTATCTGCTGCAGCGCCCAAGACAAAACATACAGGGCTCTCCTCATCAACGAGGAGGCCCCCCCTTTTTTTTTTGTTACCTGCCGCCTCTCTGTAAGGCAATTCCCCCCCAGACCCCAGAATCCCCAGCTGCGCCGACTCCATGCAATGTCTCGCAACGTCCAGAAGATGCGCTGGCAGCTGCCTGAAGGTCCACGTAGCTGGCCAGATTTATCCCCTTTATTTTATTTTATTTTATTTTATTTTATTTTATTTATTTATTTTTTTTTTGAAGAAAAAGGCCACCATGTTCCTTTCACACCAAAGCAAAGGCAGCCTTGACCCTTTTTACCTTTTTTTGCCCATGCATCTGAGTTCATATGGGATGGTCTGCGAGCTTCTTTCACTACATGGACGTGCCACAGCACGACAACGTGAGCTTAGATATATATGTACATGAAACACATTAGTAAAAAAATGCATACGTGCTCACATTGTTGTGGCAATATGAGCCTATCTTTCTTTGTTTGCCAAAACTTTGTAGAGTCAATAGTTACATAGCCACTTGCATGGCGTTTTATCGTTGCATCAGGCCCTTTTTTCACCACGTTCATTTGCCATTTGACATCCAAAACATACACAAAGAAGCGACGAAAGTCAAGCCTACATATGTCTTGGATTGTGCCACAATAATCATCCATTTTTCCATTAGCTCCCTCAAAGCTACTAATGACACCGTAATCTTGTGTATTCCTCTTTTCATCAATTCTTTGTGTTCGAAAATGCTTGCCTTCACACCATATAGCATTGAACATAGTGCATTGGACCAAAATAGAAGCAATATTTGTGTAAGAAATGTGAATAAATATTAAAAGCAAATCACTTACAACTAATGCAAAACATTAGTTCTATGTACCTTTAACATGCATCCTCGTGCATACTTCCATTCTTCCGCCGTGATATGCAGCCCCTCGTCTCGCTCTCTCTGCTCTCTCCATTTCCTCATGCAACCAATCAACATGGATATCATTCGGAAGTGTTGCTAGATGCTTAGGGTACGCCTTACGAGAGCCATGCTGACTCTGAAAGAGAGCTCTTTCTGCTTGCCTTTTTGTCTTTGCATCCTCATATCTTGTAACCCATCTGCTCATCACATCACTATTAAGGATGCAAGTGAAATTGAGATCATCAATCAATGTTCTGTCAATTACTTTACTCTGTCCTTTTCTTTGAGGCACAATAGAGGTCATCCTCAAGTCCTCTTCATTGCTCCATAGTCGTGGCAAAGAGCTGTCCACCTGACCAAGAAATTTTGAAATATATACAAGAGACTCTTGTATCAACCAACCCTCGGCCATGCTTCCTTCAGGCCTTGCACTTTGCCTCACAAAGTCTTTTAAGGTCTTCATGAAGCGCTCTAGGAAGAACATCCAACATGCATGCACAGTACCACATAAAGCGATTTCGTCCACTAAATGCACAATGAGATGTAGTTGACTTGTGAGAATGGTTGGCGGAAAAGTCTCCTCTACCAAGCAAACCACCTCCACTGCCATAACACGCGCATCATCCAACGTGGCTGGATCAATTGCTTTGGAACTAACATATCTGAAAAATAAATAAATAGTACGTTATACCTCATGCACGTTCATTTTGCAAGGTATAACGAAGGGTGATCTGACATGGGTTTTACATACCTCACAAGCTCGCCCATCTTATAAATACATTTTTTCAAACTCTTATTTGCACAATGGTCGATGCTACTAGGTAGTATGAACTGCGCACATAAAAGCACATGTATGTATGGTTTATGGCATTACAAAATTTAATTTCAACGTACAAGACTTGGAAAACACTTACTTGAAGCATCTTGTGCCAATCGTGGGACTTCAACCCATATAGTTGCTCAACGCCTCTTTTCTTAGTGGTTGTAAAGGCTCCCTTCAATGATCTCATGCATCCAGTGGGAGTACGCAAAGTGGTGATGGCCTTCTTTACCTTCTTCTCCTCTTTCTTTGATATAATCCATGGTGCAGGCGGAAGACGAACGTGCCCACCCACCTCTCGTGGCCAAGCTTGACACATATGTCCTGCGACCTGCTCACGTACGCTAACATTGTCTTGTTTACCAATAATATGTTCCCAAATACCAGATCCCACATTCTTGAAGATGTGCATGGGATCAAGAAGATGGTTGATCTTAAGATGGGTCCAATATGGTAGCCGAAAAAAAATGGAGTACCTACACAAGGGATTGCTCTATGTGACCTTTAATCCAATTAGAGACTACACAAAACAAGATTGAAAAAACATTACTATACCTGTTCATGCCATCTGGAGGAAGAATATTTGTAGACTCCCAAATACGCTTCCAATCTTTTGCACGAAGTGTTTGTGGAGGAATATTACTCTTACTAGCAACATATTTAGGATGATCTGAGGGGAGAAATCGATGATGATTATCGAATATGGTCTTACACAAACTGTCAGCATACTCATGTACTAACAAAGGGCCACAAACAGGACATGCATGTTTACCCGATGTTTTCAAACCTATTAAAATATAAATAAAAGTTAGAATAATAAAGTCAATATTTATAATTAATATATATAGCCAATAGTATTAGAGTAGGGAGGTAATTAGAATTCTTACCAGAACAATCGCTGTATCTTGGAAAGTCATGCATTGTCCACATCAACACTGCTTTTAAGTCGAAGTATCGAGAGGAGGGAGGTCTACTAATGTCCACCACCACAACACCTCTCCATAGTTCCTCCAACTCATCAATCAACGGTTCAAGATAAACATCCATATGCTTGACTTTATGTTTCCCTAGAATTAGAAGGGATAACATATGCTGTCCCTTCTTGATCGCCATTGATGGTGGAAGGTTGTAATTCACCAACACAACTGGCCACACGCTGTATGCGGTGCTTTTGAAACCAAATGGATTCACTCCATCCATACCTAGGCCAAGTCTCAAGTTTCTGGGCTCTGTTTTAAAGCTGGGCCACTCATCTTCAATATGCTTCCAAGCAGGAGTGTCTGCGGGAATTCTCCACATGCCATCATCCAATCGATGTGAGGAATGCCATGACATGAGCTCTGCTATGGATTTGCACTTGAACATGTGTTTGATGCGAGGAATTATAGGAAAGTGTCGCAGGACTTTACGAGGTACATCAAAACTCTTCATATCTATTCTATACCTTGCTTCACCACAAGTGGAACAATGTGGAGCCTCCTTATACGTCCCACGAAAGAGAATGCAATCATTAACGCATGCATGTATGCGATCATAATCCAATCCTCCAAGAGATGTCACATAGCGCCTCGCTATGTCTCTTGAGGTGGGTAGTCTATTTCCCTTTGGAAGCATGTTTGATAATAGCATGCATCTAATATCATCAATTATAATTAGTCTTAAATCCTAAACCTTCCACTAGTGCATGCGCGCAACTTCCAGATTCTGGCCACCTGGGGCAAGGGTGTCAAAATTTGGTGTTGTGTATGTCTTATGATGTTTGCAAGAAGTTACTTGAGCCTCTAGAATAAGAAATATACACGTCGTACCAAACGTGGTTGGCCAATGTCATATTTTAGCTGAATTTGAAGCCTCATATTTTGAGAATCTTGAGGCCCTTGTCATAGTTCCATAATCATGTTAGTTATCACGGTCATTGTGTTCACACTTAATTTCAAGTACTGTACTCCATTTGTGTACAACTACATGTGTGTAGCATAGTAGTTATGTGTGGATTTAACAATAGAAGCCCTCAATATGTAAAGTGTTATGTAGGGTATGTCTAGTGTGTGGTAACATTAAGCAAGAAGGCTATTGTGAAGAATGCTTAATACTAGTCTTGTAGAGAAAAAATACATTTTTGTAGCTTTGAGAGACTTTTGAAATTTTTTTCTCTTCTCACCTATAATCTATAAATAAAATGGTTTTAGGGAAATATGCCATTGACATTATCTATGCTTATATTGCCATCTCTTGGGGTCATTTGGCTAAATTGCTCAATTTTGTCATAAATTATCTAAAAACATCTCAAATATTTTTTTATTAAATCAACTAGAAAACACCTCAAACAATTTTTAAGCACGTCAAAAATGCTATATGAAGAATCCAGCCATATGTATGCAATATACTTGTATAATTGTTTAGTTATGTTTACGTAAAAACTGGCAAGTTTTTCAACCCCGCAAGTTGCGTTACATGATGTTGTTTTTGGTGATTTTACCATTTTTTTGAAAAGTAAATTTTCTCTTTTGAAAAATTTTTTAAGCAAAAAAAACTTAATTTTATCTATATATCTAAAAATAAAACCCAAGAAGTTCTGTCAGGTTTTACGATCATGTAAGCAAGTTATGTGTAACAATTTTTTCTATATATCTAAAAATAAAACCCAAGAAGTTTTGTCAGGTTTTACGATCATGTAAGCAAGTTATGTGTAACAATTGCATAACTTTAGTGGGAGGCTAGAAAGATTTAGCTCGAGTTAAACATTCTAAGTAATTATGTACATTAGGAAATTTTTAGCCCAAGAGAAAAAACTTCTAAGCACTGATGCAGGTTGGAAAGTTCTAGATCAAGAGCCAAAACTTCTAGGAGCTAGCAAATAGAAGTTGAAAATTTAGTCTCTTGAAACAATACTCTTCACTTAAAAGAACCAAGACTCTTAGGCTTTAGATCAAGAGCTAGAATTTCTATTGAATGATTTATGAGATTTGAAAGATATTCCTATCGATCCACAACTACTAGGCAATGATGTAGGCTAGAAAGTTTTAGCTCAAGAGCCAAAAATTCTAGAAAGTGATGTAGGAGGTTGGAAATATTTAGCTTAGAAGCCAAAATTTTAAGGAAACGATGAAGGTTGAAAAGTCTTTACTCAAGGGGCAAATTTTTTAGGAGTTGGAATAGAAAAATGGAAGCTTTGGCTCTTGAGTCAAAGCTCATCGGAACCACATAAAGAATCCAAGACTATCGAGCAATAATGCATGTGCTAAGTCTTGGACATTCAAAAGATTTGACTTAAGAGACAAAACTTCTAGCCAATGATTTAGGCTATAAAAAATTTTACTCGTCGAGAGACAAAACTTCTAGGAAGTGATGTAGGTTGGAAAGTTTTAGCTCAAGAGGCAAGGAATTTATGAGTTGTCATATAGAAGCTAAATGTTTTGGCTCTTGAGCCAAAACTCTTAGAAACAAGTAACAAGAGCCAAGACTTCTAAGGAACAATGCATGTGCTAAGTTTTGGCTTAAGAGCCAAAATTTTTAGTCAATGATGTAGCAGGTCGAAAATATTTAGCTTAAGAGCCAAAACTCTTAGGCCATGATGAAGGATAAAAACTTTTCTCTTCATAGTTAATACCTCTAGGGGTTGGCATAAAGAGAACTGAATATTTGCCTCTTGAGCTAAACGTCTTATAAATGGCTCAAGAGCCAAAACATTTAGTCAATGTTGTAGGTTGGTAATTTTTGGCTTAAAAGTCAAAACCTCTAGAGGTTTTAATAAAGAGGATAGGACTTTTGGCTGTTAAGCCAAAGCTATTCTCACAAAAGAGCCAAGACCTTTACACAATAATGTAGTTGTCAAGTTTTTACTCAAAAGCTAAGGCCTCTAGGCAATGACATCACTAGGAAGTTCTAGCTAAAGAACTAGAATTTATAGGGAATCATGTAGGTTGGGAAGTTTCATATCGAGAGGTAAAACATTTAGGGGTTTTCTTAAAGGGCATAGAAGTTTTAACTATTAAGCACAAAGTCTTGGAAGTAAGCCAGAGAGCCAAGTCCTCTAGGATATAATGTAGATCAAAAGTTTAGGCTTAAGAGCCAAAATTTATAGGGAATGATGTAGGTTTGAAAGGTTTGGATGAAGAGACAAATATTTTAGGGTTTGGTTAAAAAGGATAGATATCTCGGTAGTAAGCCAAATCTCTTTGATACTAGTCAAAGTAGCCAAGACCTCTAGATAATAATGTAATTATGGGAGGTTGATTGAAAGAGGCTATCAATTTTGGCTCTTAATCCAAAATTCTCGGAAAGTAGTCAAAACAACCCATAACAGTGAGCACTAATCTCGTGGGATTCACTAATAAGAAACCCTAGGTATCATGTGCATTCAAGGGGTATTTAGAAAACCCCTTACCTGTGAACTTTTCATGAATAAAATGGCCCCCGTTTTCTGTACAGACTTACAATTTTTTTCCAAAATGGAATTAAAAAAAACCCTTTTGTAAATGTTTTTCTATAAATCTACCTTAAATTTTTGAATTTAAAACTCCCTTCATTTGAGCTCATGTGCTATACTTACATAGCTTGGAAATTTGGTTCAAGAGGCAAAACTTCCAAGTAATGATGTAGGTTATAAAGTTTAGACATAATAGCCAGACTTTCTAGGAATTGTTCTAAAGAGGCTATAGGTTTTATCTCTTGAGCCATTACTCTTACAAAGTAGTCAAGATATCCAAGACAACTAGGCAATGTAATGCACCTAGAGGCTAAGAGCCAAATATTGTAAGGAATGATGTATGTTGGAAAGTGTTAACTCTGTTGGAGCTCTATATATGGCTCACTCTACCTAACTTGGTCTCACCTATATATATGTATCTTGTCCTTAATATGAATCAGTCTTTGGGAGTGTACATGATGTGTATCTTGTCTCGTCTCTTTCTCTACATTTCAACATGGTATCAGAGCATCTATGAGGGAAGCATCTATGTCTTCTTGTTAAATTCATGATTATAATTTCATGTCTTACAAGATTGTTCTTTGATTATGTGTTGTCTACATGATTTTATACCTTAACTTGTTGTAATTAGAGTTGTTTCTTAATCTCGTCCTTATGTGCAGGTGCATAGATCGTATTATGCTGGTGAATCCTATCAAAAAAGTTTGTCAAATGGAGTTGTGAGTCAAAAGTTATGACAGTTCAGGCAAACTGCATCTGTACAGCAAAACAGGTTCTTTAAATAAGCAAACAGGTTCTTTGTGTGAGCACACAGGTTTCGTCTTCGTCAAGCGTTTTTAGCAAACCGCCAAATCTAGCTTCTTCGTCAAGCGTTTTTAGCAAACCGCCAAATCTAGCTTTTTCATCAAGCATCTCTTATTATTTTGCTATTTTTAGCAAAACAACCAATCTAGCTTTTTCATCAAGTGTCTATCAATGAATCTTGCATCCCACGTCTCGCTATTTTGAGGACTCTTTTCTTATTGACGTCTCTTATCTCTTGCAGTCGTCCTTGTCTATGGTGTGCAGATTTTGTGATTTTATCTTATACGTCTTCTCGATATGGCTATGACTGTTCTCGTCAATGGTTTTTCTTCTGGCCAACGTTCTATTCCTTCTTTTCAAGGCCAAGGGTTTCCCGGTTGGAAAGCAAAGATGAGTCGATGAGCTCTCAGATGTTGTTATTGGCGATTCTCTATGTCCGTCTCAACCTACTATTCCGAATTCTGACAACGTTCTTATCATGGAAGGCCCTGTTTTTGATGCATGGTGTCTTGCTTATATGGATTGGCAAAGGCGTGATAAAGTAGCTCATCAATACATTCTTTCTGCTCTTAGCGATTCTCTCATGCTTGATGTGTATGACTTTCCTACTTCCCATGACGTATGGGAGTATCTTATAGCAAATTTTCAGAAAAAGTCTGTTACAGAAACACTTTACTTGAGAGGTTTGCTTTCAAAGTTACAGTATGAAGTTGGTACTGCTATGACGGGGCATATTGATTCTTTCAAATCTATTATTAATCAACTTGCTGCTCTACGGGTGATCTTGTTCCACGAAAGCAACTTATTACAATTCTTCTTGATACGATAAAGGATCCGTCTTATGACAACATTGTTACCATTCTTTCTAACAAGGACGGTCTTGATTTTGACCAAACTTGCATATCTTTGATTGAGTATTCTCAACATCAACAACGACGTAGCGCTGGTCGTGATGCAGTTATGTTTTCACAACAAGAGGAGCCTGAGTCACAACAGTTGGAACGGGCATTTAATGTGCGAAGGCATCCTTTTCAACGAGGCAACCGTAGAGGTGGTCGTGGTGGTGGTAGTTTCTCTCGTCTCAAATTTCCTAACAAGCATTGTGCTTACTGCAATAGGAATGGTCATACTGAAGATGACTATTGGGCACGTCAATATGATGAAGAACACAACATTACCACAAAACAACCACGTTTATCTAGAGATTCTTCTTCTTGTGATTATTGTGGAAAATGTGATCATCCCTCTTCCATGTGCTTTAAGCGTCGATTTGATGTAGATCAAAATCGAGCATATGCAGCCGAGCATCATGATAATGTTGTGCCTGAAACAAGTTGTGTTTTATGTTAAGTTCCCCCAGACAGAATACTTCATGTACGTGATGGTTCACTTTTCATTATTGATTCTGGTGCTACAGGAAATATGACATATGAATCTAAGTGGCTACATAACTATCATTCTTTACCTGTTAAGCGTGTTGTTTATCTTGCTGATGATACAACTTGCCAAGTCAAGGGCATTGGAGATTTATATCTTGGCACCTTATCTTCTTCAACTCGAGTTTTACGAGGGGTTTTACATGTCCCAGAACTTCAGCGTAATCTTCTTTCAGTTGTTGCAAGACTTGTTGATCTTGGTTTGTTTATTGGATTCAACCACACCAAATGCAGCATTGAGAAAGATGGATAGATTATTGCAACTGCTTCTCGTAATGGCGATTTGTTTGAGCTCTCTCTTAATGATGTTGTAGCAAATGTTGTCACTGCTCCAGGTGATCATGATTGCAAGATATGGCATCATCGCTTTGTTCATGCTGATTTCTCAAAGCTTCTTAATCTTCATCGTCAAGGTCTTGTACGCGGAATGGATCTTAAAGCTCATCCTCATATGGGAATCTGTGAGTTTTGTGCTCTTGGCAAACACAATCGTAAACCCTTTCCTCTCTCGAATTCAGTTCATTCTCATGATTTGTTGGATCTTGTTCATACCAACATTTGTGGACCTTTGCCTCCATTGAGAACACAACATCGTTATTTCATTACGTTTATTGATGATTATTCACGGTATACAGTTGTTTTCTTGCTTCGACAAAAATCTGAGGCATTATCTGTTTTTAAGCAATTTCACAAAGCTGCTGAACTTCAAACTAGACATCGCCTCAAGAAACTTCGCAACGATAATGGTGGAGAATATGTGTCTCGTGAGTTTGAGAGTTATTGTACGGACCATGGTATTCATCATGAACATACTATTCCATATTCATCTCAACAGAACGGTGTTGCTGAATGTAAGAATCGCACTATTATCAATGCTATACGATGTATGCTGATTCATTCTGGGTTATCTCGTGTTTTCTGGAGTGAAGCTCTCTTGATAGTAGTCTTTGTTCAGAATCATCTTCCTACTACTGCTCCTTCTGGTAAGATACCCATCACAGCATGGACAGGTGAAATTCCTTCTATACCTCATTTTCGAACCTTTGGATGTATTGCCTATATTCATGTTCCTAAAGAAACACGAGCAAATCTTGATGTTCCTGGGCTTAAAGTAATTTTTATTAGGTATTCTGACACTTTCAAAGGCTACAAATTCTATGACCCGTCCTCCAAGAAAGTGCTTGTGAATCATGATGCTATTTTCAATGAACAGCTTATGGGCGGTACATGGTCCATGGATGATTCTGATGATACTAAATCTTTGCTTCAAGCTTTTCCATTCTTGTGTGATGATGAATCCTCTTCTATAGAGCAACTTTCCTCTTCACAACCATTGATTTCGAATGCTATCATTGATGATGTTGACATTTTTATTGATCTGCCTATTGATTTTGAGCATGGTTCTTGTCATGTTTATGATGAAGATTTTGAGGCTAATGTTTTCTCTACTTCTGAAGATCCGGCCACGTACAGTGATGCTATATGTTCTCCACAAAATGATCAATGGCAAGAGGCTATGGAAGCAGAGTACGATTCTCTTATCTCTAAAGGTACATGGATACTCACTGAGCTGCCTCTTGGCCGTACTGCCATTAAGTGTAAGTGGGTATATAAGACAAAATTTAAAGCAGATGGATCCTTTGACAAATTCAAGGCACGTTTAGTTGCCAAAGGTTATTCTCAAGTTGCTGGCGTTGATTATCATGAAACCTTTTCACCAGTTGTTCACATTACTAGTATTCAGGTTTTATTGGCATTTGCTGTTCAATTTGACTTAGAAATTCATCAGATGGACATGGGCACAGCTTTCTTGAATGGAGATTTGAATGAAGAAATTTACATGGAACAACCAGAAGGATTTGTTATTGCAGGTAAGGAAGATCTTGTTGCTCGTCTTCATAGGGCTTTATATGGTCTTAAACAAGCTTCACGGGCCTGGTACATCAAGTTTGATCTTTTTCTTACCTCCCATGGCTTTCTCTCTTGCTCTTCTGATCCCAACTTATTTACCAAACACCAAAATGGTAGTTTTGTAATCCTTGCCCTTTATGTGGATGATACAATCCTTGTTTCCAATGATTTGGGATTTCTACACCAAAGTAAGCAGTTGTTATCTTCGGCATTTGATATGGTGGATCTTGGAGAGCTTCACTCGTGTCTTGGCATTCAGATTCAAAGGGATCGCAGCAAAGGTATTTTATTACTTCGACAGTCAAAGTTTATTGAAGACACTATTAAGAAGTTTGGTTTGGAATCTGCACATTCAGCAACACTACTCCTTATCTTGTGAGTTCCATGAAAAACACTTCTGATGGTGGTGGCCAGCTTCTTACAAATCAACCATATGCTAAATTGGTTGGATGTCTTCAAGTTGTTGGTTTGAGCACTCGTCATGACATTTTGTTTATTGCTAACTATCTCGGGCAAGACCTTGCATGTCCTTGTCTTAAGCATTGGTCTTCAGCAAAGCGCGTGTTGAAATACTTGAAAGGCACTATAGATTATGGTTTGGTTTATCAACGACAATTCACATCCGTCTCCATTCCATCTCTTTCTCTTTTGGGTTACATAGATGCAGATTGGGCCAGCTCACATTTATCTATGCGATCTACTAGTGGCAATTGTTTCTTCATTAATGATTGTCCTATTTCTTGGACCAGCAAGAAACAACGTTGTGTTGCAGTTTCGACAACCGAATTTGAATATATTGCGGCATCACTTGTAGCTCTTGAACTCATTTGGCTTTGACAAGTGTTGACAGATATTGGCCGTTCTCCTCTTTCTAGTACACCCTTGCGGTGTGATAATCAGAGTGCTATTCGTCATAGTCTTGCAAAAGACTATGTCCAACATAAGTCAAAACATATTGCTGTGCATTACCATTATGTTTGATACGAAGTACGCAAAGGCACTATCATGATTGAACATTGTCCAAGTGACCAGATGATTACAGATATTCTTACCAAAGGTCTTAATGAGTCACGCTTCATTCTCTTGCGCTTAGAGCTTGGAGTTGCCTCGGGGTCACTCTTACTAGATTAGGCTCTTTACTCTTATGGTAGCTTTGTACATATATCGTTGTAATCTTCTAGACACCATGCACTTTGCACATTTCACAATTGCACACTATGACCTCTTGGTCCTTTTGTATATTTGTACATAGATGCACAATGCACTTTCACATCATTACTTCTGGTTCATATTTTCACATTTGTATAGGGGCTTGGGTTTTCCCTTGTACTCCCCAAGGGTTTTTTCATCCATAGCTAGAGACCCTTGTTTGTGTGGGGGTTTTGGAGCTCTATATATGGCTCACTCTACCTAACTTGGTCTCACCTATATATATGTATCTTGTCCTCAATATGAATCAGCCTTTGGGAGCGTACATGTGTATCTTGTCTCGTCTCTTTGTCTTTACATTTCAACAAATTCAAGAACCCAAACTTGTAGGGAGAGGATAGAAGTTTTGATTCTTGACTAAAAACTCTTAGAAATTAGACAAAAAAGTGAAGTACAACAAGGAAGTCTAGGCTAAATAGAAAAATATTCTAGGAAATGTTACAATTTGGTAAACTTTGCTCAAGAGCCAAACGTTTTAAGGTTTGTCTTAGAGAAGTTTCAAATTTTGGCTCTTGAACCAAAACCCTTGAAAATCAGTCCCAAGGGGCAATGCCTCTAAGAAATAAATCACGTAGATAGTTTGTAATCAATAGCCAAAAACTCTACACAATGATGTAGGAAGTTGGAGAAATTTCTCTCAAAGGTCAAAACTTTAAGGTATTGATGTAGCCTAAATTGTTTTGGCTGAATAGCCAAAACTTTTATGTAATGGCATAAAGAGGCTAGAATTTTTATTTATTGATACAAAATCCTTAAAATCCATAAGTCCTATAGGCAACAATGTAGCCATGAAAATTTCAAAGCAATGAAGAAGACTTGAAAATTTGGCTCGAAAGCCTATCATTCTAGGTAGTTACTCAAAAAGGCTAGAGTTTTTGGCTCTTAAAGCAAGAAGAGTTTATGTCATATGCTAGCACTTATTCGCATAATGTAAGAATATGAAGTTTTGGTTGAGGAGTCTTAAGAATGGGCACAAGTAGACACTTACAATGATAAGCACAAGATTTGGAAAAGTTTTCAAAGATATACACATAAAAAGCATAATGTTTTCCACTAAAGAGCCAAATGTAAAGCTAAAGGTAAAGCATAACATAATATTATGCATTGGTTATATAGTTTCAAGCTAATCATTTTAGCACATAGAATAAGATATGTCAAATGAGCAAATGTAATGTCTATTATCATGATGATGTTTCTACATCAATCCATTACTTTAATTTAGCTTCTAGTCTTAAATCTACCATTATGAGTATACAATTTACGTAAAAACTACTTTTAAAATACTATTACAGTCCTCTTCAAGTGCGCGCTTTGTTTAAATTTATGTATTAGATGCTAGCAACACTTTACCTATAAGAACTTGATTATAAGGAATCAAGATAAGTTAAGTATATCTTTATTTTTTTGAATTCAACTCCTCAAGGTGGAGTAAATGTTTAGAATGGTGTTTCTCAACACTAGATACGCTGAGAGATATTATCTTTTTGGTTCGGTTCAACACCAGATAAATTCGGTTTCTCACATCAACATCAAAAAATTATCCCTAACTTCAAGGATACTTTGATAGTATTGTTTAATCTCTCTTCCATTCATGTCAAGTAAGCTCTTATAGAAGTCCTATTAAAGAAATTAAGGTTTCTTATGATAGCCTTTGAATACTTCCATCATACCCGAAGTGAAATCTCAAAATTGGTATTTCTCAACACCACCTATCTCAAAAGATAAATTTCTCTTCCTTTTATTTGAGTTCTTGATGTTTACTCATGTCTTTAAATGTTTTATAATTAATTTGGCCAATCTAAAATATATTAAAGTATTTGGTAAATCCACATTTTCGTGTTGGGCAATCTCAAATGATTATAAAACTTTCCTCAAATATAATGATTGATGCTATAGTTTATATCATCCAATGTAAATTTGAAAAAAAATTGGGCCTCCAATTTTTTATTCGGGCCAAAAATCTAATATCAAAGGACAAGTTTTTCCAAAATCGTCGTTTGCAACAACCCTTTTTAGTCCAAACATTTCCTTTCATTCTAAGTATATAGTGACTAACTATTGTTCAAGTTCTCATTTCTTCATATGTCAAGATTTTCCTAAATTGTCTTATGTGATAACCCTTTACCCTAACCTTTATGTCAAAATACTTCCATTAGCTTCAACTATACAATGACTTATTATTATTCTTGTTCCCATTTTTTAGATGTCAAGTTAGCTAGAAAAAATCTAGATTTGTTAATAAAATCTTGGAGTACTTTTATTATCCTCAAAGTGTTGACAATAAAAAATGATGTTTCACAACATGGCCTATCTCAAGAGAAAATATCCTCTCACTCCTATTTTGAATTCTAGAGTACATGTACAGATATGTTGCTTCACACATAATGAAAGTTTTAATTTTTAAAACTCAAAATATGTAGAAGTATTTGCTAAACTCAACACAAAATTTATAAATATTTTAATCCAAATGCAACATTAAACCAAAAAAGAGGCTATCATTTTGGTATTTTGGCTAAATATTTGTGAGGTGGGAAATGGGTTTTTTCCAAATTGTCTAATATGGTGCTTTACACCAACCGGAATTATTCTCTTGTGAGAAGCTTAAAGCAAGAAATGCACAAAGAAGATGCAAAGAGTATGCATAAAAGAGGAGTAGCCTAAAGATGAGTGCAACCTAGATCAATGTGTAGTTTAGTCACTACATTTAACATCTGAGTGCTGCAAAGGTGGATCTTTGTTTGTGATTGCACCTACGAATGTAATATGCACTTGGAAAACTTCATGAAGGTTCAATGCATGACAAGAAGAAATATGAGGGGATCAATTCAACGATTAATTGTGGATCTAAAAGCGTGAGGAACACACCTTGAGGGAAACACTAAGGAGACTGGGAGATATGAGGGTCACACAAAACCGAAAGTCCAAGAATAGAGAACTCATACCTCGGAGGTAACATAAAAAAGGGCGGGGACATGAGCCTCACACCCGCAAATTAATAGAACCACTATAACAAACTGCTAGCAAACAAAAAAACTAATGCATATGTGCAACAATCAACTACCAACCTCCCACTCTAATCAATTAAAACTCTTTGCCAGTGGGCTATGTGAATCTCATCTACTCTTTGCCAGTGGGCTAGGTGGGTCTCATCTACTCCCATCTCCAACTCTGGTAGAAGGTTAACTGATACTAGTCTCTCCCCACTAACTAGCCACTCAAAAATTTCAATGGTTATGGTGTAGCAGACAACTGTCAATGCAACCACTTCCACAAATCTTAGCGACTGAGAGGGCGAGTCTCATCTACTCCCACTCAAAATTCTAACTTAGATCTACATCACTGATTTCCCCAACTACTCAGAAGCTGTCACACATAAATAGTACACCACACCTCAAAAAAGCACTTAGCAAAAACACCGCAATAGATCACAATTAATAGATGGGGTGGTGGTTAAGGAATTTAAGGATACTTCTCAACTTGGTTTTCTCCAATCACATGTGCATGTGCCCCACAATTAGACTTCGCTTTCACGATGAGAGAGAAAGAGAGAAGAGATAATTCACCACATTAAAATCTAAGGGAATTAACTTTGATGGGGAGAATGAGAAGAACGTGGTCTTGAGAGTAGTGCCCCCTTTTATATGATGCTCTTGGAATGGTGCCTTCTTAAGTAAGTTGTGTGCCTTTTCTCTTTTTCATAGGCCTCTTCTCTTCTCTTTCCCCTCTCTCTGGCTACTGTTACGTTTCAGTTTCACCACACTCCTTGCTTTGGCTATGCCTTGCTGTGATGTGTAGGCTCTCGACTCTTCTTTGTCTTCACACTTGGGTGTTGTCTACTCTACTGGTGGGCTAAGGACAATCCTTTCCTTGTTGTTCACAAGTTGGAAACTTACCTTGCTATTCCCTTTGCTTAGCTTTCTTAGCCTTCATAGTTCCTCCCTGCTTCATAACCCTTCCTTGTGCTTGGCCTTGCGGCATCTTAGATCCGCGCCTTCTTCTTGCCAAGGATTCACACCGTGAAGCCTAGCCACCTTGCTTCACTCTGTGTGCCTTGCGCTCCCTCATAGCCCCTCCTTCTTCTTTCCTATTCTACATGCCATGAAGCTAGCGGCCTTGCTTTACTCCAAGCGCCTTTCACTCTAGCTCACAACCCCTCCTTATTTCCCATGCTTCATGCTATGAAGCTAGCCGCCTTGCTTCACTCCATGTGCCTTGTGTTGGATCACAACCCCTCCATCTTCTTGCCTATGCTTCATGTTGTGAATCCTAGCCGCTTTGCTTCTCCCCTCGCTTTTGGCAGCTCCCTTATCCCCCATGCTCTAAAGCCCTTTAGTATGATTTTGTCTTGGCTGCTAAGCACCTCTCCTTCACTATGCTATCAATCGTGGTAATACAAAAAAAGAGGTCTTATGTGCCCTTAATTTTAAATAAGCTATGCGTAGAAAATACGACTGAGAAAATATAGACTTTGCACAAAACGATTGATAAGGAAAAGAATACAAAATAATGACTATGCACTATTATGCCATAATAGATTGAATATTGCAGATGCAAGATCCCCAAATGAGAACAGACTCAAAGATGTTAATCCAAGCAATAATTTTCTTTAGTTTTTGTAAATCAATATAAACTACTACATGTCAAGGCTAGAACGGTGTAGAAAATTCAAGCCATTTATGTATGTTAGAAATGTGAAAAGCACTCGTCCATGAGGTGATGCTATAACACATCATTTCACATGTTACACATACAATGGAGTGTTCTTCCGTAGGCTCACAAAGAAAACCAATCTACTTAAGGTATCCAATCCTGAGGCCCATACATTAGATTAATCATAGGATATGTTCTTTTTAGAGTTTTGTACACACACATAAGTATGAGTGGAAAAATGTGTTGTATCTTATATTTAAAAGAGGTTTTCCTCAATAGTATCTTCTAAGAGGTGGCTCAAGGAGCATCTTGATTAATTGATGGTAGTTTCTACTATTTGTCGTGTGTGGAAGTTCGAAATCTTGACAAAATTTTATACCAAACAATGGATCTTATGTGCCATTAATTTTAAATAAGCTAAGCCTAGAAAATACGACTCAGAAAATTGAAAACTTTGCACAAAAGGATTGATAAGGAAAAGAATAAGAAATAATGACTATGCACTATTATGTCCCATGATAGAATGTTTTAGGATTAAAAATTGCATATGCAAGTTTCCCAAATGAAAAACATACTCGAAGTTTCTAATCTAGGCATTAATTTTGTTTAGTTTTTACGAATCAATAGCAACTTCTATATATCAGGACTAGAAAGCTCTATAAAATTTAAGCCATTTATGCATGTTAGAAATGTGAAAAACACTCATCTATGAAGTGAAGCTATAATACATCATTTCACATTTGACATGAAATGAAGGGTTCTAATGTAGGCTAAATAAGAAAAGTAATCTACTTAAGGTATCCAATCTCTAGGCCCATCCACTAATAATTAATCATAGGATATGTTCTTTATAATTTTTTCCACACGCAGATCAATATTAGTGAAAAAATGTGTTGTTAGAAGAGATTTTTCTCAATAGTATCTTCTAAGAGGATCATAGGCGCTCCTTCTTTCTCTTTCATTCTCAAGTCTCAACCTCTAAGACCTTGTCTCATAAAGAACATCAATCACGCAAACACATATGCAATGAGAGACATGTAACAAAGAGGCAAGTAGTCCAATTAAGAGCTTTATTAGGATCGCAAGCTATCTTTTTTTATTATGGGAGATTGGCTATTTTGTTATAGAAACAAGGGCTAAATTATTGAAAATGCATAGCCATCTACTTTAACGCCCACATTCTTGAGCCTGTGCCATTACCACAAGGCCAACTATGACGTGCTATTTTGTTATCGCAACAAGAGCCACATAGCCATCTACTTGAACTCCCACATTCTTAAGCCTATGCCATTGTCAACAAGGCCAATGATAATGGCCTCGGCATTGGTGTGCATCTTCATCATGACGGTCTACTGTTTGTTGTGTGGGGGTTTACAATCTTGACAAAAGGTTATACAAAACAACCAAGATTTTGTGCACTTAATTTTGAATAAGATAGGCCTAGAAAATAAGACTGAGAAAACTACAAACTTTGCACAAAAGGATTGATAAGGAAAAGAAGAAGAAATAATGACTATGCACTATTATGTCATGATATAATGTTTTAGGATTTAAAATTGCATATGCGAGTGCCCCAAATGAAAAACATACTCAAATTTGTTAATCTAGGCATTAATTTTGTTTAGTTTCTGTGAATTACCAAATACTACATATCAAGGCTAGAAAGCTCTACACAATATAAGCCATTTATGTATGTTAGAATTGTGATAAACACTCGTCCATGAGGTGATGCTATAATACATCATTTCACATGTGACATTGAAGGGTTCTTAAGTAGTCTCACAAAGAAAATCAATGTACTTAAGGTATCCAATCTTGAGGCCCATCCACTGCTGATGAGGATATTCTCTTTAGAGTTTTGTCCATGCAGATAAGTATGAGTGAAAAAATGTGTTGTAGAAGAGGTTTTCCTCAATAGTATCTTCTAAAGAGACTCATAGGTGCTCCTTCCCTCGCTCTCTTTCTCAAGTCTCAACCTGTAAAACCTTGTCTCATAAAAAAACATCAATCAAGAAGACACGAGTACAATGAATCGTGCGAACATATGTGCAATGATAGACACGTGGTGACAAATAGTCCAATTAAGTAGCTTTATAATAATTACATCAAGCCATCTTTATTTATTATCTTTATTGGAGATTGGCTATTTTGTTATAGCAGAGCAAGAACCACCACATTATTAATAATGTATAACCATCTACTTGAACGCCCATTTTCCTGAGCCTGTGCCATTATCGGCAAGCTTGATGGCAGGCTTGGCATTGATGCTGTTGGACTATATATAGCGCACCCTAACTTGACCTTGATCTCACCTATATATACCTATGCACTATCAATAATATACACTACTTTCGGAGCAATGTCTTGTGTACCTCTCATTCTCTCTTGCTCTTTATCATATCTGTCAACATGGTATGAGAGCGAGTTACCCTTTTAACAATGTAGAAGATTGGTTTGAACAATTTTGGACATTTTTGTTTTGCACTAAATTATGGATTTTGTTGGTTTGTTTTAACAAAAAACTATTTTGATCTGTGTAAGTATCTATGATTTTTCATGAAACATCACTTTTGTCCTTGTTGTGTATTGAAACAAGTTGTAGGATTTTGACCCCCTAGGCTTACCGACAAATTTTGAACTTCTAGTCAACACTCTATTCCTATTTTTCAAGGCCATGGTTTTCTTGGTTGGAAGGCAAAGATGACTTTAAATCTTGAAGGTGACGATCTTTTTGATATTGTATATGGAAATTCTCCACGTCCTTAGCGACCTATTGATGTTACTAGTTGACTTACTAATGGGAAGTTATTTAGTGATTGGCAAATACTTTCATCCGAATGGACAAAGAAAGATAAGGTTGCTCGATGGTATATTTTGTCTGCTCTTCATGATTCTCCTATATTGGATGTATTTAATCTTCCCACTTCCAATGATATTTGGAAATATCTTATTTCTACTTTTGAGAAGAAATCTATCATCAAAATTCTATATCTTCATAATATGCTGGTGGACAAGTTGGATTACAAACTTTCTACTTTTATGAAGAAATCTACAAGAAATATATCATCAAAATTCTATATCTTCATAATATGCTGGATAGGTTGGATTACAAAGTTTCTACTTCTATGACTTCTCATATTGAATCATTCAAAGAAATTGTTAGTTAACTTACTGCTCTTAGTGCTTCTACTGCACAGGACCTCAACTTGTTCCCTAGTTTCTTCACACTATCAAAGATGAAAAAAATGATAGTATTTTCATGATTATTTCTTACAAAGATGGTATTGATTTTGATATTGCTTGCATATCTCTTATTGAATATTCACAGCATCATGAATAACGTACAGAGCCCTCTGCAGATGCTCTTCTTACATGTCACTTAGATTATTCTGAGGATGATCTTCTTACCTCCAAAAGTGCCCCTTTTCACGATTCTCTTGTGGTGGAAATCGCTTTTCTCATGGGGGAAGCTGTAAACCGACAATATGGTTCTAGTAGCAAGTATTGCAATTATTGTCACAAAAATGGACATTATGAATATGATTGTTTTTCCAAACTATATGATGAAGAACATTGGTTCTCTCGATCTTATAAGAGATCAACCACAAGTCCACCTATGGCATGTACATATTATGGTTGTACAAATCATCCCATTTCTTAATATCTAAAGAAAAAGTATAATGATGAACGTAATCAAGCTTATGCTATCGATAAATCTCATGATGATATTGATCATGAGAAGATGAGTTGTGTTAACCATCATATTTCATCAGATAAAGTGCTTCTTGTTCGTGATGGTGCTACATTTATAGTGGTTTTTGGTGCCACTGGTAACATGACATATCAAGCTCAATAGCTTCATAATTATCATGCTTTACCAATCAAGAAGATGGTTTATCTTGCTGATGAGAATACATGTCAATTTATGGGTATTGGTGATCTTTACGGTTGGGAACACACTCCTCTACTTGAATTTTGCGAGGTGTTTTACATGTTCCTAATCTTCAATGCAATCTTTTATGAGCTGCTCATCTTGTGGATCTTGTTTTTTTTGGTTTTGACCATACTCAATGTTGGGTTGAGAAGGATGGACATACCTTAGAAAGTGTGCCTCATCAAGGTAATCTATTTGAGCTTTCATTAACAGATGATGTAGCTAATGTTGTGACTTCACTAGTCAATCCTGATAGCAAACTCTGGCATTCTTCACTTGCCCATGCTTGCCCATTCTTCACTTTGGCATTCTTCACTTGCCCATGCTGACTTCTCAAAAATTATTGATTTATATCATTTTTAATTAGTGCGTGGTCTTCAACTGAGGCCTCACTCAACTCTTAGTGTCTATGAACATTGCGCTTTGGGCAAACATCACCGAAAACCTTTTATTTCTTCCACTTCTCATCACTCTCAAGATCTAATAGAGCTTATTCATATTGACGTTTGTGGTCCATTCCATCCATCCTACTTCAAATTCCTCTATTCTCTTATTATATTTATTGACGATTTTTCTTGATTTACACACATTTTTCTTGCACGACATAAGTCAAAAGTTTTTTGTGTATTTTAGCGATACCGCAAACATGTTGAATTTCAAACTAGTCGGGATATCAAAACTATACGAAGAGAAAATGGTGGAGAATACATATTCAATAATTTTGAAAAATATTGTGTTTAAATGAATCATGAACTTAATATTCCCTATTCTCCTTAGCAAAATGGAGTTGCTGAGCGCAAAAATTGGACCATTATCAATGCCATGAGGTGTCTTCTTATTCAAGTCGGTCTATCAAAGATGTTTTGGGTAGTCGACATTTCTTACAGAAATTTATATTCAAAATTATCTACCTACAAATTGTCCTTTTGGTAATATTCCCATTGCAAGTTGGATAGGTACAACACCCTCGGTCTCTCATTTATGTGTCTTTGGTTGCATCGCCTATATTCATGTTCCTAAAGAGACACGAACAAAGATTGATCCTCCTACTAAGAAGGTCATTCTAATTGGGTATCTTGAGAATTCCAAAGGCTATAAGTTTTATGATCCTCTCTCCAAGAAGGTCACTTTAAGCCACCGTGATGTAATTTTTGATGAACATACTATGTATGGTGAATGGTCCATTGATGCATTTGATGATTAACAAACCATTCTAACTTAATTTCCTTTTCTGGCAAATGAATCTCATATTATTGATTCTCAAGTTGATGTCTCTATTCCACTATCTTCACTGGATTGTGACAAAAATAGCCCTGACATTAATACGTGCATTGATCTTCCTATTAAAGATGAACATGGTTCTCATACTCGTTGATTATGATGACATTGAATTTGATGCCATGCCCATTATTGAAGACCATATTACCTACATGGAAACTATTTCTTCTCCACAAAAGGATCAGTGGCAAGATGCTATGTAAGCTGAGTATGATTATCTCATCTCAAAAGGTACTTGGATTCTAACGGATCTTCCTCATGGACGAACACCTATCAAGTGTAAGTGGGTGTACTAGACAAAAGTTAAGGCTGATGGCTCTTTTAACAAATTTAAATCTCGTCTAGTTGCCAAAGGACACTCTCAAGTAGCAGGTGTTCCCTATCATGATACATTCTCACCTATTGTTCACATGACAAGTACGTGTTCTTTTGGCATTTACCACTCAATTTTATTTAGAAATTCATCAAATGGGTGTTAAAATAACTTTTCTCAATGGTGAATTGAAAGAAGAGATATATATGGAACAACAACTTGGTTTTGTTATACCAAGAAAGGAACATCTGCTCTGCATCTTCATCGAGCTCTCTATGATTTGAAACAGGCTTCTCATGCATGGTACTTAGAAATTTATGCCTTTTTTTAATCACATGGATTTGCTTCATGTTCTTCTGATCCAAATTTTTACTTGAAACAAAAATACCACTTATTTATTATTATTACTTTATATGTAGATGATACCATCTTGGTTGCCAATGATTTATCCTTCCTTCTACATACTAAGAAGCTTTTATCCTCAACATTTGAACTGGTGGATCTTGTTGAAATTCATTCTTGTCTTGGCATTCAAATCCAACAAGCTTGTGAGAAAGGTATTTTGCTTCTTTGACATACAAAATTAATTACTGACGTCAGAGGCGTGATAAAGCAGCTCATCGGTACATTCTTTCTACTCTTAGTGATTCTCTCATGCTTTTGGTGTATGACTTTCCTACTTCCATGATGTATGGGAGTATCTTATAGCAAATTTTCAAAAAAAGTCTGTTACAGAAACACTTTATTTGAGAGGTTTGCTTTCAAAGTTACAGTATGAAGTGTTACCATATTATAGTAGTGATGTGTGTGAACACACTTAGGACCGCCGGGGCACTTTTTCCCTCACTAGGAGGTTTTTTCCCCCGTGCATTGTATATACGCCCATTATCTTCTAGGGCTTGTTATCTTTCATTTTTGGCACTCATAATACACTACTGTGTTGTGCTCAAGCTTCCTCATCTTCTTGAAGTTGTGTGTGCATTCCTGCAACCCTAATTCCAACAATTGGTATCAGAGCAGGCTTCCTCCTCCCGGGCAGCATCACCGGCACCTGCCGCTTCATCTCCTCCGATTGCAACGAGGTTTCACGAGCGTCTGCAGGTTAGTATATGCCGTGGGAGAGCCCGTAGGGCTTGGTCGTTTCAGAATTTTGATCTGAGGTCATTTCGCCCTCCGTTTTTGCATTCCAAGTACTGCGCAGGCAAAATCGTCCTACTGTGCAGATTTTCTGTCAAGATTAAAATCTGCAGGACAGGTGCCCATTCGTCTGTTTTGGGCTGTGCTATATAGCACAGGTCGATTTTATACAGGTTTACCTCTTGCAGACAGCATTTACATCTAGTAGTACAGTCATTGGCCATGGCTGACAACAATGATGTATTCCGCATGTTGGCTGCTGAGGATAAGTTGGATGGCACCAACTATCCATTGTGGGCATATATGATGCGACATGTATTGGTAGCAAAGGGGTTATGGAATATTGTGCAGGGTATTGATGCACGTCCTATTGTGGCTGGGAATGCTGCAAACACATCAGAAACAGGTACTGTTGATGATGGTGCAGGCACAAGTGCTGTAGCAGCTGTTCGAGAACCACCACTTTCAGCAGAGCAGATTCGTTGGGATGGTAGAGATGCGCAGGCTCATGCCTTGATTGCGCTGTCTGTCAAACGTACCATTATCCCACATATTCGCTCCTGCAGGACTTCTAAGGATGCTTGGGATGTACTTGCCACATTGTATCAGGCAAGAAATGAGGCTCGTGTTGCTTATCTCCGAAAACAGTTGGAGAATGAGCATATGAACGAAGGTGATTCTATGGATAGCTTTTTGACAAAGATCAAGGATTTCAAAGAGCAGCTCATTTCTGCAGATGAAATCCTGTCAGACAGTTCACTTGTGCAGACTGTTTTGAATGGTCTACCAGATTCTTATCAGGGTTTTGCTTCCACTCTTCGCTTGATGATGAAAGGCAATCCCAATGCCTTATCATTTGAGGAGTTAGTTTCTGTTTTGCTGCAAGAAGACCAGTCAAGGCAAAACAGGAATAGTATGCGTGTCGCAGATCAAGCTTTCGGTGCTAGTCAGAGAAGCGGGAAAGGTAAAGCTGGCTTTTCTTCTAGTAAGCAGAAATCTGCAAATGCTGCGCAACCAAAGAAGGAAGACAAAGATGAGAAGAAGGGTGACAAACAGAAGACATTTTGCAAGTACTGTAAGGGAAATGATCATGTCATCAAAGCGTGTCCTAAGCTGGCTGCGAAAGAGGCTAAGAAGAAAGAGGCTGGTATGGCTGTTGCAGATGCCTCTCCTTCTAACAATGAATCTGCTAATGTTGTGCTAGATACAGAATGGGCATTCAATGCGCAGTGCAGTTATGACCCATCTTTGCATGACACATGTATGTCTGCAGTAGATTCAGATGTATGGTACTTTGACAGTGGTGCCACTAAGCATATCACCTCGCAGCGCAGTTTATTCACTTTCCTTGAGTCTGCTCCCACAGGGAATACTGTCACTTGTGCCAATAACTCCTCTTATCCCGTTAAAGGAGTTGGACAGATTGTGCTGAATGTTGCAAATGGCAACACCTTTACACTTTTTGATGCATTGTATGTGCCAGGGATCAAAAAGAATCTGCTGTCAGTCTCCGCATTTGCCAAAACAGGTTTGGTTGTAAAATTTGTGGATGACAGATGTACTGTTCATGATCTCTCTTGTGGTGACATCATTGTAGCATCTGGTTCACTATGTCGAGGGCTGTATAAGCTCAATATGGATGGCAAATGTGTAGAGGATTCAGCATGTGCTATTATGGATACGCAGGCTATTTCAAATGCAAAACTGTGGCATGCACGTTTTGGTCATCTGAATTTTGCAAGTTTGCTGCGCCTGCAGAAATCTGAAATGGTGTCTTCTTTGCCTAAGCTTGAGGCACCTGTCAAGCATGTTTGTGAGGGCTGCATATTGGGTAAAATGCAGCGTGCTTCCTTTCCCAAAGATGGATCAGTGAGAGCTGAACGCAGATTGCAGCTTGTTCACAGTGATGTTTGTGGACCCATGCAAACTCCATCATTTGGAAACTACCTTTACTTCGTGACTTTCATTGATGATTTTACCAGGCATGCATGGGTATATCCTTTGAAGGCAAAGTCCGAAGTGTTTTTGTGCTTCAAACAGTTTTTGGTTATGGCTGAAAATGTGTCAGAAAGTAAGATGGGCACCCTCCGTTCAGATCGAGGGGGGGAGTATATGTCTTCAGAATTTAATGCATTTCTGGCTGAGCGTGGGATAAAACACCAATGTACAGTGCCGTATACACCACAGCAAAATGGTGTGGCTGAGAGAAAAAACAGGTCTCTCATGGAAATGGCAAGATGTATGGTTAAGAGTCAAAGTCTACCACATGGTTTTTGGCTTGAGGCTGTCATGTGTGCCACTTATGTACTAAACAGGTGTCCCACCAAAGCATTACAGGTTGTCACTCCATATGAGGCATGGCATGGCCGCAAGCCATCTGTTGGCCATTTACGTGTTTTTGGTTGCCTGGCATATGCATTAGTGCCTGTGCAACATCGCAGAAAATTGGATGACAAAGCTGTCAAATGTATTTTTGTTGGATATAGTGCTGAGAGCAAAGGCTATCGTTTGTATCATCCACAGACAAAGCGCATTTTGGTTAGCCGTGATGTTGTATTTGTGGAAGATGCAGTTCAGCCCTTGGTTTCATGTACTAAGGAGACAGATATCAGCTCACGTGATGTCTATGATACATTGTTGCCTCTTTTCAGTGGTGCACAGTCAAGTGCAATACCTCATGAGGCAGTTTTTCAGCCTTTGCAGGTTTTAAATGATGGCACAGATCAGCCTATATCTGATGCAGATGTGCATGATGCACTTGAGGATGAGAGACAAGAGATTGAGGGCTCTAGGAATATGCCTAGATGGCTAGTGCAGACTTTGCGTGACAGCAAGTTGGATGCCCCTTTGTCTAGTCGCACTCGTTCTGGCTCTCATGGTGCCTCTTATGTGTCAGATTGTTATGCATTGGCTGTTTCTAGTATGTGCGATGAAAGTGAGCCTGTTTCATTTGATGAGGCACAAAGTTCAGAAAATTGGATGGCTGCTATGCAAGCAGAATATGATGCTATTATGAAGAATGGTACATGGTCTTTATGTGACTTGCCCCCTGGCAAGAAGGCCATTGGCACTAAGTGGGTATACAAATTGAAGCGTAAGCCTGATGGCACAGTGGATCGCCATAAGGCTAGGCTTGTTGCAAAAGGTTATGCTCAAGAGAAGGGCATTGATTTTGATGAGACTTTTGCTCCCACATGTCGTATGACCACTGTTCGTAGCATCTGTGCATTAGCAGCTCATAATGGTTGGAATGTACATCAGCTGGACATAAAGACTGCGTTCTTAAATGGAGATTTGCATGAGGAGGTGTATGTATCGCAGCCTCGTGGTTTTGTTCAAAGAGGGCAGGAAAACAAAGTGTGCAGGTTAAAAAAGGCTTTATATGGTTTAAAGCAAGCTCCACGAGCTTGGTATGAAAAAATACATGCATATTTGACTGCACATGGGTTTCAGAATAGTCCAACAGAAAGCACTTTGTATGCTAAACGTGTGGATGGTGTACATCTAATCATTGCTCTCTATGTCGATGACATGCTGCTCACAGGACCAAATGAGAGTCATATTGCTGATTTTAAGGCTGATTTGAATGCCTCTTTTGAGATGTCAGATTTGGGGCATTTGCATCATTATTTGGGGATACAATTTAAGCAGTGTGATGGAGGTATTGCTTTGTGTCAGACAAAGTATATTGAAACATTGTTGCGGAGATTTGGCCTTGAAGACTGCAAGCCTATTGCTACTCCAATGGAGACAGGTTTGAAGTTGAGTCTTCATAATGCTGGAGATCACTTTGATGTCACACTCTATCAGACAGCTGTTGGTTGCCTCATTTATGTATGCATTACGAGGCCAGACATTCAGTTTGCAGTCTCACAGGTGAGCAGATTTATGCATAGCCCAGGCATTAAGCATTGGCAGGCAGTGAAGCGTATCTTTCGCTATTTGAGTGGTACTCGGCATCTTGGGTTGCTTTATCCCAAGGGGGGATCATTGCCGCCAGATTTACATGCTTTTTCAGATTCTGACTGGGCTGGTTGTTATGACACACGCGTGTCCACGAGTGGTTTTTGCTTCATGCTTGGAAGCTCATGCATATCATGGTTGAGCAAGAAGCAGCCTACTGTGGCCACTTCTAGTTGTGAAGCTGAGTACAGGGCAGCTTTCACAGCTACGGTTGAGTGTGTGTGGCTCAGACGCCTTATGGCTGATTTGGGTGTTGGGCAGCCATCTGCCACCACCATCTTCACTGACAGTCAGAGCGCATTGGCAGTTGCGCGGAACCCAGTGTTCCATGCTCGTACGAAGCACATTGAGGTGCACTACCATTATGTCAGGGAGAGACTCTCTGCAGGAGAGATCAGTTTGGCTTATGTGCCAACACAGGATAACCTTGCAGACCTTTTCACAAAGGCTCTGCCTCGTGAGAAGTTCGAAGCTTTTCGCAAAGCTTTGGGCTTACTCCCTTTTGTGGATTCGTCCACATAGCTAGACACTTCCCTATACATGAGTGCTAGCTCTTGTTCACCGCATCACTCCAGGGGGGATTTGTTACCATATTATAGTAGTGATGTGTGTGAACACACTTAGGACCGCCGGGGCACTTTTTCCCTCACTAGGAGGTTTTTTCCCCCGTGCATTGTATATACGCCCATTATCTTCTAGGGCTTGTTATCTTTCATTTTTGGCACTCATAATACACTACTGTGTTGTGCTCAAGCTTCCTCATCTTCTTGAAGTTGTGTGTGCATTCCTGCAACCCTAATTCCAACATGAAGTTGGTACTGCTATGACGGGGCATATTGATTCTTTCAAATCTATTATTAATCAACTTGCTACTACTGCGGGTGATCCTCTTCCATGAAAGCAACTTATTACAATTCTTCTTGATACAATAAAGGATCCGTCTTATGACAACATTGTTACCATTCTTTCTAACAAGGACAGTCTTGATTTTGACCAAACTTGCATATCTTTGATTGAGTATTCTCAATGTCAACAACGACGTAGCGTTGGTCATGATGCAGCTATGTTTTCACAACAAGAGGAGCCTGAGTCACAACAGTTGGAACGGGCCTTTTATGTGCAAAGGCAACCTTCTCAACGAGGCAACCGCAGAGGTGGTCGTCGTGGTGGTAGTTTCTCTCGTCTCAAATTTGCTAACAAGCATTGTTCTTACTGCAATAGGAATGGTCATACTGAAGATGACTGTTGGGCATGTCAATATGATGGAGAACACAACATTACCACAAAACAACCACGTTTATCTAGAGATTCTTCTTCTTGTGATTATTGTGGAAAATCTGATCATCCCTCTTCCATGTGCTTTAAGCGTCGATTTGATGTAGATCAAAATCGAGCATATGCAGCTGAGCATCATGATAATGTTGTGCCTGAAACAAGTTGTGTTTTATGTTAAGTTCCCCCAGACAGAATACTTCATGTACGTGATGGTTCACTTTTCATTATTGATTCTGGTGCTACAGGAAATATGACATATGAATCTAAGTGGCTACATAACTATCATTCTTTCCCTGTTAAGCATGTTGTTTATCTTGCTGATGATACAACTTGCCAAGTCAAGGGCATTGGAGATTTATATCTTGGCACCTTATCTTCTTCAACTCGAGTTTTACGAGGGGTTTTACATGTCCGAGAACTTCAATGTAATCTTCTTTCAGTTGCAAGACTTGTTGATATTGGTTTGTTTGTTGGATTCGACCACACCAAATGCTGCATTGAGAAAGATGGACAGATTATTGCAACTGATTCTGGTAATGGCAATTTGTTTGAGCTCTCTCTTAATGATGCTGTAGCAAATGTTGTCACTGCTCCACGTGATCATGATTACAAGATATGGCATCATCGCTTTGTTCATGCTGATTTCTCAAAGCTTCTTGATCTTCATTCATCAAGGTCTTGTACGTGGCATGGATCTTAAAGCTCATCCTCATATGGGAATCTGTGAGTTTTGTGCTGTTGGTGGCAAACACAATCGTAAACCCCTTCCTCTCTCGAATTCAGTTCATTCTCATGATTTGTTGGATCTTGTTCATATTGACATTTGTGGACCTTTTCCTCCATCGAGAACACAACATCATTATTTCATTGCATTTATTGATGATGATTACTCACGGTATACAGTTGTTTTCTTGCTTTCATAAAAATATGAGGTATTATCTGTTTTTAAGCAATTTCACAAGGCTGCCGAACTTCAAACTGGTCGTCGCCTCAAGAAACTTCGCAGCGATAATGGTGGAGAATATGTGTCTCGTGAGTTTGAGAGTTATTGTACAGACCATGGTATTCATCATGAACATACTATTCCATATTCACCTCAACAGAACGGTGTTGCTGAACGTAAGAATCGCACTATTATCAATGCTATACGTTGTATGCTGATTCATTTTGGGTTATCTCGTGTTTTCTGGAGTGAAGCTCTCTTGACAGTAGTCTTTATTCAGAATCATCTTCCTACTACTGCTCCTTCTGGTAAGATACCCATCATAGCATGGACAAGTAAAATTCCTTCTATATCTCATTTTCGAAGCTTTGGATGTATTGCTTATATTCATGTTCCTAAAGAAACACGAGCAAAGCTTGATGCTCCTCGGCTTAAAGTTATTTTTATTGGGTATTCTGACACTTCCAAAGGCTACAAATTCTATGACCCGTCCTCCAAGAAAGTGCTTGTGAATCGTGATGCTATTTTCAATGAACAGCTTATGGGCGGTACATGGTCCATGGATGATTCTGATGATACTAAATCTTTGCTTCAAGCTTTTCCATTCTTGTGTGATGATGAATCTTCTTCTATAGAGCAATTTTCCTCTTCACAACCATCTAAAGAGCAACTTTCCTCTTCACAACCATTGATTCCGAAAGCTGTCATTGATGATGTTGACATTTTTATTGATCTGCCTATTGATTTTAAGCATGGTTCTTGTCATGTTTATGATGAAGATTTTGAGGCTGATGTTTTCTCTACTTCTGAAGATCCTGCCACGTAGAGTGATGCTATATGTTCTCCACACAAAAGGATCAATGGCAAGAGTCTATGGAAGCAGAGTACGATTAGAGGCTATGGAAGCAGAGTAGGATTAGAGGCTATGGAAGCAGAGTACGATTCTCTTATCTCTAAAGGTACATGGAGACTCACTGAGCTGCCTCCTGGCCGTACTGCCATTAAGTGTAAGTGGGTATATAAGACAAAATTTAAAGCAGATGGATCCTTTGACAAATTGAAGGCACGTTTAATTGCCAAAGGTTATTCTCAAGTTGCTGGTGTTGATTATCATGAAACCTTTACTAGTATTCGGGTTTTATTGGCATTTGCTGTTCAATTTGACTTAGAAATTCATCAGATGGACGTGCGCACAGCTTTCTTGAATGGAGATTTGAATGAAGAAATTTACATGGAACAGCCAGAAGGATTTGTCATTGCAGGTAAGGAAGATCTTGTTGCTCATCTTCATAGGGCTTGATATGGTCTTAAACAAGCTTCATGAGCCTGGTATATCAAGTTTGATATTTTTCTTACCTCCCATGGCTTTCTCTCTTGCTCTTCTGATCCCAACTTATTTACCAAACACCAAAATGGTAGTTTTGTAATCCTTGCCCTTTATGTGGATGATACAATCCTTATTTCCAATGATTTGGGATTTCTACACCAAAGTAAGCTGTTGTTATCTTCGGCATTTGATATGGTGGATCTTGGAGAGCTTCACTCGTGTCTTGGCATTTGATATGGTGGATCTTGTGGAGAGCTTCACTCGTGTCTTGGCATTCGGATTCAAAGGGATCGCAGCAAAGGTATTTTATTACTTCGACAGTCAAAGTTTATTGAAGATACTATTAAGAAGTTTGGTTTGGAATCTGCACATTCAGCAACTACTCCTTGTCTTGCGAGTTCCATGAAAAACACTTCTGATGGTAGTGGCCAGCTTGTTACAAATCAACCATATGCTAATTTGGTTGGATGTCTTCAAGTTGTTGGTTTGAACACTCGTCCTGACATTTTGTTTATTGCTAACTATCTTGGGCAACACCTTGCATGTCCTTCTCTTAAGCATTGGTCTTCAGCAAAGCAGGTGTTGAAATATTTGAAAGACACTGCAAATTATGGTTTGGTTTATCAACGACAATTCACATCTGACTCCATTCCATCTCTTTCTCTTTTGGGTTACACAAATGTAGATTGGGCCAGCTCACATTTATCTATGCGATCTACTAGTGGCAATTGTTTCTTCATTAATGGTTGTCTTATTTCTTGGACCAGCAAGAAACAACGTTGTGTTGCAGTTTCTACAACCGAATCTGAATATGTTGCGGCATCACATGCAAGTCGTGAACTCATTTGGCTTCGACAAGTGTTGACAGATATTGGCCATTCTCCTCTTTCTAGTAAACCCTTGCGGTGTGATAATCAGAGTGCTATTAGTCTTGCAAAAGACTATGTCCAACATAACAAGTCAAAACATATTGCTGTGCATTACCATTATGTTCGATACGAAGTACGCAAAGGCACGATCATGATTGAACATTGTCCAAGTGACCAGATGATTGCAGATATTCTTACCAAAGGTCTCAATGAGTCACCCTTCATTCTCTTGCGCTCAGAGCTTGGAGTTGCCTCGGGCTCACACTTTCTAGATTAGGCTCTTTACTCTTATGGTAGCTTTGTACATATATCGTTGTAATCTTCTAGACACCATGCACTTTGCACATTTCACAATTGCACACTATGACCTCTTGGTCCTTTTGTATATTTGTACATAGAAGATGGACAATGCACTTTCACATCATTACTTCTGGTTCATATTTTCACATTTGTATAGGGGCTTGGGTTTTTCCCTTGTACTCCCCAAGGGTTTTTTCATCCATAGCTAGAGACCCTTGTTTGAGTGGGGGTCTTGGAGCTCTATATATGGCTCACTCTACCTAACTTGGTCTCACCTATATATATGTATCTTGTCCTCAATATGAATCAGTCTTTGGGAGCGTACATGATGTGTCTCTTGTCTTGTCTCTTTCTCTCTACATTTCAACAGGTTATTGTGATGATGATTAGGCAAGTTCTAATTCTTCAATGAGATCTACAAGTGGAAATTACTTTTTGGTCAATGGATGCTTGGTTTCTTGGAGGAGAAAGAAACAACGTTGTGTTGCAGTTTCAACTACAAAAGCTGAATATGTAGCGACATCATTAGCACCTCATGAGTTGATATGGTTACGTCAGTTACTTTTAGACATTGGGTATCTTCCACCTTCTAGCACTCCTCTTTAATGTGATAATCAAAGTGCTATCAGTCCTTACAAAGGATTATGTTCAGCATAGCAAAATCAAACACATTCCTGCTCATTATCACTATGTTCACCAATGAAGTGAGGAGGAAGGGATCTATTATGGCTGAATATTGCCCAGCTGATCAAATGGTTGGAGATATTCTTACGAAGGGACTTGGTGAAGCTTAATTCACTTGTCTACGCAATGAACATGGAGTGACAATTGAAAATTCTTCGAAACTCATCTATGATCATCATTGTATATATTAATTCAAAAGTTAGACACATGCACCACACAGCATATTCATCCACAATTTATGGACATCGATGTATATATATATTATTGAGAACTTATCGCATTCATGCACATTTCGATTATCACATTTGTATATAAATTTTCATAGATGTATGTAGAAGCTCAAGTTTTTCCCTTATACTCCCCAAGGGTTTTTTCATCCGTAGTAGTAGCTAGAGACCCTAGTTTGAGTAGTAGCTAGAGACCCTAGTTTGAGAAAGGGTTTTGGACTAAATATAGTTCACCCTCCTATGCCCTATCAATAAAATACAATACTTTGAGAGTGATGTCTCGTGTATCTCTCTTTCTCTCTTGCTCTTTATCGTATCTGTCAATAGGCGTGCTTATGGTAGGCTGCAGCATCGACGAAGCCCAATACTAGGTTGTCATTATCCGCATGGAAGGTGAAGCCCTGAATGTAAGCGATGATGTCGTCGATACAAAAGAATGTGCCCTAGAACGGGCCGCTTGCTCACGATCCCGTAATGTTGACAGTGCATAGGAACTTGTAGACGCCAGTGGGGTTGAATTGGAATTGCAAGGTGTTGCTTGCGACATCATAAGGTAGCGCTTCCTGTGACGTAGTAAGAGTGCTACTACTGAGTAGCTCTACTTGATGAGCCGAGTGCCTAAAAGGATGTCAAAGTAGCCTGGATCTCATGTGGTTATAGCTTCATCGGCATACCCTTCAAGGTCACATACATGACCTCCATGCCTGTAAGATTCCTCCCCCAAACCCCCTTTTGATGTCTAGTATCTTCTTCTATAATCAATCCCTCTTCAGAAATATAAAAGACTTGTTTCTAACTGTTTTAACCTAGAGAGAGAAAATATTCTAGAGAGAGAATATTCAGATTTTTAATATTTTTAGATAGAAAATTATCTCATCTTATTAAAATAAGTTCCCCTGAAACAGAAATTCAAAAAAGAACTTTCCAATGTGCAATTGGAATTAATTGGAAATGTGTATAAAGGACCTTAGTCTAAGGGTCTAGATTTTCAGAAATTTTTGGATTATGGTCCAATTAAGGTTCCTATGGGCCAATAGCATCAATCCATGTGTAGGGAGGAGATAAATCCAATTTGAAAAAGAAGATACCCAAAAATGAGTAAATGCTCACATAAGATGAAGAGTTGAAAATGTACAAGGTTTATTAGTAAAAAATTATGAGCAATATTAAAAGTATGACATATGTAAGGAAGAGGAGTTCTTTAAAGGAGGTGCATATTTCACATAAGATGAAGAGTTGAAAATGTACAAGGTTTATTAGTAAAAAATTATGAGCAATATTAAAAGTATGACATATGTAAGGAAGAGGAGTTCTTTAAAGGAGGTGCATATTTCACATAAGATGAAGAGTTGAAAATGTACAAGGTTTATTAGTAAAAAATTATGAGCAATATTAAAAGTATGACATATGTAAGGAAGAGGAGTTCTTTAAAGGAGGTGCATATTTCACATAAGATGAAGAGTTGAAAATGTACAAGGTTTATTAGTAAAAAATTATGAGCAATATTAAAAGTATGACATATGTAAGGAAGGGGAGTTCTTTAAAGGAGGTGCATATTTCACATAAGATAAAGAGTTGAAAATGTACAAGGTTTATTAGTAAAAAACTATGAGCAATATTAAAAATATGACATATGTAAGGAAGGGGAATTCTTTAAAGGAGGTGCATATTTCACATGCTTGAATGAGTTTTAAACTCATAAAAATTGAGATATTTCATCTCTCCTCTCTCCTCATTTAAGTCTAGTTCCAAAAAGTTAGCTTAACTGACCTAAAAATGGTCAAATATTGACCAAACTGATTTAGAAAATTCTAGAATCAGTTTGTTTGGTTAGGAGCTCAATTTTTCCTATAAATAGAAGCCTCCCCCTTGTTGAAAAATAGATAGTGTTTATGCATCGTTACTCTACTCCACCTAAGCCAAGAACTGTGAATTCATTTAATAATTCACTAGTTTTTGGAGCTTCCCTCTTTCTTCAATCCCCATTAGTGGCTCCATCAACATACTTAACCAATTGATTGGTTGGGGGCCTCTACCGTGAACAAAGAATCAAGCAACTTGTAAGGTAATTAGTGAATATTGCTCTTTTCTATAATTTCTCAATGTTTCTCTCTTCTCAACCCCTCTCAAGCTTGAGAAGCTTAATTGGTATGGTTTTTTAAATGCTATTGAAGTTAATTGGTGAATAGTAGTGAAGAGTTACATAATTTAATAAATGCTATTGAAGTTAATTTTCATTTATGTTTAAATTCTAATGGTTTTCATGTAATTTCTCTCTCTCACTCAAGAAATGGTCATACTCATGACCCATTCTCAATCCAAAAGAAGCTTTTCATAAAGCTTTTCCTTAATCCAAGATTAAACTATGCTTGAGGCCAAATTAATGGTTTTTTTTTTCTATGCTTTTAGTTTATGCATATTGATGATTCAATCCATTATGGATTAATGATCCAATTAGAGATCATTTTAATTATTTCCTTAATGATAAGCTTTATCCCTTAGAAAAATTGAGATTTATCAGTCATAGCAGCGGAGCTATGGCAAAATTTTTATAAAAATTATGCATAAAATAATTTCATTCAAAGCATAAAAAGAGGACTTCCTACCATATTCTAGGAATTATCATCCTAGACTAATTGAAAGAATTTCATTATAATCATAGAGAAATTGAATTTTTATATTATGCATAAAGAATAAGTTTTTATATCAAAAGTGTTACTTTTATCATTTTTATTTACTTGCATAGAAGTATGCATAATGGATAAATTTTTATATCAAAAGTGTTACTTTTATCATTTTTATTTACATGCATAGAAGTATGCATAATGGATAAATTTTTATATCAAAAGTGTTACTTTTATCATTTTTATTTACATGCATAGAAGTATGCATAATGGATAAATTTTTATATCAAAAGTGTTACTTTTATCATTTTTATTTACATGCATAGAAGTATGCATAATGGATAAATTTTTATATCAAAAGTGTTACTTTTAGCATAATTGAATTTCATGCATAGAAGTATGCATAAAAGATATGGGAAGTGATAAGATATGATAAGATGCATATAAGATGAGTTAAGATGTGATAAGATGTGTATGGGATGAGATAAGAAGTGTATGAGATGAGATAAGATGTATATGGGTTGTGATAGGGTGAGAATAGAGGTGATATAAAAGATTAGATATGAAGGCATATGGGGTTATATGAATGGGAATGTGAAAATGGATGTATGTATGTGGATGTGTGGATGTGGAGATGGGAGTGTGGATGTATGCATGTGAAAAATGGATGTATGCATGAAGATGTATATGCATAGATGTGAATGTGGATGTAGACGTATGCATGTGAAAAATGGATGTATGCATGAAGATGTATATGCATAGATGTGAATGTGGATGTAGACGTGGTTGTATAGAAGTGAATGTGGAATGTGGATATGGATGTATGTATGTATGTGGATGTAGATGTGGATGTATAGATGTGAATGGGAATATAGATGTGGATATAGATGTGAATGTGAATGTAGATGTGGATGTATGTGAATGTGGATGTAGATGTGGTTGTATAGATGTGAATGTGGAACGTGGATGTGGATGTATGTATGTATGTGGATGTAGATGTGTATGTATAGATGTGAATGGGAATGTGGATGTGGATGTAGATGTGGATGTATAGATGTGAATGTGGAATGTGGATGTGGATGTATGTATGTATATGGATGTAGATGTGGATGTATAGATGTGAATGTGGAATGTGGATGTGGATGTATGTATGTATGTGGATGTAGATGTGGATGTATAGATGTGAATGGGAATGTGGATGTGGATGTATGTATGTATGTGGATGTGGATGTATGAATGAGGACGTGATAGTGGATGTATGCATGTGGATGTAGATGTGGATGTATAGATGTGAATGGGAATGTGGATGTGGATGTATGTATGTATGTGGATATGGATGTATGAATGAGGACGTGATAGTGGATGTATGCATGTGGATGTGGATGTATGAATGAGGACGTGATAGTGGATGTATGCATGTGGATGTGGATGTATGGATGTGGATATGGATGTGTATGTATGAATGTGGATATGGGATGTGGATGTATAAATGAGGATGTGAAAATGGAGGTAAGCATGTAGATGTGGATGTATGGATGTGAATGTGGATGTGGATGTGGATGTATGGATGTGAATATATGATATGTGATGTGAAGGAATCTGAAGTGAAGAGATGGAAAATGATGTGATTGGATGAGTACACATATAAATGGAATGAGGAATAAGTAATGTGGATTATATGAGGGATAATGTGGAAAAATTAGAGTTAATATAGAAATTGTATTTGTAAACTGTTTGTAAATGCTGTTTGTAAATGACTGTTTTATGTCAAGAATGCTGGGAAAGCATTTTGACCGTCTTGTGATTAAGGTCGTGGAGACCTAACTGATAAAGTTACAACTGCTGACGGAGAGTCAATGGAGGACGTCTCGCGTAGCAAGGTCGGCCGAGGTCTTGACCAGCCTCGGTTCGATTAAAATGGTGAGCTTCCGGTACGGTGGATGAGGGACCAAGGAAGCGGCCTATGAGTGAAGCGCTAGGTCACCTGCGAAGGATCCTAGAGGGTGCTGACCATACGGTGCTCGGGCTCTGGGTCGCCTAGGATACCCACGCGTGCGTCGAGGAAGATATTGGAACAAGGAGTAAGAGTTGTTTTGTGAAACCGGGCATGGATCTGGTTGATTGACCTTGCTGGTCTTCAATGGATGAGTCCATGGCTCTTTATATGGATCTGTTGGTTGATCTTGCTGATCTTCAACGAGAGTCCATCTTGATTTTTATAAGTGATTATATTGCCGAGTATTATGGGCTAGGAACTATTGAAAAGGCCCCTGTGTGGACAGGTGGTGAGCGTTCTAGTTGCCAATGATGCCATAGATACTCTGATGAAGGAATGATGGGAAATTATGAATCAACTGGATAAATTGGAAGATTGTGATCAGTGGTACTATGGTTTCATTAAAGGATTGTTTTAAAGTTAGCTGATGCTAAGAAAAAGGCAATTTTCATATTGGGTGTGTAAGTGGTGTGGCTAGTTTTATGTTTGCATGAACTTCCGGCTAGGGGGCCTTGGAACTCTTTTCCTTGGTACCCGGGACAAAACCTAACCAAATTCCAAATTGGATCCCATCACTACAGTGGTTGGGCGGTTGGCTAACCCATGGGATCGGATGGGGTTAGGCTGGACTGATGGATCCGTAAATCGAGATTTAATTTCTATTATTACGATGGATGAAGTAAATCCCGGATAGAAATTGTTCTATGGATAGGAATCAACGGCTGTGCCTCTTGATGGGGAAAAAAGCGTTGATCCCAATGATCCAAGTGCAAGTTTCTTCCTTGATTTGACCAAGTACCGTTAAAGGTGCAGTCAGATCAGTTGATCTGTAATGATCTTGACTGCGTTAGAGTAAAGAGTTATCCTGGTGGAATCGCCCATGCTTTCCGGGTAAGGGAAGTTTTTTCGGGTTCGGTTTTGGAAAAACCGACGGATTAGTCTCTTGTCCGGATATCCATGGACGAGGCCCCGAGTGTGGGTCCCTGCCCCGCGCATGAAGTGCTACTTCCGCTGCTAGTATCCCGAATCTGTTGCACAGTGGGAACAGGGATCTCACAGTTGGTATCAGAGCGTTTGGTTAATAAAGATCAACTGAGAAGACAAATAGGTCAGAAATTTATCAAGAAACACAAAAAGGCTGTAATTGTGTGATATAATTCATACAATTTGATATTCAAACTGAAATTCGTAATTTGGTAATTGGGTCTTCAGATGGAAGTACCGCAATTATATAGAATCCCTGACTTGCTTGAGGCCTAGACATGATGGTATTTACCTTATAATTCCAAGGGCTGTGACTATCCGTATATATCGAGAGTATAACTGCAGCTCTTTACTGACAGTATATACGAGTAAATCTAAGACTTAAAATTATAAGCGTTAATGCTATCCAGATGATGAATTTGAATGTGGTTGATATGATTTTTAATTCTGTTTGGGAACTGATGAATTGATTGGGATTCTGCTTGAAAAATGATGATTTTTGAAATTTAGTTGAAATATAATAACCTGAGCAAAACCGCAATGAGGATGAATGGGACGAGTCCCTGTAATGATAAATGATGATAATGATTTCAGCAAATCACTACAAGATTAGTGGATTGTGCTGTCAAAGTGCTACTGTTAACACTTGACTCGGTATATCAAGTTAAGGGATGACAAATTGAAAACTTGCTTGACTGAAATTCCCGTGGAGGAATGTTCAGAAAGAAAAATTTTTGATCTGATGGACCATTATCGTGTTAAAGATATGAATGATATGATCTGAAATGAAATTATTTAATGATGAGTTCTATATAAGGGATATTTATCCCCGTATTCTGTTGGGTTGACCAGAATATAAGGAACCCTAGAATAAATTGGATCTTAAGAAAAAGAGTTGTCCTCTACTTGGCGAGATGAGGACATCTCGCACTTTTTTAAGTGGGGTAGAATGTAAGATTCCTCCCCTGCCTTCGAGGTATACAGGAGTAAGAATCTCCCTTTTTGATCTTAGTCCCTCTCTAAAATAAAAGAAAGATTCTGTTTAAAAAAAGGAAGACCCTTTCCCTAGAATGCTTCTCAGGAGTCACGCTGTTTTAAGGATTCAGAACAATGAGTTCAGAAGTGAAAATCGGTGTTTTGGATACCAAGGTTTTGGTTTTCATTCGAGTACGGCCCAAAAGAAGTTCTTTATCTCTTGGGGAGTATAAGAACTTATCCCCCAGATATTGTGAGCCTTATATCTGAATTCAATCAAAGTAGGTGACTTAGCCTACAAGCTTCTTTTACCTCCTCATCTCAAAGTTCTTAATGTATTTCATAGAAATATGTGCCAAACCCAAATCAAGGAAAGACGATAAAACTTCAGTGACAAGATACCGTTGGCTTCTAGGTTACGCTAACTCCTTCCTTTATATAAGTCGTAACTTTTACCTGTCGTTCACAGCAGTAATCTTACTTCCATCGATCTCCTCTCTTTCTTAATCTCCTTCATGGCTTGGCAACAAGAACTAGTTTTATCCATAATGATTCCTCACCTTCAAGACGCAAGTGAGTCTGTGAAGAAGGATTTTATAGAACAGTATGAGCGCTCACTTTTCCCTCACTTGGGAACTTCTGTAGCGCAGACCAAATGGCGGACCTATCAAGACATAACTAGGGTAACACCCTGGGGTCAGCAGCACTTTCGCAACAATGTCCGCTTGGCCATGGTTATTGAAGCCTTGGGTTTGGGTCCCCGATACTACTGCGTCATGAGATCAAGGCATCCTGGGTTTTCTGAGCGGGTCTTCTTATTGGCGTGTTTTCTTCCTCATGAGAAGATATGCCTTTACCCCGTTTTTGGCTTGCCTCTCAGAGGTCCTTTTGTTGGATCACCTCATACCACTGAGATAGGTGCGGCAATAACCAGCAGAATCATTCCCATAGATGAGTTACCCTATACTTGTGCAGCTTGTGAGTGCTGCTTTTGTGATCATATGATGGACGGGCTTATGGAAGTGTAAAGAGTTCTTATATCTTTACTGTATAAGTTCCGAGAATGAATAAAGTTTAAATCTTGTTCTTATCTTGAATCTTGCTCTCTTTGAGACTTTTTCTTGGTGGTTAATCCTGATTTAAATTTTTCTCAAAGTCTCATAATTCGTGCATCTTGCGAAATTATCCCAGTTTGCGAGATGAGGACATCTCGCGTTTTTAAAGTGGGGTAGAATGTAAGATTCCTCCCCCAAACCCCCTTTTGATGTCTAATATCTTCTTCTATAATCAATCCCTCTTCAGAAATATAAAAGACTTGTTTCTAACTGTTTTAACCTAGAGAGAGAATATTCAGATTTTTAATATTTTTAGATAGAAAATTATCTCATCTTATTAAAATAAGTTCCCCTGAAACAGAAATTCAAAAAAGAACTTTCCAATGTGCAATTGGAATTAATTGGAAATGTGTATAAAGGACCTTAGTCTAAGGGTCTAGATTTTCAGAAATTTTTGGATTATGGTCCAATTAAGGTTCCTATGGGCCAATAGCATCAATCCATGTGTAGGGAGGAGATAAATCCAATTTGAAAAAGAAGATACCCAAAAATGAGTAAATGCTCACATAAGATGAAGAGTTGAAAATGTACAAGGTTTATTAGTAAAAAATTATGAGCAATATTAAAAGTATGACATATGTAAGGAAGAGGAGTTCTTTAAAGGAGGTGCATATTTCACATAAGATGAAGTGAAAATGTACAAGGTTTATTAGTAAAAAATTATGAGCAATATTAAAAGTATGACATATGTAAGGAAGAGGAGTTCTTTAAAGGAGGTGCATATTTCACATAAGATGAAGAGTTGAAAATGTACAAGGTTTATTAGTAAAAAATTATGAGCAATATTAAAAGTATGACATATGTAAGGAAGGGGAGTTCTTTAAAGGAGGTGCATATTTCACATAAGATAAAGAGTTGAAAATGTACAAGGTTTATTAGTAAAAAACTATGAGCAATATTAAAAATATGACATATGTAAGGAAGGGGAATTCTTTAAAGGAGGTGCATATTTCACATGCTTGAATGAGTTTTAAACTCATAAAAATTGAGATATTTCATCTCTCCTCTCTCCTCATTTAAGTCTAGTTCCAAAAAGTTAGCTTAACTGACCTAAAAATGGTCAAATATTGACCAAACTGATTTAGAAAATTCTAGAATCAGTTTGTTTGGTTAGGAGCTCAATTTTTCCTATAAATAGAAGCCTCCCCCTTGTTGAAAAATAGATAGTGTTTATGCATCGTTACTCTACTCCACCTAAGCCAAGAACTGTGAATTCATTTAATAATTCACTAGTTTTTGGAGCTTCCCTCTTTCTTCAATCCCCATTAGTGGCTCCATCAACATACTTAACCAATTGATTGGTTGGGGGCCTCTACCGTGAACAAAGAATCAAGCAACTTGTAAGGTAATTAGTGAATATTGCTCTTTTCTATAATTTCTCAATGTTTCTCTCTTCTCAACCCCTCTCAAGCTTGAGAAGCTTAATTGGTATGGTTTTTTAAATGCTATTGAAGTTAATTGGTGAATAGTAGTGAAGAGTTACATAATTTAATAAATGCTATTGAAGTTAATTTTCATTTATGTTTAAATTCTAATGGTTTTCATGTAATTTCTCTCTCTCACTCAAGAAATGGTCATACTCATGACCCATTCTCAATCCAAAAGAAGCTTTTCATAAAGCTTTTCCTTAATCCAAGATTAAACTATGCTTGAGGCCAAATTAATGGTTTTTTTTTTCTATGCTTTTAGTTTATGCATATTGATGATTCAATCCATTATGGATTAATTATCCAATTAGAGATCATTTTAATTATTTCCTTAATGATAAGCTTTATCCCTTAGAAAAATTGAGATTTATCAGTCATAGCAGCGGAGCTATGGCAAAATTTTTATAAAAATTATGCATAAAATAATTTCATTCAAAGCATAAAAAGAGGACTTCCTACCATATTCTAGGAATTATCATCCTAGACTAATTGAAAGAATTTCATTATAATCATAGAGAAATTGAATTTTTATATTATGCATAAAGAATAAGTTTTTATATCAAAAGTGTTACTTTTATCATTTTTATTTACTTGCATAGAAGTATGCATAATGGATAAATTTTTATATCAAAAGTGTTACTTTTATCATTTTTATTTACATGCATAGAAGTATGCATAATGGATAAATTTTTATATCAAAAGTGTTACTTTTATCATTTTTATTTACATGCATAGAAGTATGCATAATGGATAAATTTTTATATCAAAAGTGTTACTTTTATCATTTTTATTTACATGCATAGAAGTATGCATAATGGATAAATTTTTATATCAAAAGTGTTACTTTTAGCATAATTGAATTTCATGCATAGAAGTATGCATAAAAGATATGGGAAGTGATAAGATATGATAAGATGCATATAAGATGAGTTAAGATGTGATAAGATGTGTATGGGATGAGATAAGAAGTGTATGAGATGAGATAAGATGTATATGGGTTGTGATAGGGTGAGAATAGAGGTGATATAAAAGATTAGATATGAAGGCATATGGGGTTATATGAATGGGAATGTGAAAATGGATGTATGTATGTGGATGTGTGGATGTGGAGATGGGAGTGTGGATGTATGCATGTGAAAAATGGATGTATGCATGAAGATGTATATGCATAGATGTGAATGTGGATGTAGACGTATGCATGTGAAAAATGGATGTATGCATGAAGATGTATATGCATAGATGTGAATGTGGATGTAGACGTGGTTTGTATAGAAGTGAATGTGGAATGTGGATATGGATGTATGTATGTATGTGGATGTAGATGTGGATGTATAGATGTGAATGGGAATATAGATGTGGATATAGATGTGAATGTGAATGTAGATGTGGATGTATGTGAATGTGGATGTAGATGTGGTTGTATAGATGTGAATGTGGAACGTGGATGTGGATGTATGTATGTATGTGGATGTAGATGTGTATGTATAGATGTGAATGGGAATGTGGATGTGGATATATGTGAATGTGGATGTAGATGTGGATGTATAGATGTGAATGTGGAATGTGGATGTGGATGTATGTATGTATATCGATGTAGATGTGGATGTATAGATGTGAATGTGGAATGTGGATGTGGATGTATGTATGTATGTGGATGTAGATGTGGATGTATAGATGTGAATGGGAATGTGGATGTGGATGTATGTATGTATGTGGATGTGGATGTATGAATGAGGACGTGATAGTGGATGTATGCATGTGGATGTAGATGTGGATGTATAGATGTGAATGGGAATGTGGATGTGGATGTATGTATGTATGTGGATATGGATGTATGAATGAGGACGTGATAGTGGATGTATGCATGTGGATGTGGATGTATGAATGAGGACGTGATAGTGGATGTATGCATGTGGATGTGGATGTATGGATGTGGATATGGATGTGTATGTATGAATGTGGATATGGGATGTGGATGTATAAATGAGGATGTGAAAATGGAGGTAAGCATGTAGATGTGGATGTATGGATGTGAATGTGGATGTGGATGTGGATGTATGGATGTGAATATATGATATGTGATGTGAAGGAATCTGAAGTGAAGAGATGGAAAATGATGTGATTGGATGAGTACACATATAAATGGAATGAGGAATAAGTAATGTGGATTATATGAGGGATAATGTGGAAAAATTAGAGTTAATATAGAAATTGTATTTGTAAACTGTTTGTAAATGCTGTTTGTAAATGACTGTTTTATGTCAAGAATGCTGGGAAAGCATTTTGACCGTCTTGTGATTAAGGTCGTGGAGACCTAACTGATAAAGTTACAACTGCTGACGGAGAGTCAATGGAGGACGTCTCGCGTAGCAAGGTCGGCCGAGGTCTTGACCAGCCTCGGTTCGATTAAAATGGTGAGCTTCCGGTACGGTGGATGAGGGACCAAGGAAGCGGCCTATGAGTGAAGCGCTAGGTCACCTGCGAAGGATCCTAGAGGGTGCTGACCATACGGTGCTCGGGCTCTGGGTCGCCTAGGATACCCACGCGTGCGTCGAGGAAGATATTGGAACAAGGAGTAAGAGTTGTTTTGTGAAACCGGGCATGGATCTGGTTGATTGACCTTGCTGGTCTTCAATGGATGAGTCCATGGCTCTTTATATGGATCTGTTGGTTGATCTTGCTGATCTTCAACGAGAGTCCATCTTGATTTTTATAAGTGATTATATTGCCGAGTATTATGGGCTAGGAACTATTGAAAAGGCCCCTGTGTGGACAGGTGGTGAGCGTTCTAGTTGCCAATGATGCCATAGATACTCTGATGAAGGAATGATGGGAAATTATGAATCAACTGGATAAATTGGAAGATTGTGATCAGTGGTACTATGGTTTCATTAAAGGATTGTTTTAAAGTTAGCTGATGCTAAGAAAAAGGCAATTTTCATATTGGGTGTGTAAGTGGTGTGGCTAGTTTTATGTTTGCATGAACTTCCGGCTAGGGGGCCTTGGAACTCTTTTCCTTGGTACCCGGGACAAAACCTAACCAAATTCCAAATTGGATCCCATCACTACAGTGGTTGGGCGGTTGGCTAACCCATGGGATCGGATGGGGTTAGGCTGGACTGATGGATCCGTAAATCGAGATTTAATTTCTATTATTACGATGGATGAAGTAAATCCCGGATAGAAATTGTTCTATGGATAGGAATCAACGGCTGTGCCTCTTGATGGGGAAAAAAGCGTTGATCCCAATGATCCAAGTGCAAGTTTCTTCCTTGATTTGACCAAGTACCGTTAAAGGTGCAGTCAGATCAGTTGATCTGTAATGATCTTGACTGCGTTAGAGTAAAGAGTTATCCTGGTGGAATCGCCCATGCTTTCCGGGTAAGGGAAGTTTTTTCGGGTTCGGTTTTGGAAAAACCGACGGATTAGTCTCTTGTCCGGATATCCATGGACGAGGCCCCGAGTGTGGGTCCCTGCCCCGCGCATGAAGTGCTACTTCCGCTGCTAGTATCCCGAATCTGTTGCACAGTGGGAACAGGGATCTCACAATGCCTACGCGATGTTGCTAAGCCACCATAGTAGCTGATCTAATGATAAGACTAGGTGGGCTACGAGCAATGATGCAGAGTGAGAGTAGCCACCTCCTCTTTATACGAATGATGTAGTGCAGCCCACTACACAACATTGCCGTCCATACTTTAAGAGGGGGAATAAAGTAAGGTCTATGTTGTTGACAGAGAAGAAGATAGAGATGAGAGACTCTAAACATAGCTCCCAAATTGTGTGGAAAGTACACTGAGGCTAGGTATATATAAGGGTTAGGTTGGTAGGCTATATATAGCTCCAACACCCCTGCTCAAACAAAGGTCTCTACTTGTGGATGAAAAAACCTTTGGGGAGTAACAAGGGAAAAACCCAAAGTCTCGATATATGCCTACCATTGTATTATTATATTTGAAGTGTTACAATGGAAATGTTGCAAGTACAATGGTCACATAAAGACCCTTCAGAGCCTTTAGAGCTATGGAAATATTATAAGTACAATGGTCCATAAAGACCCTTCACAACCTATAGAGCGATGGAAATATTACAATGAGCTCGAGATGTATGGTTGAATGGCATGGGAGAATAATCCATTTTCACCGAGAAGGACCCAACAAGGTCTATATTTAAAGACCCCCAATATTGATAAAGCTCCAAGGAGTCTTGAAAATATATAAATATATAATGTAGAACTATATGGTACCTGCTAAAAATTTGTATGAGTTATGCACAAAACAATGTCTTTGGAGATGGTGCGTGATGCCACTCTTTGGACAACATGAACATGTACCAAATTTTTTATGCACAATATAACATACAAGAACATGCATGCACACACAAATACAAAGCCAACTTAAACAAGGGGCCCAAGCGTTAATAAAGTATGTGGAGCAAAACTGCCCACAAAGTCGGCTTAAATAAGGGGACAAAACGGTAATAAAGTATGCAGAGAAAAACAGCCCACGAAGTTAACTTAAACAAGGAGCCCAAGCGGTAATAAAGTATGTGGAGCAAAGTTGCCCATATAGTCGACTTAAACAAGGGACCCAAGCGCTAATAAAGTATGTGGAGAAAACTGCCCACAAAGTCCACTTCAATAGGGGCCCAAGCAGTAATAAAGTATGTGGAACAAAATTTTCCAGTCTGCATCAAATCACAACCAGAGATATAATAGAAATGCCACAAGTGATATATTCAAAATCCCACAGTTAAGAATGAGATCCACCCTTGTGTTATGAGACAAGGCATACATGTCACGATTATCTACAAAAAATGACTTAAATAAAAGGTCAATCGGTGACTCAAAATATCATTCCTTTTGTAATTTATAATTTTGACTTCTAAGCAACAACAAGAAAAGGTTGAATTTGTTAATTTAAATCACTATAATAGATTTAAATCATAATCACAATTTATAAACATAGGGTTAGATTGCATCCCTAGAATGTCCATCTTGAAATAAGTATAACGAGATAAAAAAAGAAAAGACGTAACAACATCCATGCTACTCCAAGGGTGCCTCTACTAAAAATCGATAAGAGTCGAGGTGGAGATGACCACCACTAGAGAAAGGAATTCGGCATGTGAAAGCCTTTAAGGTGCTTTCCTATGTGATGTGACAAAAGAACATGGTGGTTGTTCCAAGAGCTTCCAAAAGTACAAAGATCTTCATGTCTTCAAAAACAAGAATAATGCATAGATAGTCATGCTTTCCATGTTAAATTTGGAAATCAAGGGAATCTCCTTGTGAGAATACCCACTAGCCAAGATGAACATTATTTGCTGATAGTGGGAAAAGTCCACAGTAATACTTATTGTCTGCATACTATATCAACATCGATAAATACTATAAAGTCTATCATGATCTCATGGTAAAGAAGACCAAAAACGTCTACAATATATAGCCCTAGATCAACTCAACACAAATCTGTTTGATGATTTTAGAAATCTTCATTGCCTTAAAAAGGAGAAAACACAAATCTCTTTGATGATTCCTACTGCATAACCTTGCTTTGGCCACCTAAAACTGAAACAAAAAGAGCATATATCTAAAGATAAAGCTTCTCCAAATCTATAGTTATGCCTACTTTAAAAAGGATATTCATGCATGAGGCACATGTAACCGTAGCCTCATTAGAGAAAGCCACATGCAACCATAGCCTTGTTAGAGAAATTCACATGTAACCAAAGCCATGAAGTAATTTTTTTAAAAAAAGGAAAGGAAATCTTTGAACCTACTTAGAAAAAGAGAACCATCCAAAATGAAAAATATCTAAAAGAAAAGCATTTGTGAAATTCGACATTAATACTTTTTGAAATAGAATTTAGAATTAATGAATAAAGCAGTTACTCAATAGAATTTGTTGATTTTAAACTTGTCAAAAGAATACTGATCTTAATCATGTATAATCACATATAAATTTATTATGATGATTAAACTTGTCAAAAGAATACCGATCTTAATCATGTATAATCACATATAAATTTATTATGATGATTAAAATCAAAATAACAATATCAAAGGGAGTAGTTTCGAATTGTGCACCTGATCAAGAACCTATCTCATTGTTGTAAAAAATTGGTAGTGCAACATTTGATGAATTTGAGATAACAAGCAACTTCATAAAGCCTTTAAAACCCCTAAAGTGACTTAGATCATTGAATTTGGATATCGTATGAGAAAGTTATAATCGTTTTAAGTTTTTGAAGAGTGTAGAATTCTCTGCATGCACAAGTTTTCTGCACGTGCAGATTTTCGCATGTGCAATGGGCATGTGCAATGGGCACGATTGCACTCTGATACCATGTTGACAAAGAAGAATACAGAGATGAGAGACTCTAAACATAGCTCCCGAAGTGTGTGGAAAGCACACTGAGGTGGTTAGGTATATATAGGTGAGACCTACGATTATAATATTTCTAGGGGTTTGAATAAAGAGAGAACGGGATATTTGGCTCTTGAGCCAAAAGTCTTTAAATGGCTCATGATCCAAAACATTTAGGCAATGTTATAGGTCGGTAAGTTTTGGTTTAAAAGTCAAAAGCTCTAGAGCTTTGATTAAAGAGGATATGACTTTAGGATAAGACTTTTGCCTACTAAGCCAAAGCTATTCACAAAAGAGCCAATAACATTACACAATAATGTAGTTGTCAAGTTTTGACTCAAAAGCTAAAACCTTTAAGAAATGATGTCACTAGGAAGTTCTCGCTAAAGAACTAGAATTTGTAGGAAATCATGTAGGTTGGAAAGTTTTATATCGAGAGGTAAAACCTTTAGGGGTTTCTTTAAAGGGCATAGAAGTTTTAATTCTTAAGCACAAAGCCTTGGAAGTAAGCTAGAGAGCCAAGACCTTTAGGATATAATGTGGATCAAATGTTTTGGCTTAAGAGCCAATCTTTAGAGGCAATGATGTAGGTTTGGATGAAGAGACAAATATTTTAGGGTTTGGTTGAAAAGGATAGAGCTTTGGGTCTTAAGCCAAGACCTAATAATGTAGTTGTGGTAGGTTGATTGAAAAAGGCTATCAACTTTGGCTCTTAATTTGGAAAGTAGTCAAAACAACAAATAACTATAGGCACTAACAGGTCTTGGAAATTTGGGTCAAGAGGAAAAAATAAATGTAGGCCATTAAGTATTGGCTTAATAGCCAGAATTTCTAGGGATTTTTCTAAACAGGCAAGAGGTTTTAGCTCTTGAGCCATAAATCTTATAAAGTAGTCAAGAGAGCCAAGACCAATACGCAATGTGATGCACCTAGAGGTTAAGAGCCATATATTCTAGGGAATGATGTATGTTGGAAATTTTCAACTCAAAGGGTTATATGCTTCTTGCTAATCATGTAGGTTTTCTTTTGAAAATGTTGGTGCTTGGGTGTTGCTCCGCAATCCTAGACTTTTAAAAATATTGGTACTAATCCTAGACTTTTAAAAATATTGGTACTTGGGTGCTGCTCCACAATCCTAGAATTTCTCATATCGTTTGAGGCAACATAGCACAGGTGCCCAAACCTCTTGTGTCATAGGCTACTAGTACTTAGGTGCTGCTCCACAATCCTAAACTTTTAAAAATATTGGTACTTAGGTGCTTCTCCACAATCCTAGACTTTTAAAAATACTCATACTTAGGTGCTACTCCACAATCCTAAACTTTTGCATATCTTTCGAGGCAACATAGCACATGTGCCTGAACCTCTTGTGTCATGCCTACTAGTGCCCATAATATTGGGTCATAATGGAAAGAGGGCCGATGTTCCATATGGATTATTCCTCTCCCCACCACAATGTTGTCGTTGACATGCAAGATGACTACATGACTACATCATTCCAATCAAAGTGAACTTTTAGGTCACGATTAGTAATGGCCACAACAAAGAGCACATTTTTCTCTAATCTACTACACAGTTGACATTTGATATTTTTTTATATTTGACATAAAAGAGATAGTACCTACACCTTTTGTTGGGCATTTGTCCTCATTCAGGCAGGATGGATTCTCATACTAGTGGTAGGGAGGTGTACTAGTCCTTCTATTACAATCCACTTTAGCTCTCTCAAAGAAATCTTACTCTCTCTCTCTCTCTCTCTCTCTCTCTCTCTCTCTCTCTCTCTCTCTCTCTCATTCACAAAGAAAACAAGAACAAGACTCAACATGTCGAGAGCTTACTAATGTGCTGCAATAGATGCAAACCCTCTCTTCTTTCACAGATCTCTGCAGTGTCATACTCCTCGCAATTTCATTATCATGTTGTCTTCATTATAGTCTATTGTGTAGCCACACACTTTTCTCTCTCACACCTATGGTAGCTACACAAGCATAGTCCTGATAGAGTACAGAAGTAACACCAAGACTCAATTACACAATTCGAGAGTTGGTTATATTTTGAGGTAAACTGACATATATAAAAAGCCATAAGTGTTCACACATGCTTAAATTGTGGTCGACCAGGCACAATGCAAAAGTGTGTTATATTATGAGAAAAATTGACATATATGAAAGTCCATAAGTGTTCACACACGTTTAAACTATGGTTGACTAGGCACCCAAGGCATTATTTAGACTCGTGATGATGTATCTACTATTAAAGTTGAAAAACGATTGGATAGGAAAGGAATTAATCAACATGCAAGGCTAATGGTGAGCTTCTTCAATTTTCATAAGAGTGGAATGTGGGGTTTGTATGGTGAAGATATTTTGTTAAGGAGCCATGTTGTTGGTGAGGTTTGGATAGTATGGTGGCATACTTGTTGGGCTTGCACCTTTTAAGGAAAATCCAGATGATGGGTTGTACCATGGACAGGGCTTCCACCACCAGGGTTCGAACACCCCATAGTAAGAATCATTCCCTTGAAAAGCACATCTAGACCGCACTACAATACAAATAATCACACAAACAAAAAACAATGAAGGGTTTCTCAGCTCTACTAGCACTAGCCAGCCAACCAAGGGATATAAAGAGGCACTAGCCACCCAATTTTAGGGGTTCTCTCATTTAGCACTCAAACAAGGGAAATAAAGCAGTTCTTGGCTAGCACTCACCCAACAATAAGCTCTAAACCACAGGCAATGGTGGTAAGCCACTCCCGAGGTAGACACCAACACACTGGAACAAGAGAATTAAATTTGGAGAGATGATCACTTAGCTCTTCATTCTCTTGCAATTTCGGCTCATAAAACTTCAATTTCAGAAAAACTTTGGAATTAGTGACCTTGTTACCAAAGATGCTCTCCAATCGATGCCAGATCTCCTTAGCCATGGATGTAAAGTCGACGTGATTAATGAGAGAGTCCGCCAAGCAGACCAATGGGGGAAATGTCTTTTGCATTTTACTGCTTCCAAAATTTTCTTTATGGCTGATCAAGTGCATCAATTGTGTTGTTCTCAACAACTTCCCAGACTCCTTCATGCATAAGTAGCAGCTACATCTTGGTTTGCCATGTGGGAAAGCCTTCCCCCTTGATCTTATCCATGAACAATGTACTAGAAGATAGCAAAGTCATGACTCAAATCTGAACTGAAAACTTATTATTTTTGCAATGGAATTTAGCTCAAAGACCTTGATGGTGCAGCAGATGGGTAGGAAGTTTTTAGCTTCATGTGAAAGCCCCCTTTTATGTGGTGAAGTGTGAAGCCAAAGAAATAAGAACCTTAGAACCTTATCCCAAACAAATGGCTGAGCTAGCTGTATGGATAATGCCTCATCACTTGCTCACCATTCTATGTTGTTCAATCTTCACTTGTTGACAATGCAAACTTTCTCTAATATAGCATTGGGCATCACTCTTCACTTATTATATGTTTTCATATATCCAACGTGTCTACAAAATGGTGCATCATGATAATTATGAAGAATTTTGGCCTTAAAAGATGATTCACTAGGCACATAAAGTCTCTCATTATAGTACAAGTTTTCCTTGACCAAATCATATTTTCCCTCAACCTTCTCATATGGAATCTTGGCAATTCTCTCTAGGATGCTCACATAAAAGTGATCTCTCTCAATTTTTGCTCTAATGTTTTTCATTATGTCCGACCGAATGAGAGTCAAGGAATTAATCAAGTGTCGCCTACTCAAAGCATCAGTAAAATTATTCTCCTTACCCTCAATGTATTTGATCTCAAAATCGTATTTGCATAGGAGGTCCAACCACCTCCTTTGCTTGTTGTTCAACAAAGGTTTAGTGAATAGATATTTAAAACTTTGATGTTCAGTCTAAAGTTCAAACTTAACAGCAAGTAGGAAATATCTCCAATGCTTAAGGGCATTCACAATTACGGCCAACTCATGGTCATGGGTAGGATACTTCTCTTCATGGCTCCTACATTTCCTTGACTCATATTCTCCTGCTTGTCCATCTTGAGAGAGAACGCACCCAATTTGTGTTCCACTAGCATCGCAAAAGTTACTACAAAAGGTTTTCCCATCTTTGGTATTTTCAAAATATAATTCTCAACAACCTTAGCTTTTAAAGTGTCAAAAGCTACTTGACACCTTTCATTCCACCTGAACTTGTTTTCTTGTTTGGTGAGATCGGTCAATGGAGAAGCTATCTTAGAGAAGTCTTGTGAGATCGGTCAATGGAGAAGCTATCTTAGAGAAGTCTCTAATGTGTTTTCTCTCAAATTGTGCCAATCCTATGAAGCTCCTCACATCTATCACACATTTGTGTATAGGCCATTCCATAATCACTTTAATCTTCTCAGGATCTATGTGGATACAGTCCTTAGAAATGACATAGCCTAAATACACAACCTTGTCCTTAGCAAAGAAATACTTGCTCATCTCTGCATACAACTTGTGATCCTGCAACTTTTGAAGTGTTTTCCTAAGATGAATTTCATGATCTTTTCCATTCTTTGAATACACAAAAATATCATCTAAGAATACAAGAATGAAATCATTCAAATATTCATGAAACACATTATTCATCAAACACATGAAAGTAGCACGTGCACCAAGTCCTAAATGCAATCTTAGGAATGTCCACTTCTGTGATGTGAAATTGATGGTATCCAAGTTGCAAGTCAATCTTGGTAAAGATTGACTTGCAACTTGGATACCATCACTTGCATGACCCACTCAATTGTCTGAACAACTCATCTATGTGAGGTAAAGGGTACTTATTCTTAATGGTCTGCCTATTCAATCCTATATAGTCAATGCAAAGTCTGTAAGTCCCATCCTTTTTCGTTTGAAACAAAACTGGACTACCCCAAGGAGAAACACTAGGTCTATTAAAACTCTTTTGCATCAAGTCATCCAACTAAAGCTTCAGCTCTCTCAACTCATCCACATTAAACCTTTAGGGTGGTGCCCTAGAGTAAGGTTGGGTTCCTGGTTCTACTTCTATGGCATGATCTAAGTCTCTAGGAGGAGGCATCCCAGGTAGGTCATCCCAAAACATCACGATATTCATCGAGGCATTTCTTCACATACTCGAGATGGTCTTCCTTCATCACCGTCTCTTCCTTAAGCTCATCCGAAAAGATTAAGAATGTCTCACACCCTTGCCTAATACCTCTTAAAAGTTTCATGGTTGAAATTAGAAAGGCCTCACTATTCCTCTATTCCCCCTCAATAACTTGGGTTTCTCCCTCCTCACTAACAAAACTCACTATTCACACAGTTAGTCAGGGCTTTGTTGGAGAGACTAACCAATCCATCCCAATTATTGCATCACACTTACCCATCTCGATGGCATAAAAGTCTCCCTTACAAGTGAAAGATAAGGTTTCCAAGAACCCTTGGGTGTAGTGAGTTTTCCCATTGGCAAGTTGGAGGGGCCTATTTACTTGATTTCCTAATCTTAAGTGTTGTGATTTCACAAGTTTTGGAGTAATAAATCAATGAGTGCTACCCGAGTCAGAGCTAAGAATTGAACATCCCGATTTGTAATCTTTCCTTTCATTCTTATCATTGAAGCATGTGCATGAGATGCAAAAGAAACCATGCATTTCATTATAGGTACGAAACTCATCTTCTTCCCCTGCTTCCTCGATTGTCAGATCCATCTCAATCAACTTCGCTTGCATCTTGGGTCCAGTCTTGAAATTGAGTTTAGCTTTGTTCCGGCACTTTGAATGTGCGATGTCCCTGCTCCTCTGATGATCCCAAATCTAGCCATATCTGAATCATACAACTTAATCTAAGAAAACATTAAAATCACTTAATCGTGCTATTTCTACATAGCAATACAATCAAATCAATCTTCTCAAATAGCAAAATAAGCATGCATGCCATATCCAAGATTCTTATCACAATCATGTAATCTCAAACAAATATTCACATAATATACATCTCTATCAATTAAAACATAGCATCTCAATCAATCACAATGTATGTGTCTATCTCAAGATTCTATCATCATCACCATGCGCGATAACATGGTTAGTCATAATAACCAAAATCCAGCCAATCTAGTGCCTTATCCGATGCCCGTCCACCCAACCTCCACACTAGACATCACGGCTATCTCAGGTATGCCTCTTTATGAATCTTATCCTCTTTGGGTTCTATCACATGGCTCCCAGAGGGCATAAATCTCGTTCTCTGACTTGCGTTCCGTGTTTAAAGATGGCCGCCTCCTGAATCTCAAAATCTCATGTCGAGTCTCATCATATCAATCAGTCATTTCAAAACAAACCAATCACAAGTCATACATATCATCTTACACTCATCTCTAGTCCATAATCTTCCAAGGCATGCATATTCAAATCAATCAAAATCAACTTCAAGTATAAAACAAGCTTTTAATTCAAATAGTCTCTAACTTCTCTTATTCTTTTAAATGTGCATAATGTGTAGTAGCTTCTTAATGGTATCGATGGGTCAAATTAGTGAATACCTCTTATGGAATGCAAACATGAGGGCATGCCAATGCACAAAGGAATGTATTTATGAAGACATGGAGATATATTTGAGTGGACAATTGGGGGATTCTATAAATCACATGGTCGATATGATGACATTATAAACTATGGAGGCATCAAGAGCAATGGAGATTCAATGGGGCATTAGAGTGCCGAAGTCTTTATTGAATGAGGGGGATACAAATGGATGATCTACTTTGCATTGGGAAGCTTGCCTTAATGCCAAGGTTAGGAGCATTACACACATATTAAAGGGGGGCAGCTTGCGTGGCATTAAAAAGAAAAATAATGGAAAGTATTAGAAGGGGAATGGTAGGCGCAGCGTGGAAATTCTGAAAGGAAAAACGCATTTTTAGCTGCAAAAGGTGGTGGCGCCGATTTCCTCACAGGAAAGAGGAGAAAAACCAGAAAATTGCAGGCGACGCTCATCAGAGAAAAAGGGGAGAACTCTGCAGAAAAGAAAAAAGAGAACCAGTGCATCTATCTACCAGTTAATTTTAAACGAAAGATATATCTACTGTTCACACCGTGTAGGTGCTAGAATTGAAGAGGGAATTGAGAGCTACATGAAGAGATGCTTCAGCCATTTTCATGTTTTTTTTTCTCCATCGAGCTATCTACTGTGAGGCGACTTTGCTTTCCACGTTTTCTCCATCGCGTGTGTACTGAGGCGACTTTGCCTTCCATGTTTTCTCCATCGCGTGTGTACTGAGGCGACCTTGAGATTAGCAAAAATAAAATCAAAAGGAAAATTCACTCGTTTCGATAAGTGTTTTCTTTGTTCTACTTTTTTTGATTTAGAAAAAGGGCATATCTCATAAATCCTTAAGGATTTGGAAAATGAGAAAAAGGCTTTGGAGAAAAATTTAAAGGCTTTGGAACTTGGAGAATTGTGCAAAAAAGGCATCAAAAATACATTCAAGCCGTGGGAAGTTGGTTCTACTTCTACTCGATGCAATTTTGGAATTCATGAGCATGTTATAGTTATGCCGTATGCTATCTTTTGTTTGCATGATGTTAGAATTTAAAAGCAGGCTTTCAGGTGATAAAGGACATCTTGAAATGATGAAATCGATGACACTGGATGTATGGAATGTAAATGGTCACATGTATGTTGGAAATATTTGAAGGTTAAGCTATGCCTACATGTGATTGGCTGGAAGGTTTTGGAAAAAGAAGCCAGTGAATCTATGCCTGGAAAGGGACAAGCATTTGATACATGAATTCAAGGATGTATTGAGATGAATTGACACATGTATATGTCATTAAAAAAATGGACTTGTCCTATGCTTCTTGGGGAATTTTGTGTGTGAGTTTCCTTGTTAGGTTTGGTACCTACTCTCACAGCTAGAAGTCTCATACTTTCCCAGCTATTCCGCACACGTCACGACAGCTTTGGTGAACCCGACGTGAAACTGCTGGGGTGAGAGTGTGGTGAAATATACAGGGAAGCTATGGCTGAGAATTCTGAGGGTCAGGGGGTTCATTTTGACCCCGGAGCTATGCAGATGTTTCAGATGTTTACCATGTACATGCAACAGCAACAAGCTGTTGAGAGAGGACAAATTTCCATGACCAAAGCATTACAATCAATTGTGAAAAAGGTGGATCAATTTGATGGGAAGGACATCACAAAGTACCTACGCAATTACATAAAGGAGATGGAGCTAAACAGGGTGACTGAGGAGGATATGGTTCGAAGTTTCGAGCTGGTATGTGTTCCTGAAATAAGAGAGCGCATAAGAGGATTGCAGACAGCACATGGTGGCAGAAATTTGGAGGAGTTCAAGCTTGCTTTAAAGGATGAATATTTCATGGAGGATTCTGAGCGAGTGACCAAACGAACTTTCTTGGAATGGGTCACAAAACCTAAAATGGGAATTTCTGCCATAGAATTGCTAAGAGAGTTTGAGAAGCGCTATGCCCAGCTGTCAAGGATAGAGCGTACAACTTTGGACAGAGAAAAAACAGAGCTCTTCTTACAAGCAGCTGGGAAAGATCTCCAAGAGAAATTTGAAATCCTCCTTGAGGATAAGGATACAGAGCAGGGATTAAAGAGTGATTGGAATGATGTTGAGGATGCAGTCACCATGTTAGCAAAGCGACAGCGGAGGAGGGATAAAATGGTGATGGGCTCTGCAACCCCCATAAGTGCTGTTACCCCTGAGAATCTACCAAAACCAGCTGCTACAATTCCAAAGGTAGATGGGCCGATGGATGAGCTTATTAAGGGTATGCGTGACCTAAAATTGAAGATGTCCAGGATTGAAGAAAAGGGTCTACCATTGGGGCAGGCTTCTATGCAAAGGCCTCAAAGCAAAGAAGGGTTTACATACAGATGCATATGGTGTGATGACCCAGAACATGCAAAGAAAGATTGTGCTAGCTATAAAGAAGCTCTTAAAAATCAACTTGTGTTTTTCAAAGATGGGAAAATCCATCTTACAGAGACTGGTCTTCCATTGAGTACAAATTTTGGGAAAGGAGGGATGAAAAAGCTGGTTGAGGATATGGCTGCTAGTCATGCCATTTCTATGGTTGAGGCAGCAACCTATGGATTAAAGCTTGGTCAATTAAAGCAGGGATTTGAGAATGATGAGGATTATGAGAATGAGGATTTTTGGCCATCAACAATGGAATTAATTGCGTCAAAGAAGGTGTCTAAGCAAGCTTTGCATGAGGCAGGTGATTGTATACGTCTTGAGACTGGCTGGGAGCAGCCTGTGGATTCTTTATCTATTCATGCTTACATTGCTAAATGCCAGAATAATGAGGCACAGGTAGAGGAGAAGCGAAAAAGGGAAAATGAGGAAGGAGGGCCATCAAAAAGAGTTACACGTGGAAGTGAAAAGAAGGATCCTGGGCCATCACATATGCCTCCACAGCATAGCAGACCTCCACAGGAAGTTTCAATGGAAGAAGTGCCAGCAAAAATGAAGGAGAAGGGTAAAGGGAAAAGTCCACTCTACAAGCTTCAATCTGATATTGAAGCTGCAACAGATCTCAAAAACGTGCTTGAAGAGAGGATTCTAAACAGCAGGGTGGAATTTACACTAGAAGTCTTGGGGATTGCAAAGAAAGAATTTCATGATGAGATAATTGATATTATACGAAGAAAAAGGCAGTCCATAATTGAATCTATTCCATCGCAAGGGGAGGCAAGCACTTCCAAGACTCATGAAGTACAGGTACAGAAAAAGGAAGAGAGAGAAAATGTGGTGGAATGTAATCACTCTGCTGATGGGGCACGACAAGTGCGCTTTGTGGAAGAGGATGATGAAAAAGAAGTTCTTACAAAGAGTCATTACTCCAGGAGCCATTGGGCAAGAGCAACCACTAAAACCCTTGTCAAGATAGGTGATTTGGAAGAGCCATATGTCGCTCTAATTGATCATGGGTCTGAAATAAATCTTATGGCTAAAAATCTCTACAACAAATGTAAGTGGCCAATGGATGTGGATCATGGGTGGATGATTAAAGCAGCTAATAACTCATCTGGAGAGCTTTATGTAGCATGTCCAAATGTAAGGGTAACTATAGGGGATGTGAAAGATGATCAGAACTTCTTTGTTCAGATGTCATCGTATCCCCTTATCCTTCGGCAACCCTACATTACAGTTGTGAGGATGGAAACAAAAGTTTTGGACGATGGCTCGGCATATGCAAGAATAAGGAGTAAGGATGGCAAGAAAGCTGTTCAGTTCTTGACAGTTTGCATTAACCATGAAAGGAATCGTGAGTCTCTTCGAGCACAGTCACTCCCGAAGATAAATAGAGAATTCATGAATTACAGGGAGATGAGGGATTTTGACCAGGTGCCATTGTAAAGCGGGATTCCAATGGTACAAGGGGAAATGAGTTCTCGCAGGACTCAATCAATGTAAATAGCTTTTCAGCAAATTTTCAGGGATTCTCCAGCTATGGGTCATTGGTTTTTGTAAAAAGCAAGGATTTGAAGCGTGGCATGCGAAAACATATACAAAATGAACAAAAAAGTTTTGAGCAGTGTGGTCTTTTGGAGAAGAATGAGTTTATTTCAGGGGTACTTGATGAGGTGTCATTTGTAGATACTATGTGTGCTTTTTGATATGGGAAGAGCATGCTTACAGGGTGGAAATGAGATAATAGAGGTGTCATCTGTGGAGATGTATGATATAATTCAAGAATTTGAGGGGGTGGAATGTAAAAACATGAATTGCGAGATGGATGCTCATGTTGATACAAAGTACAAAACAGTTGCAAAGAAGGTGAAACCAGTTGCCTTGCCTTTGCCACCAGGAAGCAAGGAGAAGATAGATAAAGCTTCTAAGCAACCAAATCTTAGAGATCCGAAGAAAATTGGGCATAAATTTACTCAAAAAACTCTAAAAGAGCTAAAAATTGGTGAAAAGGATTTTCTGTTGCCAGTTGAAAGGGAATGCTTTGAGGAGATGCTTGTAAAACATGAGAAAGCCTTTGCTTTTCAGCCGCATGAGATAGGCTGTGTTGATCCAAGTGTAATAGCACCAATGGTGATCTTTACTGTTCCACATGTGCCCTGGAACCTGCGGCCAATTCCAGTGCCAAAGGCTCTCTTGCCAAAGTTGATGGAATTACTAAAAGAAAAGATCAGGATTGGAATCTTGGAGCCATCATGTGCCCCATATTCCAACAGATGGTTTACTGTGCCAAAGAAAAATGGGACATTGCGCTTTATTCAAGACATGCAACCTGTAAACAAAGTCACAATCAGGAGTGTGGGAGCAAGTCCGATTGTGGATGAGTTTGCAGAAGCATTTGCAGGGAAAGCTATATACTCTATGGGTGATCTGTATTCGGGATATGGTCAGGTCCAGCTGGATATACAAAGCAGGGACTTGACCACAATGAGAACTCCTTTGGGATTAGTAAGGATGTGTACCTTACAACAGGGAGCCACCAACTCAGTGGCACATATGATGAATGGAATGAATAAAGTCTTACGAGACTTCATACCACAAAAAACTATGCCATTTTTGGATGATGTGCCAATAAAGGGCTGTGATGAGAAAGACAAAGATGGGGATTTGGATTCAAAGGGGTGCCGCAAGTTTGTGGCGAATCATATAAAGGATTGTGATATGATTCTATCCAGGCTTGAAGAAGTGAATCTTACTTTATCTGGGCTGAAATCAGTGTTTGGAATTGGTGAAGTGCTAATAGTGGGACATCTTTGTAGTACTAGTGGACGGCGGCCTTGTCCAGCCAAGATAGATGCAATACAAAGAATGAAAGAGACATGCATTAATGTTACAGAGCTGAGGAGATTTCTTGGAGCATGTGTCTTTTATGTTATTTGGATCCCACATTATGCACATGTAGCAGATCCTCTTTATCAACTTTTGAGGAAAAATCAAAAATTTCTGTGGAGTGCAGTACATATTAAAGCTATGCGGAAGCTGAAATGTTTGCTCCAATCATCACCTACTCTAAGAAAGGCAGATTATGAGTGTGGCAGGCCTGTGATTGTTACAGTTGATACTAGTCCTACTGGGATAAGATGGGCAGTAGGGCAAGATGATGAGGATGATCACAGGTATGTAATCAGATTTGGAGCAAAGGTATTAAGCTTTCGACAACGAAAGTATCCGCAGATCAAGAGAGAGTTATGGGGAATAGTCACTGCTCTAAAATGTGAAAAAGAATATCTTATTGGGGCATCTGTACTTGTGGAAACAGATTGCTTGCCACTTCTTGGGATGATAGCAAGTTGTACCACTCCAGATATTGCTATGCTTAGGTGGATTGCCTATATCAAGTCACTAAATCCTGAGTTTGAGCATATTGCAGGAAAAGATAATCCAGTTGCAGATATGCTATCAAGAGCCAGGTATGAAGATGAGAAAGAGATGATAAGTGACATTGATGATGTGGGTACAAAGTTCTATACTACAGCATATGCAAAAGGGGACCATATTTGCCTATCAAATGCACTTGAGTCTTTTATTGAGGAAATATATGAAGGAGATTGGTTGCTTATTGGTCAATATTTGAGTACTTTGACAAGGCAAGGAAATTGGTCTGACTCAGAATTTAAGAGGATCCGCAGAAAAGCATATGGTTATTTCCTAAAGGATAGGTACCTCTAGAAGCATCCTAAGCAGAGGAATGCTATGCCACAGAGAGTCATATGTGATAAAGAGACTCAAGGAAAGCTTGTGCAAGAATTCCATGAGAGTCTCTGGGCTGGACATAGAAGTGTGTGGGCCACCTTTACCAAAATAAAGGAAAAATATTGTTGGAAAGGAATGTACAAGGATATTTCCCAATATGTGGAAACATGCATGGTATGCCAAATGTACTCAAATGTGCGGCATCGTGATGGCTTGCAACCAACCTACCCACCTGCCATGCACTATAAATGGGTAGTGGATCTAGTTACAATGCCTTTGGGAATTTGGCAGATGCGGTATATAGCACTTGCAAGAGAAGATTTGACAAATCAGGTAGAGGGGCGTGCTCTTAGAACAAAGAGTACGGAAACAGTATGCAAATTTCTCTTGGAAGATGTGATCTGCCGGTATGGTTGTGTTGGGAAAATAACAGCTGATAGGGGTGAGCTAGATGTTGAAGAAGCAAGGGAATTCTTCTCTAGAATTGGTATCAAACTGTCCCTAACATGTGCTTACAATCCTGAGGGCAATGGGAAAAGTGAGCGAGGACATCCTCCAATCATTAAAGCTTTGGCTAAGGCATGCAGAGAAAGAATGCGAGAGTGGCCAAAGCTGCTACCATATGCCTTGTGGGCTGACCATACAACTCATAGCTCAGTGACAGGATACATGCCTGCAGAATTAATGTATGATCAAAAGCCAGTGATGCCTATTGAAGAAGTAGTTCTAACTTGGAATGTATTGCCGTGGGTGGAAGGATTGAGCAGAGATGACCTCCTTGCATTGTGAATAAGACAGTTGGAGAGGAGGCCTGAAGATGTAGAGCTTGCTAAAGCTCGCTTGAAAGATGCAAGGTTGAAAAATAAAGAAAGATTTGATAGTAGACACAGACTCCGGCCAAAACCTATTGAAGAAGGTGATTGGGTTCTAATGTATGATAGTAGCCTTGACAACCAATTCACTGTTCAAAGAAAATTTGCAAAAAGATGGTTTGGCCCTTACATTGTCAAGCATGTGCATGGAAATGCCACGTATACTCTGTGTGAGCTTGATGGAACAGAAATAAAGAATCTTGTGGCAGGCAAAAGAATCAAGATATTTAAAAGAAGGCATGATAGTGATCCTTTTGATTCACAAGAGACTCAGGATGAGAGGCTTGACAGTGGTAGTATGGATATGGTTGAAGAGGAAGAGGATGATCTTCCTGGTAATGCAGAAGATGAAGACGACATCCAGTTATATGTGGACCTTGATGATGATTTGGCACATACCAGAGGATGTGTAGGTTTAGAGGGGGTGGATGTCGTGCCATGGCATGTCTATGGTGTGAAACCATGCATGTGAGGCCATCAAATACAAATCCAGATGCATGACTTAAGTGCCATGACGAGTCATTATATGATGCCATGTACATATGTTCATATTGTAAAGGAGGTTCAATAAGACGAGCTGAGGCTAAGCCAGATCTAGGAGTTTTTGTATATGAGTGTGGTGGGTGATGGTTCTGCTGTTACTCAGAGCTCATGGGTAAGTCAGTAACATCCAGTTATATATGATGGTATGAGTGGCACGCCAAAGGGATAAGTTAATGATGTTAATGGCTTCCCATGTGCATAATGTGTAGTAGCTTCTTAATGGTATCGATGGGTCAAATTAGTGAATACCTCTTATGGAATGCAAACATGAGGGCATGCCAATGCACAAAGGAATGTATTTATGAAGACATGGAGATATATTTGAGTGGACAATTGGGGGATTCTATAAATCACATGGTCGATATGATGACATTATAAACTATGGAGGCATCAAGAGCAATGGAGATTCAATGGGGCATTAGAGTGCCGAAGTCTTTATTGAATGAGGGGGATACAAATGGATGATCTACTTTGCATTGGGAAGCTTGCCTTAATGCCAAGGTTAGGAGCATTACACACATATTAAAGGGGGGCAGCTTGCGTGGCATTAAAAAGAAAAATAATGGAAAGTATTAGAAGGGGAATGGTAGGCGCAGCGTGGAAATTTTGAAAGGAAAAAACGCATTTTTAGCTGCAAAAGGTGGTGGCGCCAATTTCCTCGCGGGAAAGAGAAGAAAAACCAGAAAATTGCAGGCGACGCTCATCAGAGAAAAAGGGGAGAACTCTGCAGAAAAGAAAAAAGAGAACCAGTGCATCTATCTACCAGTTAATTTTAAACAAAAGATATATCTACTGTTCACACCGTGTAGGTGCTAGAATTGAAGAGGGAATTGAGAGCTACATGAAGAGATGCTTCAGCCATTTTCATGTTTTTTTTTCTCCATCGAGCTATCTACTGTGAGGCGACTTTGCTTTCCACGTTTTCTCCATCGCGTGTGTACTGAGGCGACTTTGCCTTCCACGTTTTCTCCATCGCGTGTGTACTGAGGCGACCTTGAGATTAGCAAAAATAAAATCAAAAGGAAAATTTACTCGTTCAGATAAGTGTTTTCTTTGTTCTACTTTTTTTGATTTAGAAAAAGGGCATATCTCATAAATCCTTAAGGATTTGGAAAATGAGAAAAAGGCTTTGGAGAAAAATTTAAAGGCTTTGGAACTTGGAGAATTGTGGGAAAAAGGCATCAAAAATACATTCAAGCCGTGGGAAGTTGGTTCTACTTCTACTCGATGCAATTTTGGAATTCATGAGCATGTTATAGTTATGCCGTATGCTATCTTTTGTTTGCATGATGTAAGAATTTAAAAGCAGGCTTTCAGGTGATAAAGGACATCTTGAAATGATGAGATCGATGACACTGGATGTATGGAATGTAAATGGTCACATGTATGTTGGAAATATTTGAAGGTTATGCTATGCCTACATGTGATTGGCTGGAAGGTTTTGGAAAAAGAAGCCAGTGAATCTATGCCTGGAAAGGGACAAGCATTTGATACACGAATTCAAGGATGTATTGAGATGAACTGACACATGTATATGTCATTAAAAAAATGGACTTGTCCTATGCTTCTTGGGGAATTTTGTGTGTGAGTTTCCTTGTTAGGTTTGGTACCTACTCTCACAGCTAGAAGTCTCGTACTTTCCCAGCTATACCGCACACGTCACAACAATGCGCTTGTGGATGCGTTTTTAGATGCGTGTGTAGACGTGTTTATAGACACAAAACAGAACAATTTTGAAACACACAGAAAGATGAAAATTATTTATTCTTTTTTTGAATATGCAGGATGTCTTCATCAATCAGTTCTTCTAGTGATGATGAGTCCCTTTGTATTCACAATCGAGATCGTTGGTTGCAACAAAAAAAAAAAATATGTGTGATCGTTTGTCAAGGATGTATGCATCGATAAAGTAGGTGGCATCTTGGCCAGAGAGCTTGAAGAAAGTGATATATGAGAATCATCATCGATTTCTCCCTCGTCATCATCCTAAATTTGTTCGTTCTTGGATGGGAGTCTCTCCACATCCACTAAGCATGGGAGATTGGAAGGCATTATGGAATGGAGTGGAAAGTCCTCCTCCCCCCCGGCATGAATAGGTAAATATCTTTGACATAGAATTCCAAAACAAGCTTTAGATGAAAAGATAATCCTCTTAATATTTGTTGTTATTTGATAAGGTACTATATCTTCTTTCGCCTACCATATTGGATGAGCCTCAAAATCAACCATCTTCTTGATCCAATGCACATCTTCAAGAATGTTGCCTCTAACATTTGGGAGCACTTGAGAGGAACGCGGGACTCCTTGCTTATAAGAGAGGATCTACAAAGCATAGAGAGGATGCAAAGAGCTTGGCCACAAGAGGGACCAAATGGGAAGACAATTCTACCTCGAGCACCTTGGATATTGACAAATAAGGAGGAGAAGTTGGTGAAAGATGCCATCACTACATTCCGTACTCCAACGGGGTGCATGAGGGGTTTAAAAGGTGCCTTCAAAAGACAAACAAGAGAGGTGTTGAGCAATTATATGGCTTGAAGTCCCACGATTGGCACAAGGTACTTAAAGTAGGTGAAACATTGAAGTTGTTTGTATTTAACTTGTTTAATCATGATGTATCTAATGATGGTGTATAAATGTTTATAGTTCATTCTTCCTACAAGCATTTCCAATTGTGCATCCTATGAAGTGCGAGAGACGATTTATAAGATGAGGGAGCTTGTGAGGTTTTTACCCCAAACCCTCATAACCAATTTTGTACACGCGTTTTCCTCAAAATGATTTGTTTATTGTTTCACATTGTAGATATGTGAGCTCAAAGGAAATCGATCCATGTACACTTGACTATGCAAGGGTCATGGGCGGTGGAGGTGGTTTGTTTGGTGGACGAGACATTCCCACGATCAATTCTCACAAGCCAACTTTATCTTATGGTTCATTTAATTGATAAGAATTTCATATGTGGCATTGTGCATGCTCGATGGATGTTCTTTCTTGAGCGTTTTATGAAGACCTTATAGGATAGAAGGTAGTATGGCCGAGGGTTGGTTGGTACAAGAATCACTTGTTTATATCTTAGAATACCTAGCGAAAGTGGATCCCTCTCTCCCTCGCCTATGGAGCAATGAAGAAGACTTGAGGATGAACTCTCATGTTCCTCAAGGAAAGGGAAAGACCAAAGTCATGGATACAGAGATGCATAGTAAGCTTAATACCTTTTGTGTGCTTAATAGTGATGTGATGAGAAGATGGGTGGCAAAGTATGAGGTTGAAAAGGCAAGAAGATAAAGTGAAAGGTCGGCATTCCGTAAGCACCATGGACATAGTGTGCCATACCTCGAGCACCTATGATCACTTCCCAAGGATCTTGATGTAGATTGGTTACATGAGGAGATGGAGAGAGTGACGCAAGACGAAAACATGCATATCACATTGGAGGAGTGGGAGAATTTCCAAGGATGCTTCAAAAAGGTAAACAAACTTGTGTTCTCAATCATATTTAGTATGTTAAACTTGCAAAATTAATTTTGAGGTATTAATTTTTTTTTTTGTCTTGGTATAGTGCATAATGTTTAATGCTTTGTGGTCGGAGGGTAAACATTTTTGCACACAAAGGATTGATGAGAACAGGAACACCCAAGATTGTGGGGTAATTGCAAGCTTTGAGGGAGCCAATGGAGCCATGGATGATTATTGTGGATTGATCCAAAATATCATTAAGCTTGACTTTTGAAGCTTCTTTGTATATATATTTGGATGTCAATTGGTTTAAGGATGTGGTGGAAAGAGGTCCTAATGCAACAATCAATGTCATGCAAGTGGCTTTGTGACCATTGACTCTACAAATTTTTGGCAAGAAAAGGATGGGACTCTAGTGCTACCACAACATTGTGAACAGCTACATATAATTATTGATAATTACAATATGTAGCTTTACAGATAGTAGAGATGTAATTTTTTTATATGATATACCTTTGTGCTTGAATAGGTTGTGTATCAACCAATAATTGACAATAAGAGATGGTGGCATATAATCCCAATCTCACCACATTCAAGATCCATTTACAGTACATTCACCCACATTGAACATATGGAGTAGCATGTCAACTCAACTATGGAGGGAGATAGCTTCGAAAACATTGATGATGATCGTGCCATTGCAGATGATGATCGTGATATTGGAGATGATGATATTGCCTCTCATACTGATGATTCTAGTAGTGGGATGGATCTCTTTGTAGATTTGGATATAGGCATCGACATTGAGATAGATACTTTAGGAAGGGTTGATCTCATTGAAGATGAGGTTGAACTCTAGTTCTTTCATTGTACTTTTATTATGGCTATATTGTCCTTCCTTTTGGTATAGATTCATGCTTTTTGAGATTAAATGTATAGATTGATGCCTTTTGAGATTACATGTATAGATTTATTATGATATGTTGCTTTTCGTGGCATTACTTAATCATTCACCTTTGGACTGCTTTTCATGGAGGTTCAAGATTTTTTTTAAAAGCTTCACTTTGATGAAAAAATGTGGGGATCGAATCATTGTCTTTTGGATTGTTTTTCATGGCATTAATTGATATACCTAAGACTTTACATGTATCCATCCCTTTCACCACATTACTTGATTTATACCTATTTCTTTTCTCTTTCCTTAGCATATTTTTCCTTGCAAATATGCTTTCTAGAGATTCATTTGTATATAAATGCACCAAAAAATCATGCATATTATCAAGATCTTGTGCACATAGTTCAGCAAATGATGTTTTGGGGGATTGAAGATTATGTTTTTCTTTGCAAGGTCCACAATTGTAATTGCATAGGAAATTGTTGTATACTGCATCTATAAGCACGTCTGTAATCTCGTCTATGCTCGTGTCTATAAGCATGTCTAATTTCAAAGGAATTAGACGCGCTTATAGACACGAGCATAGACGCAAATGTAACTTACACGTCTATAAGAGCATCTAGTTTCAAAGAAGTAGATGCCCTTATTATAGACATGAGCATAAACGTTAGTAAAGATGCCCCCATAACTTGCACATCAATGCAATGCGTCTATGCTTGCTTTATGTTGCAGTGGTTCATGACTAAGAAACCCTATGTATCATGTGCGTTCAAGGGACATTTAACAAACACCTTACCTGTGAATTTTTCATGAATAAAACGACCCCCATTTTCTTTATAAACTTACAGGTTTTTTTTTAATGGATAATAAAAACCCTTTTGAAAATGTATTTCTATAAATTTACCTTAAAATTTCCTTCATTTGAACACATGTGCTATACTTACATAGTTTTAGGTGAACCCCCCCAAGGAAGTAATATAGCTAAGATATTTGGTTCAAGAGACAAAACTTCCAAGTAATGATGTAGGTCATAAACTTTTGGCTTAATAGCTATATTTTCCAGGAATTGTTCTAAAGAGGCTAGGGGTTTTACCTCTTGAGTCATAACTCTTATAAAGTGGTCAAGAGAGCCAAGACTACTAGGCAATCACTACAAGAGTAGAAACCTGTAGAGCGACCCTTACGAGGGTCGCTACAGAAGTCGTTCCAAAGGTCACTCTTGACCATCGTTTAAACGACCTCTATAGCGACGTTTTTGCGATGCATAAACGATGCTTTTTGGGTGGCATAAACCACGTTTTTAGGGTGGCATATACATCGCGTTTGGGTGGCATAAACGACGTTTCGAGGGTGGCATAAACCACATTGTTGGGTGGCATTAATGATGCTATTTGAGTGGCATAAGCACCCAAGTTTGGGTGGCATAAGCAACCCTTTTTAAGTGGCATAAATGACCCTACGAAGGTGACATAAACGACCCTATTTGGGTGGCATAAACGACCTTACGAAGGTGGCATAAACGACCTTTTTTGAGTGGCATAAACACCCAAGTTGGGGTGGCATAAGCGATCCAATTTGTATTATTTTTTTTAGCCATTGGGGTCGCTTAAAAGACCTTTGTTCTGAACGTTTTTTTTAGCCGATGCGCATTCCCTCTCTCTCTCTCTCATACACATTATCTCCACTTGTGTCTCTTGCACACACATTCTCTCTCTCTTTCTCCCTCTCTCTCTCTCACACACATACACTTCACATAAACATTAGTCTCTCTCTCTCTCTCTCTCTCTTTCTCCCTCTCTCTCTCTCTCTCTCACATACACACACACTTCACATAAACATTGGTCTCTCTCTCTCTCTCTTTCTCTCTCTCTCTCTCTCTCATACACACGCCTCTTTATCACACACAAACATCATAAAAAATCTCTCTTTCTCTCTCTCTCTCTCTCTCACACACACACATACGCACGCGCATTCGTGTACGACAAAAGACCCAAGAATCGACATACATCGACTTTTGAAAACCAATGGCCGACATCGATTACAATAAGTATAAATTAAATTTTGCAATCTGTAGATTTGGGAGGTAGACCCTTCAAGAAACTCTTGATAGATGTAACACATGTGCATCATGGCCAAAAACACACATACATAAAGAAAATGTTAATGAAAGAGCGCCATCATTCTGAATGAGCGACTATATGTACCAAAAAATTATGTCTACAAACTTAGCACTAAATGGCTCTATCATTAATCGGAGTCATCCGAGGAAGAGTCCTCGTCTTGTACATTCTTGGGTGGTTGCGATGATAACCCTGCTGCTACCTGTCGATCCGAGCAACCTCGTCCATGTCGTTCTCACCATGTTGCTCCTGCAATTAAAAATGTCTATTAGCTATTTGAGTATAAAAAAAACCACATAACATATAACACATGTAGATCTTGATTGGCATAAAATAATATTTGATAGAATTACTTATAAAAGCATCGGGTGTCGGCATCTCCTTCTGTAGCGCTCTGTAGCCGTAAATTGTGGCTCTCCTCGTCTCGTCTGCAGGTGGTGCTCGACCATAATCCTTTCCTTGTCATTTAAACATTGCATATATATAAGTAAGAAGTGAATTGAATGCATATGAGATCATAGATACATGGATACATATATATATATATATATACAAATAGCTATAGATAGACGAATAAAAAATTTGTGCACTTACAAAGAGTGCTCGAAAGCCACAAGAGCCCATCCGGCCAAGCCGAGAGGTGTGCCTTGACTAGACACGAGCTTGTGCTACCTCTCCTGCAAATTAAATGCGCTTTTATATGAATATATAATTAATGCTATTCGAGAAGTACCTATCATATGCATTGAGTGAATTAACTTTGTGTACCTTCTGTTGAGGCCATGTCACTCTCAAGCGAATCTCTTTCCTGAAGTGCCACCAAGAATCTCTGCACATCGCAGGTGGGCGTGTATGCTCAGGGACGACCGCAAATTTCCTAAGCATTTAACAACAATGTGTTATTACAAGGTTTCACAATTTACGATCAATAAACATATAGATGGATATATAAACACATATACATAGGTAGGTGGATAGATAAATAGATAAATGTAGCGGTCTGTATGCGCTATGGATGCTCAATTGGGTGCATTTGGAGAGCGTACTGGCTCTCCGAATGGACCAATTGCACATCCACCATAGTGCATACGGACCGACCGACGGTCCGTATATGCTACGCTAACGCATTTGGGTGCATGTCAATTACACCTTGAAGAACTATTTTGTGCAAGGTTACTGTAAGCCTCTAATATGGACATAAGTATAGTAAGAAGGTATGATTACAAATTAACTAGTTTTTGCTGAGGGAAGAACATTATTCCTAACCTGGGGATAAGCAAATATGCATTGTGTACTACCATAGCATTTACAAACACTTCTAGGATGATTTTGTATGTGTATTATTTTTGTTCAAGTTTTCTTTGATTTTTAATGATATTAATATGACATTAATATTTTCTGAATGCAGATTCTGGGTCATCCTCTGGGACACCGCCTCCTCCCACTCTTCCTGTGCGTCCATTTGTAGTTGCGAGAGGAGATGGTTCCTCTTCTTCCACATCATCTACGACACTAGGCGACTCACAAACATATTACGTTGAAAGAATCCCATGTTGGTATGCAGCATGTCATGGCACTCATCGACAACGAATGCGACGCATATGTTTTGCCCATATGGAGCAGTATGGTCCATGTCCTGATATGCCACCGCAAGAGGAACGGGAGCATCCCATGGTAAGTGATGTCATTTTAGAACTATGTATAAATTCATATCCAAGTTTATTCCGCACTATTAATTGTGTTCCATGTGTGTCTCACCCTTCATATAATCAACAATGATGCATTATTCAGCACGTACCAGTTCTACATCCTCGATTTCATGAGGATTGTGAAGACCATGGAATTGATCCTTCATTCCTTCCACGCACACGATATGGTCAAGCTGTTTTTCAGTTGCAAATGGAGGCATCATCAACTTCTTTACCCCTCGATGCCCAATCAGAGACATTGGGTGATCATCCTTTGCGTGATCGTCTTCTATCTCTCATTCAAATGTACGATCGTAGACGCTATGGAGGACGGTTGGGAGTAGCCCTTCCATCAGACGGAGAGGTTTTCAGCTTTTGGGGTGCTCGATATGTGATTGCACCATCTACCATTCCCAATGGTGGACGAGGTCTCTTTATTACACAGGATTTATGCATGCCCGCAAACTCAGAGGTGACTCTTATGTCATTTTGTGGGCCCATTTATGGTTGAGACGCATGGCATGCACTTGTTCGCTTTATCAGAAGTATGACAACATATGGGCTTTGTGCTAAGGCAGCCTCGCTCACCGAAAGAAACATTAGATATAATTGTGGATCGTGGCTTTATATTGATGGAAGACCCTATGCTCAAGGAAATATAGCAGGGCTAATCAATAGTAGTAGAGGGAGAAATGAGAGAACAAATTGTAACTTTATGGAGTGTGAGAATAGTCACGAGCCATGTTATATGATTAGAGATGTACCCATATATATAGTAGTGTGTGCTACAAGATCATTACAAGTTGGCGAGGAATTATTTGTAAATTATGGATGGTGTCGGAATCACCAGCCCCTCTTTGAGAATGAAATTTGAGATAAAGTGTCGGCCTCTTAAATTATGTATGTTTCAAATAATGTATCCAGCTTTGTAGCCCAATCAGCATTTAATTTTGACAAATATTTGATGATATATTTCATTGTCTCGTCAGTAATACAACTAAGGGTATTTTAGTGTCTTGTCTAAGGTTATCTTGAGTATAGATTTTTGCTGCTAATATGCTTGAATTGTGTTGTAAAAAGGGTTTTAATGTTATGATTATATCACTTAATAATTTGATTGTTGTTACTTTAAATCATTTCTTCATGTAGACTATGTTTATACATGCAGTGTCCAGATGTTGACGGTGTATCTAGCTCTCACCGAAGTCACCATATCTTGCCAGAGGAGTACATGAGGCTTTTACGTACACAAGATCCAAGTACATATCAACGACTTAGAGATGAGTACATGAGGCTTTTACGTACACAACATCCAAGTACATATCAATGACTTAGAGATGAGTACAATGCAAAATGCAGAGAAAAAGCGACCAATGAGGGACATGTTGATGATGACATCAATGAGTTTATTGACGATTGGTTCCAAGCAAGTAGTGAAGAAGAAACTTGTCCGCATGAAAAATTTCTACGAGAAGAAGCTTCAAGGCCCATCTACTATGATGGTGCATCCATATCAAGATTGAGTGTGACCTTACTCATCTTGAATCTCTAAACACGCTACCAACGGAGTAATGCATCGGTTTCTGCATTACTATCGTAAGTTATATTTGTATTTTGTTTGCATAAAAATAATGGCTCTCAATCACTTTTGTGCTCATTAAATATTTACAATTGAGTGGTAGGCTTCTTTCGAACAAGATTCTACCATCAAACAATGTGATCCCAAAGTCGAGGGACGAGGCAAAGAAAATGATCGCATCCCTTGGACTCGAATACAACACAATTCATGCATGTGTCAATGATTGAAAGTTTTGCGACACTTTCCCTTGGCACCACGAGTTGAACACATCTTCCGCAGCCCCGAAATAGCCAAGCTTATGGATTGGAGTTCGAGAAATGCAAGTATAGACGGAGTCATGAGGATTCTAAGCGATAGCAAAGCATTTAAGCATATCGATGCTACATCGCCAGAGTTTCATTGGGAGCCTCGCCATATAAATTTTGGAGTTGGCTTGGATGGAATCAATCCCTTTTCCATGCGATCGAGCAAGTGGTCAACTTGGCCCGTAGTTCTTATCAACTACAACATCCCACCATTCATGTCAATTAAGAAAGAGCATTTAATATTGTCTTTGTTGATTCCTGGTATGTGACAAATATTCTCATTTCTAAATAGCACACTCATTTCTATTTGAAAAACTTCAAATTTAAACGATGCATCAATGTAGGGAAGCGGCAAGTTAAAGACATCAACGTATATCTTGCACCGCTTCATTGATGACTTGCAACAAATATGGAAAGGAGTAAATGTTATTGATATGTCAAAACCTGTGGGTAATAGAAGTTTCAAGGTTCATGGCATTTTAGCATGGACAATACATGACTATCCTGCCTATGGCTTTGCATCAGGTACAGCAAGGCTCTTTAGTTGTTTGTTTGTTTATACAATCAAAAAATTTGGATGTTGAAAACATAAAAATAATTTTTGTTTCTCTCAAGCCTATCAACAAAGGGTTACAAAGCATGTCCACCATGCGGTGCTTGGCTACGCTCCAAATATAGTCGAAGATGTGTTTCTATCTCGATATCCTTTTCTTTCATCGCTTGTTTTGATTGTACATGATACTAACTATAGGGTGGGGTGGTAGGGGGAGCCTCTTGGTCTTAGAGTGGCCTTATGCTGCTACTCAGGGGTTCGATTCCCCTTAGGCTCGTGTTCTATAGTCATGAGTCCATGTACTATGCGTGTGTGTGTTTTGTCTTACAGGCAAAAGTGTTGTGAAAAGAGCTGATCGTGAAGCTAATGAGCAGCTAATGTGGCTGATGATGTAACTGAGGATGCTGATGTAGCATCAAGAGCTGAGGTGGCAAATTAGCAACATCTAGTTAGGGTGTGCAAGCATCTAGTTAGCAAGGCTGGACTTGAGAGGTTTCCGAGACAAGTAGGGGAGAGAGGGTATAAAACTGCTCATACCCTTTATACCTGCTTTATGCTAGAAAGAACTCGCTTCTGCCAGAAGAAGCTGGCCTTTTTGACCAGTAAAGCTGCCCTTTTCCTCAGATGGCGAGGAAGAGCCATGCACAAAAAGAAGAATTGGTGGGCTGATTTGTATGTGTGTAAGTGCGAGAGTATGTGAACTTTCTAGAGAACGTTTCAGGTGTTTGACGTTCCAAACTTTCTTTATTTAATTTAACAATAATTCAACCATATTACTCAAAGAAAGAAGTAGACTTGAATAACATAGCAAAGCAAATAATTGTACCGTGCATTGTTCCGTCGATGCTTTAGAAGCGTTTGCATCTCATGCAATACAGCGGTCTCGTCCCAACCAACGCCGAACTCCTGCGCGAGGATTACCAACACATATTTCTTGTCATTATCATCTTGATCCCTACAATTTGAAAAAAAAGTCACTTTAGTTATATTTATCATTTGATATCAATGTATACATAGATTTTAAAAAATACATGAAAGAATTGGACTTACAGCCAGTGGATGTGTATCTTGGGCATGTATGTGTGCACGAGCTCTCTCAAGCGGCGATGGAAAAGTGCCCCACCATCTACATAATGCACTCGCCCACTCTGATAATGGGCATCGTGCCCGATAGCATGCGAAGCTCCGAGGTGGCAGGTGGAGGTGCAGAAGGAGGCACACATGGTGAAGAGACTGGTGATGGTGATGGCTGACTACTACTACTGCACAAAAAACACATAATTTTTAAGATTCATTTTGGATGGTTTCATGAAAATTACGTGATGGCACGGCACCGCCGGGGGGGGTGGGGGGGTGTGAGGTCACGACACCGACGGGGGCCGGGGAGGGTGTTCCGGCACGGCACCGCGGGGGCCGGAGGCATGAGGGCACGGCTTCAGGGGGCCGAGGAGGGTGTTCGGGCACGGCACCGCGGGGGCTGGGGGCGTGAGGGCACGGCTCAGGGGGGGCCAATCGGGGGGGCGAGGGCACAGCACCGAGGTGTGAGGGCACGGGGGGGCACGACTCCGAGGGGGGCGGCCGAGGGGGGGCATGAGGGCACAGCTCCGGTGGGTGTTCGGGCACGGCACCGCGGGGGCCGAGGAGGGTGTTGGGGCTCACTGGTGGGGTGACGGCACACGGCACGGCTCCGTGGGGGTTGGGGGAGGGTGTTCAAGGCACGGCACTGCGGGGGCCAACCGGGGGGTGTTCCGGCACGGCACCGTGGGGGCCGGCGGGGGGGAGGGTGTTCGGTCACGGCACCGCGGGGGCCGGGGGGCGTGAGGGCACGGCTCCGGGGGGCCAGCCGAGGGGTGTTCGGGCACGGCTCTGGCCGAGGAGGGTGTTTGGGCACGGCTCTGGGGGGCTGACCGCCGGGGGGTGTTCGGGCATGGCTCCCCGGGGGGCCGACCGGGGGGGCGTGAGGGCACGGCTCCGGCGGGGGGCCGGCCGGGGGGTGTCTAAAGGCGATTCTCAGCTTGGCTGGCCTCCTTCCTTTTGCGCTGAGCAAAAGGAGCCTTTCTCCTCACTTTTAGAGCTGCGATTCACTTTTGGCATATGCCTTTCTGCTGATATAAATGACAGCCAGTTTTGGTGTGCGATTTCCTTTGTAGGCTAGATCTAGCTCTAACACGCACCCCCAGCCCTTATGCTCTCTCTCTCTATCATATGCCTTAGGGACATGGGCTGCCCTAGTGGCCTTTAGGTTTCCATACTTAGGAAATTGTAGAAGAGTTAATCCACAGCAAGCTGCGAGGAGTTAATCCACATCAATCCACAGTTGGCTGGTATTGAACTTATCTATCCTTCACTAGCTACTTGTAGCCATACCATCTCGTTGTACTTGTGCTCATATCAGAGCCTTACAATATCTTTAGGACTACCTCTCACTAAATAGCTTAGGAGCTTCTGGTGTCCATCCATGGTTCTTCTAGTAATTGTCCTTAATGTATGTATTAAATTTGATTAATACAGGTTGGTGACATCTTTTATACAGGATGAAGGGCCAGCACACATGGAATTGAGAGAGAGCATGTACACATGGTGCATCTTGCACAATTGGAACCTAGAGCAGCTATAGTGCTGGAGCACGAGAAAGAAGACCATGTACTTCTTGGACATGGTAAACATGAAGTCTATGTACATCATGTACATGATGAGCATCAGGCTTAACCATGGCAGCTGAGGCGTGGGGATCTAAAGAGCTGCGTTTTTTTTAGAATACATGCTTGTTATTTTTAGAGCATATTGTAAATAAAAGCAAGAGTAGCAGGGGAACATAAAAGGGGTAGTCCACGCATCACTTGAGCATAACCTGGGGGCAGAGTAGCTTTTGGCTGGCCTCTGTGCACCTTGGTTTCACGACTTGTCCTCCGAGAAAAAAGTTGACGTGTACTTGCTGGCTTTTTCAGCACTTCCTTAGTTCTTGCATAAGCACATAACTGTGTTGCTGGCTTTTTCAACACCTCCTTAGTTCTTGCCCAAGCACATAACTGTGTTGTCCTTTACGCATGATCTCTATTGGCTCTCTCTTTCTCATGAGTTGACTGTAATTTTTTTTCCTTGAAATAGCTATCGCTGAGCAAGAAAAGGCTCCCCTCTTGATGGTCATCACGAGGATCTTGAGACAAATGGCGGTAGACAGAGTCCATCCACCAGGAGGATATGATTGAGTACACTGCCATGACTGTACCCCAGCTTGAGTTAATCATCACTCACCTCTCGACACTAGTACGGCCAATAGCCTTTGGGGAGGGCTCTTTGAGGGATCCTATTCCCGGAAGTGGTGGCACACCCCAACCCGTGCATACGCTTTTGGTGCAGATGCAGGTGCAGCAGATGCCGGGCCCCAGTGTTTTGACACAGGCCGAGGGCACTCCCTTGGCACAGAGGCGCCGCCATTCGAGGTATGCATTAATCTACTCCGTACTCCCGGTAGCTGACAGCGGAAGTAGTCCCCTCATGCGCGGGGCAGGGTTTCTCACTTGGGTGGCAGCCCCCCCGAGCCGTGCCGTCACGCACCCGTAGCCCCCCCCTCGTGCCATGCGGTGCCATCATGCCTGCCCCGCAGCCCGCAGTAATCATGAGAACTGGGTTTAACTGTGTGAAAGCGATTAACATGATGTTTGACTGAATGACTGATGGAATGAACATGATCTAAGGCTGGTTACCATGTAACACTCTGATACCAATGTGACATGTGAGGCTTCGACCATAGTAATCACAACCATATTCTAACTAAACTGCACTTAATGATGTTTAAGAGATAGACAAATATGTGTCAATGCAATGCAGCTATATTAGATGATGAATGCGGTTACAATGAGATCCAAAGGGATCCATGCTGTCCTAGATGATGTCTACCCCTGGAAGAGAGGGAAACATGCTGAATAATGATGAAGGATGGTTGAAAGATTGCTGTCCTGACTCCAATGCTGAGTTCCACCACTTGTATGGTAGAGCTTGAATAATGGGTGTATTTGGAAATACATTTTAAACCCTCCAATTCTAGAGTGTATCCCTCTATGTAGGAGTTGGGAAGATGGCTGAATATGCTGATGCATGGATGCGCTCCTGTTCCCAGCCCTCTTGGTGTAGAAACACTGAAGGAACACACTGTTGGATGCTGAACTGTATCCCCCTTTGCTCCTAGGAAGGAAAAGGCTGAAGAGATCGAGTTTTCTATGCTGAAATGATGCGTTTCTTTATATATGGGGAATTGGTGCTGGTCGGCCAGCTCTGGATATGCTCACGATTGCCATAAATGCTTTAAAGGCTGGTCAGCTGACTTGAATGCTGTCGGCTGCCTCCACAATCTATGGTACAAAAAGGTACATGTCTGCAGCCCTTGGCTACCTTTTCAAGAAGGTGATAACACCTCAAAATGCAGTCCCAAACTAGGACTCTTACTGACTCAAACCCCTAGTGGGCTTAATGATTAAAAACAAGGAGCACTTGGGCTATTTATAGCCCCTTTAAATGCATGGGGAACTGGTCGACTGCTAGTCGGCCAGTTCATAAATTTATTAATGCTCTTTTAAACACAGTCAACTGGATCACTCCTACGCATGCTGCTGCCCGACTGCTTTCCAGTCCACACACACCCTAGTGCCTGCTATGCTGCCTCTATGTACTGGTTCAGTCCACCATGGCTATGGGCAGCCGACACCTTCTGCAACCAGCCTACTCATCTCTTGTCTTGCTGATGTCAGCCGACAGTCCTTTCTGGAACGAGCCGACTGCTTCTTGCTCCATGTCCACCTCAGATGTTACACCTGAAGCTCCTACACTCTAGTTCTACCTATCTTCAACTGGTTCATACTCTTTATCTGGTTGCCTTTTCTAGATCTAGCCTTGAGAATGTCCATGGCATCTATGATGCACATGACATCCCCCTCTGCTAAACTTGATGACGGGAATCCAACCTGCTCTTGGATGACTGTCATCATCCCAATCCTAGCTCGAAGTCCATCTGTCATCATCCATTCCTGGGGCAAACCTTTTTCTCTGAAAACCCGGCCTGTTCTCCAAACCACTCTGTCTCTGATGAAGATCTATGCATCTGGTCTTCCTCTAGTCCATAATCCATTCCTGCCCTCACTCTGAACACGGTCTTGGTGTTCATTCCTGGAACTGAGTCTGGCACTCTCACATCACCCTTGGAGGATCAACCTCCCTTGGGACCGTTACCTGAGAACCTATCTGGCTCACGGAACTGCCATCCCCATCTGGCACTGTGGAACACCACAAACAAACCTCCTCAGAGTTCTTCCTCCCGATAAGTGTTCTCACCTTGGGCTTCGAATCCGTGTACTTTTGTGTACCTTGGACCTGTACCTTGGTCCAAGGTACTTTCCTGTACCTTGGACCTGTACACCATCATCTGGGACTGATTCAGTTTTTAGCTTTGCTGGGCCTGATGCTCTGATACCAATGTAACACGTGACAGCTCTGGGTAGTCTTCTTTCAGTCCTAAACACTCTTGGAAACCATCTGATGCAAAAACGCACCATCTGATGCAAAAATTTAGATATAGAGAGAGAGTAGAGAGAGAGAGAAGTGGTGGAAATTCAGTATAATCTATGGTACAAAAAGGTACATGTCTGCAGCCCTTGGCTGCCTTCTTGAAAAGGTGATAACACCCCAAAATTCAGTCCCAAACTAGGACTCCTACTGACTCAAACCCCTAGTGAGCTGAATGATTAAAAACAAGGAGCACTTGGGCTATTTATAGTCCCTTTAAATGCATGGGGAATTGGCCGACTGCTGCTGGTCGGCCAGTTCATAAATTTATTAATGCTCTTTTAAACACAGTCAACTGGATCACTCCTGCGCATGATGTTGCCCGACTGCTTTCCAGTCCACACACACCGTAGTGCCTGCTGCCTGCTGCCTCTATGTACTGGTTCAGCCGACCATGGCTATGGGCAGCCGACACCTTCTGCAACCAGCCTACTCATCTCTTGTCCTGCTGATGTCAGTCGACAGTCCTTTCTGGGACTAGCCAACTGCTTCTTGCTCCATGTCCACCTCAGATGTTACACCTGAAGCTCCTACACTCTGGTTCTACCTATCTTCTAGTGGTTCATACTCTTTATCTGGTTGCCTTTTCTGGATCTAGCCCTAAGAATGTCCATGGCATCTATGATGCACATGACAAGTGGTAGCAGGGGGTGCAAACAGTTTCTAAAAATAAGAAAAACATTCATGTGGGAGCTCCGAGAAAGACAGAGTCCATTCACCATCCAGTTTACGGACTCTGAGGCAAGAGGTCTTCCTCCTGTAAGCATGTAACCCTTGAAAGAAAGATTTTGAAGATCAGCCTTTATCCATGAATTGAGTCATCCTTGCCCCAACCTGCCACTTGGCCAATTTTTATCGGTCAATAGCTTGCAAGAGAGCTGTTGACTGAGAGAGAGTGTCCATTTGTTGAGAGGAGAGGGGCTGCAATTGGGAATGTGCAGTCAAGGACTGAACTATTGCTTTGGCATGCTGAACTTTAGCTCTCCAGTAAACCATGTGCAACCCTATATGCTGTGCAAGAATGTAGATGGATGGGTTACTAATGCATACCTAAGGGAAAATCCCTAAGGGTGGCCTGCAAGATTTTGAGAACTGGGTTTAACTATGCGGAAGCGATTAACATGATGTCTGACTGAATGACTGATGGAATGAACATGATCTAAGGCTGGTTACCCTGTAACGCTCTGATACCAATGTGGCATGTGAGGCTTCAACCGTAATACTCACAACCTTACTCTAACTAAACTACACTTAATGATGTTTAAGAGAGACAAATATGTGTCAATGCAATGCAGCTATATTAGATGACGAATGCGGTTACAATGAGATCCAAAGGCATCTATGCTGTCCTAGATGATGTCTACCCCTGGAAGAGAGGGAAACATGCTGAATCATGGTGAAGGATGGCTGAAAGATGGCTGTCCTGACTTCAATGCTGAGTTCCACCACTTGTATGCTGGTATCCCTCTATGTAGGAGTTGGGAAGATGGCTGAATATGCTGATGCATGGATGTGTTGTTGTTCCCAGCCCTCTTGGTGTAGAAACGCTGAAGGAACACACTGTTGGATGCTGAACTGTATCCCCCTTTGCTCCTAGGAAGGAAAAGGCTGAAGAGATCGAGTTTTCTATGTTGAAATGATGTGTTTCTTTATATATGGGGAATTGGTGCTGGTCGGCCAGCTTGGCTGCAGTCGGCCAACTCTGAATATGCTCACGATTGCCATTTAAATGCCATAAATGCTTTAAAGGCTGGTCGGCTGACTTGAATGCTGTCGGTTGCCTCCAGAAGCCCCAATGCTTTTGTCTAGATGGTTAATATGATGCTACAATGCTGAATCCAACCCATACCATGTGGTACATGCTGAAAACATTCATTTAAATGTCCATAAAATGCTTGATAAATCTTGATTAAATGCCTGATGATGCCATGCCATAAAATAATGCCCTGTCAACTGTACACGTGAATGGTGTGCACATGACAGCAATGTCATGCCACATGGAAGCTCTGGAAGCAGAAGTTTGCGAGGCATTAACAAAGGCAAATTCCCAAATATCACCATTGACATCACATTGAATCACCATCCATCTGCCATCACAATCATTGAAGGCAAGCTGGGGCTGCAATTCATGTCTGACCAATATGCAAAGACCCGAGAAATGCTTAGTACCTGCATAGTGGATATCATAGCCCCCAAAGTAGCCAAAGAGAATTAGCATGTAAATGAATTCATGGTGATGGCTGGAGGAAAGAGTATGTCATCCTAACCATTAGGTCAGAAAGAATAACAGGACGAGAATTTGAGCCCACCGGGTGAGTGAACATGTTAATAACATATGTTAATAACACAAAAAATCTTGTGATCACATGTTATATTCACAAAGCTTTCAGAAGGGCCTAAAAAAATTATCTTTGTCGGGCATAAAAAATCTTCTTAGGTGGCCATTGACCTGCTATTATGTGAAGATGGTAACATGAGAACATGTGAATAGCTTATTCCCATGTGTAGCCAAGCTTTTAAGGGGTTCCCAAATGGCAAGTGACCTGTTATTTTGTGAACGGTAACATGAGAACATGTGAATAACTTGTTCACATGTGTTATTATCACAAAAAATCTTGTGATCACGTGAATATTAAATCCTTGGTGGCAATGGCATATAAGAGGGCACTGAGTGGACACCCTTGTCTGACCGAACGACCCAAGGACCAAGATTGAGAAAGATGATTGCCAAGGATGCATTGGGCTGTAGAGTCAGCATACAAGTAGTAGATGACATTAGCCATTTTTGGCCCGAATCCCATCTGAGCCATTTTCTGTGAGATAAAATCCCAATTGACCGTGTCAAAAGCTTTAGCAAAGTCCACTTGCATAATAAAAACATCCTGGTCATAATATTTTGCATATTCAATAGCCATGAGAGCATTGCCAATATTATCATGGATCTGTCGCCTACTAGGAACAAAGCCATATTGCAAGGGATGCAGACCCTCATAAAGCACTTGCAACAGGCATCAATGTGATGGGCCTCCAATCCATGAGATGCTCACACAAATTCTGCTTGGGGATGAGTTTAACTATGCCATGCTTCCATGATTGGGGGAGTACTCCTATATGCCAAGCCTCATTAATCATTTGCACGATAACACCTTTAAGGTCTTTCCAAAAGTGTAAGAAAAATTCCACCGTGAGGCCATCATACCTTGGTGCCTTACCAGTGCTAAGATGGGACAAGGCATCATCAAGCTCCACATTAGTGAAAGGCATATCAAGTTTGAGATCTTCCTGTGGGTTGAGAATGGGAAGCACATGCTGTAAAAGAGTATCCCGAGCTTGTAATTCGTGCAAAGAAGTGGTAGCAGGCGGTGCAAATAGTTTCTGAAAATAAAAAAAGCATTCATGTTGGAGCTCTGAGAAAGACCGAGTCCATTCACCATCTAGTTTACGGACTCTGAGGCAAGAGGTCTTCCTCCTAGAAGCATGTAACCCTTGAAAGGAAGATTTTGAAGAGCAGCCTTTATCCATGAATTGAGTCATCCTTGCCCGAACCTGCCACTTGGCCAATTTCCATTGGTCATTAGCTTGCAAGAGAGCTGTTGACTGAGAGAGAGTGTCCATTTGTTGAGAGGAGAGGGGCTGCAATTGGGAATGTGCAGTCAAGGACTGAACTACTGCTTTGGCATGCTGAACTTTAGCTCTCCAGTCAGGCATGAAATTACTCCCATATTCATGAATAGCATGCTAAAGCCTGTCCACAAGGCGTTGCCATGCAAAATTACAGTCATAATGGACATGGGCTGTAAGAGGAATTATGGCATATCAGATCAATTGTTGAAATTGTACATGATGTAGGTATCCTTTATTGTTATGTTTCATCCAAATGGAATGTAAAGGCATGTCATCCCAGGGCTGCCAAACTGAATTTTTAGCCATAAAGGAGCATGGTCAGAGAGACCAAGAGAGTGATCAACCTCAATATGAATACTGAAATCTGTATATTGTTGAGCATGCAGTAAATACCATCTATCCAAGCGAGCCCAGTAGTTAGTAAAGGCATTATGATGATAGGTGTAGCCCACTATTCGAGTGTGCATGGCTGTCCATAAATCTTGTGCATGTGTCGTGGTAAGTAACTCCTCCCATGATCGCTTTTCAGAAGGGAGCATATGAGATCTATGAGTAATGTTGTCTGATGGCATGGGAGAGTTATTAAAGTCTCTGCCAAGAAGAGCACAAGATCGCCATGGGTAAGAAGCAATGGCATGCCACATGGAAGCTCTGGAAGCAAAAGTTTACAAGGCATAAATAGAAACAAATTCCCAAATATCACCATTGACATCACATTGAATCACCATCCATCTGCCATCATAATCATTGAAGGTAAGCTGGGGCTGCAGTTCATGTCTGACCAATATGCAAAGACCCCCGAGAAATGCTTAGTACCTGCGTAGTGGATATCATAGCCCCCAAAATAGCTAGCCTGGCCAGCCATAGAATGTTGGTTATGTTCTTCAAACAGAGAATGTCCGGCTGCCTGGTTAAAACATAATTCCACACTAGCCTCAACTTTAGAAGGATTGCAGAGGCCTTGTACATTAAGAGTGACACAATGGAGTTTGTCAAGCATGAGGATATATACAAAGGAGGAGACCAAGAATATACAACCAAAGAGTGCTTAAGCATCAGCCATCATGGGCTGCAGCCCTTCCTTCCCTGGGTCAAAGGATAGCCCTTCCTCAGACTCACAAACAGGAATGTGTTTTTTGAGAACTCCAACCCAATTGAGAAGAATCGAGGGAGTGGCTGAGGTAGAGGCTTGGCCTGGAGTAGGAGTACATGCATCCTAGTGGTGAGATTGAAGGGGTCTTTGCCTCAACACCCTCTTGGGCTGTAAAAAACCATCATTATCAGGGGCCTTCTCTTTCTCTTTACCTTTGTCCTTGCCTTTAGCTATGGCTAGCATTTGCGAAGCCACTTTCCCAACTCATTAGGACCTCAATGGAAGGCTTCTTGGGCCCTTTTATTTGACAGTTTAAGGGAGTCAAACCTTTTATTTGACAGTTTAAGGGAGTCAAACCTTTTCTCTTAAGAAGAAACGTTTTCTAATCACAAGCTTCAAAATGGCTACTTTATTCAAATTTGAATTTTGGAGGAAAAATGGAATTTAAAATCTAGCGGATAAAACCATACCATGTAACATATCTATGGAAAGCTCTTGATGCGTAGATCACGGATCTGTAATCTCCGCTCAAATCAGAGCTTGTATGTAGAAGTTATGGAGGTCCGAAAATTGTAAAATTACCCCCCCCCCTTTGGGGGGAAAAAGTGCACCCTTTGACCACTCTTACACCTCTCTTAAAAACCCAACATTTCAGTCCACGTGGCAACCCCCCATTTGGCTATTCCTTAATCACCTTGATTAGGCTTGGGCAAATTAAAGGGCCCAAGAAGACCCCATTCACTTCCTAATGTTGGAGGCATTTTTATCCAAATTCTTGGACCCAATAGTCTCTTGCTTATGAGTGGGCTGAACCAGGGGAGAAGGTATAGCAGTGGCTGGAGGGGGATGCAAGACAGTAGGGCATTCAGAGGCCAGATGCCCGTACTTATGGCATGAAAAACAAGCACCTGCAAAAATTCCCCATTTCAATTCAAAGTACTTTTGGCCCATTGGCAAACCTTCAACCTCGACTGCAATGGAGGGGAGGGTAGGGGTATCTGTGTCCCACAAAACAAAATCTATTATGATTCCCAGCAGGGTGAGGGGGGCAGATAACTTGGCCCAGTGAAGCGGCCAATCCTGGCAATTCTTCTTGCATATAGTCTGGGAAATTAACCACCTCCACCCAGACAGGACAATGATGTCATATGAGACTTTGATAGTCCTTATTGGGGAACCATGGCATAGCATGTACCATTTTCCTACCATAAAATGAAGGAGAAAATTCAAGCACATGCTGCTTCTGCAAGGCATCGGTGAGGTGAACTTGATAAAACCCACGCGAGGCAAAGTACACCCCCTCCACAAAAGAGCCACCAAGGATAGACTGGTTGTACCAGAGATGGTAGCTGCAATTTATAAGTAACCTGAGGAATAGGCTTGCTCCAATCCTGGCGAGATTGATGGAAGTCCTCTTTCAGAGTATCAAAAACATATTGAGCCTCTTATGGTGCGACATTGTTAGTGGTGCCAAAAGAGGAGTAAGAACTACCTGCACAAGTGGAGGCTAAAGGAGTCTACAATCGAGTATGTAGTTGATGATCTCTATGACTCCTCTATCCTTATGGAGCCTAGTTGACAACCAATGACAAAGTATATATAATCGAAAGACGTATGTAATGGAAACATGAGAAGCATCTCATTGGATCTAACTCCATAGGTACTATCCTAGCACAACCTCATGATGGTGTTAAATCTCTAGTAAGTACAGATCCAAGCACATCTTTTCCTTATAGTGTATAACCTATGAGAGAGGGTTAAATCCATCTTGAGAAAATGGAATCTCCCTTGAATCAAATAATAGGGTGGGCATCTGAACATATAATGCTTCTCAATCTGCACCTCCCTAACTGTGTACCTTGCATAACTATGCCTCTCAAGTAATGCCCTTTGCTCTACCAAATTCAATCTGATTCAATCTACACATAGTGGGATGATACTCTTTATTGGCCGATGATAATATGGCATGTGATCTACCGATGAGGGTATCTAGGGCTGATAATGAATCCATCCTCAAAAACTTGCAGGAAGTGCTCTTTATAAAATTAGAGTTTTATAGGGAGATATAGTGGTAAAAGGAATCAAAAGATATTGATATCTAGATTACCTATCATCTTCTTGGAGATTTCAATTGTGTGCCTTAAGGCCACGTGATCTACTTGCAAGGCTGCCACAATGTGAGGAAGGGAGCTGGTCAGCCAGTCTAGAAGGCTGTTGGCCTGCTGCTGCCGGGACAAGCCTTGGAAAAATTGCTTAAAAACTATGCTTAACTACCATGCTGTCCCAGTAAGGAAGCACATGCTAGCTCTTCACCCAAGTACATACCAATAAGAGCGACATGCTTCTTCTATTGTTGTAGGTAGAGGTATAAAACAGTTTGATCGGGTAGGACCCCTGCTGCCCTCGAGCATTCTTGGACCGTACTGGCAAAACAACTCGAAACCCCTGAAAGTAAATGACATTGAGGAAAACGAGTACTGTTGCTATAGCAAGTTTGTCACATTTGGAAGATTTTGCCTATAGAAGGCTTCCCTAAGAGCCCCAAATTTGTTTGTGCGGGTGATTTACAAGTGGAACAAGGCAATTATAGCCCCTTCAAACTCGGCACCACGGCCACTGTTAATCGTAGTTGGACTGAAAGCCTTCCAAATGATGTTTTCACTGCAGACATGGTAGCAAAGGCACGTGAGCATCATGTTGCACGTGTGATAGTAAAGCTCACAAACTCAACCCAAGTAAAATTTACCAGATGTTGGTGGCAATGAACAGAGAGATGCCCGAACCCAAGCCATATCCCTTCTGTAGAAGTTCATCCAAGCAGACCACAATGATTCTAGCAAAGAATAGCTGTGTACAATGATAAGAATGGCATTACCAGCACCCAAATCCCTCACATCACCATACATGCCCGAAAGCACATACGCAACAGCCTCACCAATCGTGATCATTATGCCGCCAAGAAGCTTTTGTGCACCATTCTTGTAAAACATATCTCCAAGTTGATTCAACCAATAGAGGAGGGACAAAATTGTGAGTCAAGAGCCAGAATGACTCTAGAATAAGCTACCCTGAGAAAAATCACAGCCTACAATCCCTAACACTGTGCCCTTCCTTTTGGTGCAATCGATACCCCAACAACACACACCTTACCTGGCCGCCGTGAGCTTGGATTGAGAGACGAAATGTGCGCCGCCATGAGTGTGGAATCAAAGTTTTAAGCTGCTACAGTGCACGTGAAACGGGCAAAGAAAATGAACACATTTTAGTTTTTTTAAAGATTCGCGATGCATAAACGACCCAAAAAAAAGGTGGCTTATGCATCGCAAGTTGGATGCATAAACCACTCATTTCCAGTTTGCAAGGGTCGCTACTATGGTGGCATACACAACTGCAATTTAAAGGTTGCATAAGCATCCACGAAAGCGACCCCCGCTATTTTCTTCATATTTATATGAGGGTTGCTATGTATAGACCATTCTTGTAGTGAATGTAATGCACCTAGAGGTTAAGAGTCAAATATTCTAGGGAATGATGTATGTTGGAAAGTTTCAACTCAAGAATGCAAACTTGCAGGGAGAGGATAGAAGATTTTATTCTTCACTAAAAACTCTTAAAAAATTAGTCAAAAAATCAAAGACCTCTAGGAAATAATACAACAAGGAAGTGTAGGCTGAAGAGCCAAATCTTCTAGGAAATATTGCAATTTGGTAACTTTGGCTCAAGAGGTAAACGTTTCAGGGGTAAGCTTAGAGAAGTTCTAAATTTTGGCTCTTGAACCAAAACTCTTGGAAATCAGTCCCAAGGGGCAAGACGTCTAACAAATAAATCACTTGGTAAGCTTGGAATCAATAGCCAAAACCTCTACACAATGATGTATGATGTTGGAGAAATTTCTCTCAAAGGTAAAAACTTTAAGGCAATGATGTAGCCTAAATTGTTTTGGCTGAATAGCCAAAATGTTTATACAATGGCATGAAGAGGCTTTTTAAAAAAAAATTATTGATACAAAACCCTTAAAATCCACAAGACGTATAGACAACAATGTAGCCATAAAAACTTCAAAGCAATGATGAAGGCTAGAAATTTTTACCTCGGAAGCCTGTCATTCTAGGCAATTGCTTAAAAAGGCTAGAGTTTTTGAGTCTTGAGGCAAGAAGAGTTTATGCCACATGCTAGCACTTTTTGGCACAATGTAAGAATAGGAAGTTTCTATTGAGGACTCTTAAGAATGGGCACAAGGAGACACTTATAATCTTAAGCACAAGATTTGGCAAAGTTTTCAAAGATAAACACATAAAAGGCATAAAAATTTTGACTAAAGAGGAAAATGTAAAGCATAAGACAATATTATGCATTGGTTATATCATTTCAAGCTAATCGTGTTATCACATAGAATAAGATATGTCGAATATGCATATATAATCTCTATTATCATGACAATTTTTCTACATCAATCCAATACTTTAATTTAGCTTCTTCTTTTAAATCTACCATTATGAGTATATAGTTTACTTAAAAAACTATTTTTAAAATACTATTAAAGTCCTCTTCAAGTGCATGCTTTGTTTAAATTTATGTATAAGATGCTAGCAACACTTTGACTTTAAGAACTTGATTAGAAGGAATCAAGATTACTTAATTATATCTTTTTTTTTTGAATTCAACTCCTCAACGTGGAACAAATGTTTAGAATTGTGTTTCTCAACACCACATACCTTGAGAGATTCTATCTTCTTGATTTATTTCAAGTTATCTTTGTAAATATATATTACTTTATCTTCAGCTTGATTTTTGACATCAGCATCAAAACATTTTCAATTCTAGAGTACATGTACTGATATGTTGCTTCACACACAATGAAAGTTTTAATGTTTAAAACTAAGAATATGTAGAAGTTTTTGCTAAACTCAACATAAAAATTTTAATATCCAAATTTAATATTAAACCAAAAAAGAGGCTGTCATTTTGGTATTTTGACCAAATATTTGTATGGTGGAAAATGGGATTTTCCCAATTGTCTAATATGATGCTTTCCACCAACCAAAATCATGCTTTTTTTAGAATCTTAGAGAAAGAAATGCATGAAGAAGATGCAAAGAGTATGCACAAAAGAGGAGTAGCCTAAAATTGAGTTCAACCTAGATCATTATATCCCAGATCAATGTGTAGTTTAGTCACTACATTCAATAGTAGATATGAGTGATGCAAAGGTGGATTTGTGTTTGTGATTGAAGCACCTACGACTATAATATGCACTTGAAAAACTTCATGAAGGTTCATGCCTTTGAGTATCATGCCCATAAGGCTCATGCTTGTGAAGGTTCAAGCCTGTGAGGCTCATGCTTGTGAGGTTCACGCTTGTGAGGCTCATGCTTAGGAAGGTTTATGCGTATGAGGCTCACATTGGTAAAAGTTCACACCTGTCTCATCAAGTGCATGCTGCTGACGCTTGATACATGTGTGGCTCATACCAGTGTAGGTTGAGGCACGCGAGGGTCACACTTGTGAAGGTTCACACACATGAGGCTAAAACTCAAGAGCCCCATAGTGACAGGGCTGAAAGGTGAACACACCACCCCACTTTAGCAATGCATAACACGTAGAAATATGAGAGGGGATCAATCCAATGAGTCATTGTGGCTCTTAAAGTGTGAGGAAAGTCCTCAAGGGAGACACTAAGGAGACTGGGACATATGAGGCTCACACAAAATTGAAAGTTCAAGGACAGAAAACTCATACCTCAATGGTAATGTAAAGGAGGCCGGAGGCATGAGCCTCATGCCTGCAAATCGATAGATCCACTATGAGATGCTAGTTGTTATGTCAGTGTTAAGTAAATGAGAAAATTGAATGCAGAAACATAAAACCACTAAATATTCCTTCATGTCAATGTAATAAGACAAAGTGCCAACAACAACAACCAGAAGAAACTAATGCATATCTACAACAATCAACTACCAATCTGTCACTCTAATCTATTAAAACTCTTTTCAAGTTGGCTAGGTGAGTGTCATCTACTCCCACCCCCAATTCTAGCAGAAGGTTAATAACTGATATATCTACCCACTACCCTCAATATTTTTACTAGATATGGTGTAGCAGACAACTCTCAACCCAACCACCAAGAAATTGTAGCGAGTGAGTGGGTGAGCCTCATCTACTCCCACTCAAAATTCTTACTTAGATCTACATCACTATTTTCCCTAGATGCTCACAAGATATAACACATCAATAGGACACCACACCTCAAAAAGCAATTAGCAAAAAAACCATAGTACATCAATTAATAGATGGGGTGGTGATTAAGGAATTTAGGGATTCTTCTCATGTTGGTTTTCTCCAATCACTTGTGCATGTGCCCCAAAATTAGACTTAGTAAGAAATTAGTTTGTGTTTATGGCCCTTAATGATGCTCATGAGATTTCATGAGGAGAGAGAAAGAGAGGAGATAATTCACAACATTAAAATCTTAGGGAATTCACTCGGATGGGGAGAATGTGAAGATTGTCATCTTGAGAGTAGTGCCTTCTTTTCTGTGAGCCTCTTAGAATGACATCTTCTGAAGCAAGTTGTGCGTCTCTTCTCTTTGGCATATCCATACATCTCTCTGGCTATTGTGCTACAATTTCACCATGCTCCTTACTTTGGCAATGCCTTGCCTTGATGTGTAGGCTTGACTCTTCTTTGCCTTCACACCTAGCTCTTGTTTGCCCTACTCTGCACCGCAAAGGCCAACCCTTTCTTTGTTGTGCACAAGTCGGGCACACTAACCTTGCTATGCCCTCTTCTTAGCCTTCACAACCCATCCTTGGCTTCATAGGACTTCCTTTGTGCTTGGCCTTGTGCTAGCTCAGATTCCCTCCTTCTTCTTGCCTATGCTGCACACCGTGAAGCATAGATGCCTTGCTTCACTCTGTGTGGGGTTAAAGCATGGTTAGGTGGTATCACTTTTTTGTGTTCAAGTAGAAAAAAGATGATTGATTTTAGGACTCCTATTACGGTTTCAAATTCAAAAATAATGTCTTGCAAAGTACTTTTATGGATAATAATCTTAAAAAGTAATACTAGTATTTTCTAAATTTACCTAAAAGTCTCCAAAATAAAATAAAAAGTGGTGTCAAAGACACTACTTTTTGTATATCCATGCTTTCACCTTGTGCCTTGTGCTGCCTCATAGCCCCTCCTTTTTCTTTCCTATTCTTCATGTCGTGAAGCCAACTGCATTACTTTGCTCCAAGCGCCTTGCACGCTAGCTCACAACCCCTCCTTCTTCTTGCCTATGCTTCATGTTGTGAAGCCAACCGCCTTGCTTCACTTCATGTGCCTTGCGCTAGCTCACAACCCTCCGTCTTCTTGCCCATGATTCATGTGGTAACTCCCAACCAACTCTTTCACTATGCTATCAGACGTTGTCATACAAAACAAAACGTCTTACGTGCCCTTAATTTTGAATATGCTAGGCATAGAAAATCCGACTGAGAAAATTACAAACTTTGCACAAAAGGATTGATAAGGAAAAGAATAAGAAATAATGACTATGCACTATTATGCCATGATAGAATGTTTTAGTATTGAAAATTGAAGATGTAGGTGCCCCAAATGAAAACATACTCCAAGTTGCTATTATAGGCTTTAATATTGTTAGTTTTTGCAAATCAATAGCAAGTACTACATGTGAAGGCTAGAAAGCTCCATAAAATTCAAGCAATTTATGCATGCTAGAAATGTGAAAAACACTTATCCATGAGGTGATGTTATAACACATCATTTCACATGTGGAGGGTTCTTACATAGGCTCACAAAGAAAAGCAATCTACTTAAGGTATCCAATCCCGACGCCCATCCATCGATGATTAATCATAGGATATATTCTTTAGAGTTTTGTACACACACATAAGTATGAGTGGAAAAATGTATTGTATCTTCTATTTAGAAGAGGTTTTCCTCAATAGTATCTTCTAAGAGGCGGCTCAAGGGCACTCCTCTCTCTCTCTCTCTCTCTCTCTCTCTCTCTCTCTCTCAACCTCTAAGACATTGTCTCATCAAAGACATCAATTACACAAACACACATGGAATGAATCAAGTGAACACACGTGCAATCGACGGACAGGTAACAAACACACGTGCAATCGACGGACAAGTAACAAACAAGAAGTCTAACTAAGTAGCTTTATTAGTATAGCAAACCATCCTTGGCCAAAAGGCCGACGAGGACGGTCTATTTTTTTATAGCAACAAGAGCCACATTATTGATAACGTATAGCCATCTACTTGAATGCCCACGTTCCTGAGCCTCTTCCTTTACCGGCGCAAGGCCAACAACGACGGGTTCGGTGTTGGCATGCATCTTCATCACAATGGTCTATTGTTTGTCATGTGGGAGTTCACAATCTTGACAAAACTTTAAACAAAACAACGAGTCTTATGTACCCTTAATCTTGAATAAGCTAGGCCTAGAGAATACGACTGAGAAAACTACAAACTTTGCACAAAAGGATTGATAAGGAAAAGAATAAGCACTAATGACTATGCACTATTATGCCATGATAGAATGTTTTAGGATATAAAATTGCATATGCGAGTACCCCAAATGAAAAACATACTCCAAGTTGCTAATCTAGGCATTAATTTTGTATAGTTCAACCACTACATGTCAAGGCTATAAAGCTCTATAAAATTTAAGCCATTTATGCATGTTAACAATGTGAAAAACACCCGTCCATGAGGTGACGCTATAACACATCATTTCACATGCGACATACAATGGAGGGTTCTTACATAGGCTCACAAAGAAAAGTAATCGACTTAAGGTATCCAATCCCGAAGCCCATCCACATATGATTAATCATAGGATATGTTCTTTAGAGTTTTGTCCACGCAGATAAGTATGAGTGGGAAAATGTCTTGTTAGAAGAGGTTTTCCTCAATAGTATCTTCTAAGAGACTCATAGGTGCTCTTCTCTCTCTCCCTTTCTCAAGTCTCAACGTCTAACACCTTGTCTCATAAAAAACATCAATCACGTGGACACACGTGCAATGAATAATACGAACACATGTGTAATGCAATGACCGACACGTGACAAAGAGGCAAGAAGTCCAATTAAGTAGCTTTATTAGTATAGGGAGCCATCTTTATGGAGATTGGCTATTTCGTTATAGCAGCAAGGGCCGCATTATTGATGACGTATAGCCATCTACTTCAACGCCCACGTTCCTGAGCCGCTGCCATTGCCGGCAAGGCCGACGACGGGGTCGGCGTCGGCGCGCTTGTCGTAGGCTGCACCAGTGCGGAAGCCCAGCACCAGGTTGTCGCTATCCGCATGGAAGGTGAAGCCCTGCGTGCAAGCGGTGATGTCGCCCTCGCAGAAGAGCGTGCCCTGGAACGGGCCGCTCGCTCCGGATCCGGTAATGCTGGCAGTGCCTAGGAACTTGTAGAGGCCACTCGTGTCGAATTGGAATTGCAGGGTGTTGGTGGAGGCGTCATAGGTAGCGCTGCCCGTGACGTAGTAAGACTGCTGCTGATTAGGTCCACCTGACGCGCCGAGCGCCTGGAAGGAGGTCAAAGCAGCCTGGATCTCATGCGGCTGCAGCGTCATCGGCATGCCCGCCAAGGGCACACGCATGACCTCCGCGCCTACACGATGCTGCTGAGCCATAGCTGATCTAATGATAAGACTAGGCCTTACTATTACGAGTGCTAATTGCAGGTGGACTACGAGCGATGATGCAGACTGAGGGTAGCCACCTCCTCTTTATACGAATGATGCAGTGCAGCCCACTAGACGACGTTGTCGTCCATACTTTGAGCTGGCGGTATAAAGGACCACTCGAGCACTACCTGGGGTCCATCAGATGCATACAGAATGGCCTGCACATACGCATCGTCCTCGTGTAAACACCCTCGAATCAGTTGTGACATGTTAATGGTCAGAGAGGGAGAGGGAGGGACGCGGGTACTAATAAAGCATAAAGTAACTAAGGAATAAAGTTAGGCCTATGTTATGCTCTTCCACTAGTGCATGCGCGCAACTTCCAGATCCTGGCCAAAATTTGGTGTTGTGCATGTCTTATGATCTTTGCAAGAAGTTACTTGAGCCTCTAATATACACGTCGTACCAAACGTGGTTGGCCAATGTCATATTTGAGCTGAATTTGAAGCCTCATATTTTGAGAATCTTGAGGCCCTTGTCATAGTTCCATAATCATGTTAGTTATCACGGTCATTGTGTTCACACTTATTTTCCAGTACTGTACTCCATTTGTGTACAACTACATGTGTGTAGCATAGTAGTTATGTGTGGGTTTAACAATAGAAGCCCTCAATATGTAAAGTGTTATGTAGGGTATGTCTAGTGTGCGGTAACATTAAGCAAGAAGGCTATTGTGAAGAATGCTTAATACTAGTCTTGTAGAGAAAAAATACATTTTTGTAGCTTTGAGAGACTTTTGAAAATATTTTTTTTCTTCTCACCTATAATCTATAAATAAAATGGTTTTAGGGAAATATGCCATGGACATTATCTATGCTTATATTGCCATCTCTTGGGGTCATTTGGCTACATTGCTCAATTTTTTGATAAATTAACTAAAAACATCTCAAATATTTTTTAATTAAATCAACTAGAAAACACCTCAAACAATTTTTAAGCACGTCAAAAATGCTATATGAAGAATCCAGCCATATGTATGCACTATTTACATAAAAACTGGCAAGTTTTTCAACCCTACAAGTTGCGTTACATGATGTTGTTTTTGGTGATTTTACCATTTTTTTGAAAAATAAATTTTCTCTTTTGGAAAATTTTTTAAGCAAAAAAAACTTATTTTTTTCTATATATCTAAAAATAAAACCCAAGAAGTTTTGTCAGGTTTCACTACAAGACAATGCTGCCATACACGCGTTTCATACACGCGATAAATTACGAGCGCATGTATTTGAATAGAATCGGACGCGTGTATTTTGGCATTTAAATTCGCGTGTATATTTGCATTTATCAGCGCGTGTATAAGCGCGTTTATATACATGCAATAATACACGCATCAATACATGCTGCCATACACGCATTAATACACGCTTGGTAAAGAAAAACTGAAGAAAAACTGAATTTCTTTACAAAATTAAGAACTATTTTCTTTAAACAATCCCACTACATGCATTTACAACAATGAAATATATTCAAAAATAAATCATGCATATGAGATGATAATTAAAAGACAACACATACAATAGAAATGTCATCAATTTAGAACGATACAGTGACGGATTGGTTAGGGTTCGATCTCATCTTCAATAAGATCCATCCTTGCCAAACGATCAACATCAATATCCATTTGATCAATTTGTAAGGCTACGATTAAATTTATTCCACTATCGATATTCTGTACTCCATTGATAATGGTATCGATGTCCTGATCATCCTCATCAACATCACCATCATCCTCAATGGTAGGGTCATTCTCATGATTATGAGAAATGGCACGCTCATCCTCATTATCATGATCATCTCTTATTTCTTGATCATCGATCACAACATCTTCATTGGCATGTTCGACATCATCTTCATTGCGGCTTGTTACATCCTCCATATGCTCCATATCAGTGAATGTATTATACATCACTTTGAAATGTGGTACAATAGGGATGACGTACCACCATTTAATGTCATGCACCATTGGTAGATAGATAACCTACTCAAATACATATACTACAGTAATTAATTACAATATCAAAAGTCAAGGGGTACGTGAGCTTAGATATATATGTACATGAAACACATTAGTAAAAAAATGCATACGTGCTCACATTGTTGTGGCAATATGAGCCTATCTTTCTTTGTTTGCCAAAACTTTGTAGAGTCAATAGTTACATAGCCACTTGCATGGCGTTTTATCGTTGCATCAGGCCCTTTTTTCACCACGTTCATTTGCCATTTGACATCCAAAACATACACAAAGAAGCGACGAAAGTCAAGCCTACATATGTCTTGGATTGTGCCACAATAATCATCCATTTTTCCATTAGCTCCCTCAAAGCTACTAATGACACCGTAATCTTGTGTATTCCTCTTTTCATCAATTCTTTGTGTTCGAAAATGCTTGCCTTCACACCATATAGCATTGAACATAGTGCATTGGACCAAAATAGAAGCAATATTTGTGTAAGAAATGTGAATAAATATTAAAAGCAAATCACTTACAACTAATGCAAAACATTAGTTCTATGTACCTTTAACATGCATCCTCGTGCATACTTCCATTCTTCCGCCGTGATATGCAGCCCCTCGTCTCGCTCTCTCTGCTCTCTCCATTTCCTCATGCAACCAATCAACATGGATATCATTCGGAAGTGTTGCTAGATGCTTAGGGTACGCCTTACGAGAGCCATGCTGACTCTGAAAGAGAGCTCTTTCTGCTTGCCTTTTTGTCTTTGCATCCTTATATCTTGTAACCCATCTGCTCATCACATCACTATTAAGGATGCAAGTGAAATTGAGATCATCAATCAATGTTCTGTCAATTACTTTACTCTGTCCTTTTCTTTGAGGCACAATAGAGGTCATCCTCAAGTCCTCTTCATTGCTCCATAGTCGTGGCAAAGAGCTGTCCACCTGTGACCAAGAAATTTTGAAATATATACAAGAGACTCTTGTATCAACCAACCCTCGGCCATGCTTCCTTCAGGCCTTGCACTTTGCCTCACAGTCTTTTAAGGTCTTCATGAAGCGCTCTAGGAAGAACATCCAACGTGCATGCACAGTACCACATAAAGCGATTTCGTCCACTAAATGCACAATGAGATGTAGTTGACTTGTGAGAATGGTTCGCGGAAAAGTCTCCTCTACCAAGCAAACCACCTCCACTGCCATAACACGCGCATCATCCAACGTGGCTGGATCAATTGCTTTGGAACTAACATATCTGAAAAATAAATAAATAGTACGTTATACCTCATGCACGTTCATTTTGCAAGGTATAACGAAGGGTGATCTGACATGGGTTTTACATACCTCACAAGCTCGCCCATCTTATAAATACATTTTTTCAAACTCTTATTTGCACAATGGTCGATGCTACTAGGTAGTATGAACTGCGCACATAAAAGCACATGTATGTATGGTTTATGGCATTACAAAATTTAATTTCAACGTACAAGACTTGGAAAACACTTACTTGAAGCATCTTGTGCCAATCGTGGGACTTCAACCCATATAGTTGCTCAACGCCTCTTTTCTTAGTGGTTGTAAAGGCTCCCTTCAATGATCTCATGCATCCAGTGGGAGTACGCAAAGTGGTGATGGCCTTCTTTACCTTCTTCTCCTCTTTCTTTGATATAATCCATGGTGCAGGCGGAAGACGAACGTGCCCACCCACCTCTCGTGGCCAAGCTTGACACATATGTCCTGCGACCTGCTCACGTACGCTAACATTGTCTTGTTTACCAATAATATGTTCCCAAATACCAGATCCCACATTCTTGAAGATGTGCATGGGATCAAGAAGATGGTTGATCTTAAGATGGGTCCAATATGGTAGCCGAAAAAAAATGGAGTACCTACACAAGGGATTGCTCTATGTGACCTTTAATCCAATTAGAGACTACACAAAACAAGATTGAAAAAACATTCCTATACCTGTTCATGCCATCTGGAGGAAGAATATTTGTAGACTCCCAAATACGCTTCCAATCTTTTGCACGAAGTGTTTGTGGAGGAATATTACTCTTACTAGCAACATATTTAGGATGATCTGAGGGGAGAAATCGATGATGATTATCGAATATGGTCTTACACAAACTGTCAGCATACTCATGTACTAACAAAGGGCCACAAACAGGACATGCATGTTTACCCGATGTTTTCAAACCTATTAAAATATAAATAAAAGTTAGAATAATAAAGTCAATATTTATAATTAATATATATAGCCAATAGTATTAGAGTAGGGAGGTAATTAGAATTCTTACCAGAACAATCGCTGTATCTTGGAAAGTCATGCATTGTCCACATCAACACTGCTTTTAAGTCGAAGTATCGAGAGGAGGGAGGCCTACTAATGTCCACCACCACAACACCTCTCCATAGTTCCTCCAACTCATCAATCAACGGTTCAAGATAAACATCCATATGCTTGACTTTATGTTTCCCTAGAATTAGAAGGGATAACATATGCTGTCCCTTCTTGATCGCCATTGATGGTGGAAGGTTGTAATTCACCAACACAACTGGCCACACGCTGTATGCGGTGCTTTTGAAACCAAATGGATTCACTCCATCCATACCTAGGCCAAGTCTCAAGTTTCTGGGCTCTGTTTTAAAGCTGGGCCACTCATCTTCAATATGCTTCCAAGCAGGAGTGTCTGCGGGAATTCTCCACATGCCATCATCCAATCGATGTGAGGAATGCCATGACATGAGCTCTGCTATGGATTTGCACTTGAACATGTGTTTGATGCGAGGAATTATAGGAAAGTGTCGCAAGACTTTACGAGGTACATCAAAACTCTTCATATCTATTCTATACCTTGCTTCACCACAAGTGGAACAATGTGGAGCCTCCTTATACGTCCCACGAAAGAGAATGCAATCATTAACGCATGCATGTATGCGATCATAATCCAATCCTCCAAGAGATGTCACATAGCGCCTCGCTATGTCTCTTGAGGTGGGTAGTCTATTTCCCTTTGGAAGCATGTTTGATAATAGCATGCATCTAATATCATCAATTATAATTAGTCTTAAATCCTAAACCTTAAACCACTAATTCAAATTTGTAAGTTAGAATGCTTACTTCAATAATGCGTCAAGACTTGCATTGCTCCATCCATAAACTGTTTGTATATTGAGTAGTTCAAGTGAAGCACGTAAAATAGAGAATGTGCACCCTTCAAAAACCGGTGTCGATGAAGCCTTGTAAAGATGCTCTTGTTCCATATCATCATCGTCCATACCTTTGGGATCATCCTTAAAAAGATTCCACACCATATCATCAAACACTTCCTCTTCCACAACTTCATGGGGTGCAGGGCTATTGTCATCCCTTTCCCACTCATCTCTGACAATAGATCCCGAAGCTCTAGCATCATCTCGTCAACGCTTTGCGTGCTCTCGTCGCGAGTAGGGCACCATGTTAGGGTGTGGTGCTGCATCCTACTTCAATTAGAGTTTATATATTACAACTCTATTAATTTAATTTAGATACCATGAGTCATTTGAATACCATCAATTTACATCTACTCACCTCTAAACCTGTTTGATTCCATTCTCCATACATGGAGATGTGATTCAAGGTAATTCGACGTGCTCATACAATGCATCCTTGACATCGATTACACATACATTTGATCCGTTGTCCCAACCACACATCGCGATTATGATGATGCATTGTCTTATCTTCCCCAGAACTGCTTGAGGAGGTTGATGACATCCTATGTACAAACCAGAAAACACCAAATCATAATATGTTTTTAATGAAAGTATAAAAATCGCGTGTATTAACGCGGCTATTTCCTAAAAATTTCGTGTATTAACGTGGCTATTTCCTAAAAATCGCGTGTATTAACGCGGGTAATTCTTGCAAAACGCGTGTATAAATGCAGCTAAGTTATCATACACGCAAACATACACGCGTTTATAAACGCGACGATCTGTTTAAACTAGAAATAGCCCGCCTTCCCCAAATAAAGATTTTGAACTAACATATCTGTTCTTTTTTGTTTTTGCCTCTTCCAACAGAAACGAAACCTAAGTGCAAGGAGGGAGCAGAGAAGGAGCACACACGGGAGGAAACCGACCAAGAAAGAAGATTCACTTTTTCAGAGGTGAGTCAGTTTGTCCTTTGCCTTGTCTCCTTCCTCAGATTTGTTTATGCTATTTTCTCTTTGCTTTTTGGGTTTGTCTCCGTCCTTTTGCTTCTGTGCACACGATTTTGGGTGAACGATTCTGACAGGGGCGACAGTTGGCCTTTTATAAGGACACATTGTCGGAGGTCTTTCGCTTTCAAATTTTTTTTTGCACAGGTCGCGTGTAGAAACGCGTGTATAAACGCGTGTATCCTTTCTACACAAACTGTTCACGTGAATATACACGCGTTTCTGGACGGGTGTATACACGCGTTTCTGGACGGGTGTATACACGAGACTACCTTTCCTGTTTCTATGGTTTGCAGGCTGATAGGTGACTTGAATGATGATATTTGTGTGAGTCAAGAGACAGCCCATGATGTACATGAGGATTATTTTTGCAGATTCTTTATGGATATTCCAGGTTCTTCATCCGATCCATTTGCGTATAGCAATTGGCTAATGGAGATGCTAAATCATTTTGGATGCCATCCTGGTCCAGTTGAGCTTATAGAGTACATGTATGCCCATCCCCCTCCTTCCATGCCTGGTGTCTATACCCCTACCGTGAGTATCCAGGGCACTCCAGTGCCGTCTATGCCTACGAGTCCGATGAGACGGCATGCAGCTTCTCCTCTTCCACGTCCACCGAGGAGACATACCTCGTCCCAAACACACTCACGCACACCCTCACAGCCACCATCACGTGCTCCCTCAGAGCCACCGTCACGTTAGGGCTCACAGCCACCGTCACGTAGACAATCCCCCAGTCGTGACTCCACCCGCAGCAGTAGGAAGAGTGGGAGTGGAGGATGCGACGGGTGCTTTGGTGGGGGAGGTGGGGGAGGTAGTAGGTCACGCGGTGAGAGAGGAGATAGAGGGAGAAGAGTTAGAGGAGACAGTTCGGAAGAGGAGGAGATGAGAGAGAGGTGGAGGGAGTGATATGCTATGATGTGACGGATAGAGGCGGGATAGTGATGGATGCGAGGGGGAGGGAGGTAATGGAGTACATGCGTGGGGTAGTATCAAACTTGTATAGAAATTATTTTATTAAATTTAAAGATCAAAATAGCCGATTAGTTAGGGAGGTGATGGAGGCTGTACATAGTCGGTACCCCAATCCCCCACATGCTACATTCTCAGATGTATGAGGAAGGACGCGAATAAGGGAGATCTTAAGTAATAAAAGATCTCACCTTAAAAAACTCGCGTACGATGATGGGCTAAATGTAGCTGCGGGTGGCTATCCTGCCGAGAAACCTGCCACTGCGCACAAACACGAGTGGAAGGAGGCAAAGAAACGAGCAGAGGGTGGCGTGAAGAGCAAGCAGCATGTGGAGGTATGACGGATCCAGATGGAGACCATTGGATCTTCGCATTTCGGATCTGGCGGCGTCGAGTCATGGGAGGCAGTGTTCGTAAGTATCTTGCCACTTTATTTGATTTTTTACTTAATTCATTGATTCTATGATTGTTTTAATCTTACAAATTGTGTTGATTATGATACAGCGAGACGGGTTACGGGGAGAAAGCCCACAACCCATGATACTGCGTATGCTCGTGACACATGGGCCATCTTCATAGCCGAGGGACGTATTACGAACGCGCAGTTTGAGATGGCCATGAGACCATACGATCGATAGATACTTGAAAACTCTAAATGAATGATTTTGGTTTATTGAATTACATATATATATACTTATATACTATATATTACTTGAATAGGCACAAGCTGGTGATGATCCACCCGCCGCCACTGCAGAGGGTGGACGTGAGCACTACTCATCGGACATTCCGACCGATGTGAGCTCATCTGAGCATGGAGGGAGCACCGAGTCATCATCTGGGTCTGAGTAGTACTCAAACTTATAGTATCACATTCCATATTGAGGATATGGTTGTATATATTTTTTTGTAAACTGAAGCCATGGGCTACTTGGAGATATGGACTCCCTTGTATATATGTGTGAAATTTTGATAGTAATATTGAATCGTGAATCGATAGTATTACATTCATGTCGGTCTTGAATCGTGTATTGACAATGTATGCATTCATGTCATTCTTGTCTTAATCTTCCTCGTGGATATGTTCTTCGTGGATGGTCTAATACACCAAAAAATAAAAATCCAGAGAGTGTTATTGGGTGTTGGAATGCTGGAACAGCATTCAGGCACCAAATAGCACTCTCTGGATTTTTTTTTTTGCTCTCTGTTTGCATGTATAAACGCGTCAGAACTGCTAAAAGTCGCGTGTATATATGCGGAAAATCTGTAAAACACGCGTGTATAAATGCATAAAATCTGAGAAATACGCGTGTATAAGTGCATCTAAAGTAACAAAATGCGTGTATAGACGCTTGTATCAACGCGTCTAAATGCATCTGAACTGACAGAACGCGTGTATACGCCCGTGTATGAGCGCTTCTGAGCAGTCCTATACACGTGCTTTTACACGCATGTCTCTGGCTGCGCTGATACACGGGCCCGCTACTTTTTTTCACAAGTCATTTTTAGCGGCTAGGAGTGCGGGTATGAGCCCGATCCCTTGTAGTGTTTTACGATCATGTAAGCAAGTTATGTGTAACAATTGCATAGCTTTAGTGGGAGGCTAGAAAGATTTAGCTCGAGTCAAACATTCTAAGTAATTATGTACATTAGGAAATTTTTAGCCCAAGAGAAAAAACTTCTAAGCACTGATGCAAGTTGGAAAGTTCTAGATCAAGAGCCAAAACTTCTAGGAGCTAGCAAATAGAAGTTGAAAATTTAGTCTCTTGAAACAATACTCTTCACTTAAAAGAACCAAGACTCTTAGGCTTTAGATTAAGAGCTAGAATTTCTATTGAATGATGTATGAGATTTGAAAGATATTCCTATCGATCCACAACTACTAGGCAATGATGTAGGCTAGAAAGTTTTGGCTCAAGAGCCAAAAATTCTAGAAAGTGATGTAGGAGGTTGGAAATATTTAGCTTAGAAGCCAAAATTTTAAGGAAATGATGAAGGTTGAAAAGTCTTTACTCAAGAGGCAAATTTTCTAGGAGTTGGGGTTGGCATAAAGAGAACTGAATATTTGCCTCTTGAGCTAAAAGTCTTATAAATGGCTCAAGAGCCAAAACATTTAGTCAATGTTGTAGGTTGGTAATTTTTGGCTTAAAAGTCGAAACCTCTAGAGGTTTTAATAAAGAGGATAGGACTTTTGGCCATTAAGCCAAAGCTATTCTCACAAAAGAGCCAAGACCTTTACACAATAATGTAGTTGTCAAGTTTTGACTCAAAAGCGAAGGCCTCTAGGCAATGATGTCACTAGGAAGTTCTAGCTAAAGAACTAGAATTTATAGGGAATCATGTAGGTTGGGAAGTTTCATATCGAAAGGTAAAACATTTAGGGGTTTTCTTAAAGGGCATAGAAGTTTTAACTGTTAAGCACAAAGTCTTGGAAGTAAGCCAGAGAGCCAAGTCCTCTAGGATATAATGTAGATCAAAAGTTTAGGCCCCCGTTTTCATGAATAAAATGACCCCCGTTTTCTTTTCAAGCTTACAGTTTTTTTTACAAAATGGAATTAAAAAAACCCTTTTGTAAATGTTTTTCTGTAAATCTACCTTAAATTTTTGAATTTAAAATTCCCTTCATTTGAGCTCATGTGCTATACTTACATAGTTTTTGGTGAACCCCCGAGGCACTAATATAGCTTGGAAATTTGGTTCGAGAGGCAAAACTTCCAAGTAATGATGTAGGTTATAAAGTTTAGACATAATAGCCAGACTTTCTAGGAATTGTTCTAAAGAGGCTATAGGTTTTATCTCTTGAGCCATTACTCTTATAAAGTAGTCAAGAGATCCAAGACAACTAGGCAATGTAATGCACCTAGAGGCTAAGAGCCAAATATTGTAAGGAATGATGTATGTTGGAAAGTGTTAACTCAAGAACCCAAACTTGTAGGGAGAGGATAGAAGTTTTGATTCTTGACTAAAAACTCTTAGATATTAGTCAAAAAAGTGAAGTACAACAAGGAAGTCTAGGCTGAATAGAAAAATATTCTAGGAAATGTTGCAATTTGGTAAACTTTGCTCAAGAGCCAAACATTTCAAGGTTTGTCTTAGAGAAGTTTCAAATTTTGGCTCTTGAACCAAAACCCTTGAAAACTAGTCCCAAGGGGCAAGGCCTCTAAGAAATAAATCACGTAGTAAGTTTGTAATTCAATAGCCAAAAACTCTACACAATGATGTAGGAAGTTGGAGAAATTTCTCTCAAAGGTCAAAACTTTAAGGTATTGATGTAACCTAAATTGTTTTGGCTGAATAACCAAAACTTTTATGTAATGGCATAAAGAGGCTAGAATTTTTATTTATTGATACAAGATCCTTAAAATCCATAAGTCTAGGCAACAATGTAGCCATGAAAACTTCAAAGCAATGAAGAAGGCTTGAAAGTTTTGGCTCGGAAGCCTATCATTCTAGGTAGTTACTCAAAAGGGCTAGAGTTTTTGTCTCTTAAAGCAAGAAGAGTTTATGTCATATGCTAGCACTTATTCGCACAATGTAAGAATATGAAGTTTTGGGTGAGGAGTCTTAAGAATGGGCACAAGTAGACACTTACAATCATAAGCACAAGATTTGGAAAAGTTTTCAAAGATATACACATAAAAAGCATAATGTTTTTGACTAAAGAGCCAAATGTAAAGCTAAAGGTAAAGCATAACACAATATTATGCATTGGTTATATAGTTTCAAGCTAATCATTTTAGCACATAGAATAAGATATGTCAAATGAGCAAATGTAATGTCTATTATCATGATGATGTTTCTACATCAATCCATTACTTTCATTTTAGCACATAGAATAAGACATGTCAAATAAGCAAATGTAATGTCTATTATCATGATGATGTTTCTACATCAATCCATTACTTTAATTTAGCTTCTAGTTTTAAATCTACCATTATGAGTATACAATTTATGTAAAAACTACTTTTAAAATACTATTACAGTCCTCTTCAAGTGTGCGCTTTGTTTAAATTTATGTATTAGATGCTAGCAACACTTTGTCTATAAGAACTTGATTACAAGGAATCAAGATTAGTTAATTATATCTTTTTTTTTTTGAATTCAACTCCTCAAGGTGGAACAAATGTTTAGAATGGTGTTTCTCAACACTAGATACGCTGAGAGATACTATCTTTTTGGTTCGGTTCAACACCAGATACGTTCGGTTTCTCACATCAACATCAAAAAATTATCCCTAACTTCAAGGATACTTTGATATTATTGTTTAAGCTCTCTTCCATTCACATGTCAAGTAAGCTCTTATAGAAGTCCTCTTAAAGAAATTAAGGTTTCTTATGATAGCCTTTGAATACTTCCATCATACCCGAAGTGAAATCTCTAAATTGGTATTTCTCAACACCACCTATCTCAAAAGATAAGTTTCTCTTCCTTTTATTTGAGTTCTTGATGTTTACTCATGTCTTTAAATGTTTAACAATTAATTTGGCCAATCTAAAATATATTAAAGTATTTGGTAAATCCACATTTTCGTGTTGGGCAATCTCAAATGATTATAAAACTTTCCTCAAATATAATGATTGATGCTATAGTTTATATCATCCAATGTAAATTTGAATAAAAGTTGGGCCTCCAATTTTCTATTCAGACCAAAAATCTAATATCAAAGGACAAGTTTTTCCAAAATCGTCTTTTGCAACAACCCTTTTTAGTCCAAACATTTCCTTTCATTTTAAGTATATAGTGACTAACTATTGTTCAAGTTCTCATTTCTTCATATGTCAAGATTTTCCTAAATTGTCTTATGTGATAACCCTTTACCCTTACCCTCCCTTGACCTTTATGTCAAAATACTTCCATTAGCTTCAAATATACAATGACTTATTATTGTTCTTGTTCTCATTTTTCAGATGTCAAGTTAGATTTGTTAATAAAATCTTGGAGTCATTTTATTAGCTCCTCAAAGTGCTGACAATAAAAAATGATGTTTCACAACATGGCCTATCTCAAGAGAAAATATCCTCTTGCTCCTATTTTGAATTCTAGAGTACATGTACTGATATGTTGCTTCACACATAATGAAAGTTTTAATTTTTAAAACTCAAAATATGTAAAAGTATTTTCTAAACTCAACACAAAATTTATAAATATTTTAATCCAAATGCAACATTAAACCAAAAAAGAGGCTATCATTTTGGTATTTTGGCTAAATACTTGTGAGGTGGGAAATGGGTTTTTTCCAAATTGTCTAATATGGTGCTTTACACCAACCGAAATTATGCTCTTGTGAGAAGCTTAAAGCAAGAAATGCACAAAGAAGATGCAAAGAGTATGCATAAAAGAGGAGTAGCCTAAAGCTGAGTGCAACCTAGATCAATATATCCCAGATCAATGTGTAGTTTACTCACTACATTTAACATATGAGTGCTGCAAAGGTGGATTTGTGTTTGTGATTGAAGCACCTATGAATGTAATATGCACTTGGAAAACTTCATGAAGGTTCAATGCATGACAAGAAAAAATATGAGGGGATCAATTCAACGATTAATTGTGGATCTAAAAGTGTGCGGAACACACCTTGAGGGAAACACTAAGGAGATTGGGAGATATGAGGGTCACACAAAACTGAAAGTCCAAGGACAGAGAACTCATACCTCAGAGGTAACATATAAAAGGGCGAGGGCATGAGCCTCACACCTGCAAATTGATAGATCGACTGTTAGATGCTAGTTGTTATGTAAGTGTCAAGTAAATGAGGAAATATGTACACTGGTGGTTAAGGAATTCAAGGATACTTCTCAACTTGGTTTTCTCCAATCACATGTGCATGTGCCCCACAATTAGACTTGGCTTTCACGATGAGAAAGAAAGAGAGAAGAGATAATTCACCACATTAAAATCTTAGGGAATGAACTTTGATGGGGAGAATGAGAAGAACGTGGTCTTGAGAGTAGTGCCCCCTTTTATGTGATCCTCTTGGAATGGCGCCTTCTTAAGTAAGTTGTGTGCCTTTTCTCTTTTTCATAGCCCTCTTCTCTTCTCTTTTCCCTCTCTCTGGCTGCTGTTATGTTTCAGTTTCACCACACTCCTTGCTTTGGCTATGCCTTGTTGTGATGCGTAGGCTCTCGACTCTTCTTTGTCTTCACACTTGGGTGTTGTCTACTCTGCTGGTGCGCTAAGGACAACCCTTTCCTTGTTGTGCATAATTTGGGAACTTACCTTGCTACTCCCTTTGCTTAGCTTTCTTAGCCTTCACAGTCCCTCCCTGCTTCATAACCCTTCCTTGTGCTTGGCCTTGCGGCATCTTAGATCCGTGCCTTCTTCTTGCCTATGATTCACACCATGAAGCCTAGTTGCCTTGCTTCACTCTATGTGCCTTGCGCTCCCTCATAGCCCCTCCTTCTTCTTTCCTATTCTACATGCCGTGAATCTAGCGGCCTTGCTTTACTCCAAGGGCCTTTCACTCTAGCTCACAACCCCTCCTTATTTCCCATGCTTCATGCTATGAAGCTAGCCGCCTTGCTTCACTCCATGTGCCTTGTGTTGGATCACAACCCCTCCATCTTCTTGCCTATGCTTCATGTTGTGAATCCTAGCCGCTTTGCTTCTCCCCTCGCTTTTGGCAGCTCCCTTATCCCCCATGCTCTGAAGCCCTTTAGTATGATTTTGTCTTGGCTGCTAAGCACCTCTCCTTCACTATGCTATCAATCGTCGTAATACAAAACAAGAGGTCTTATGTGCCCTTAATTTTGAATAAGCTATGCATAGAAAATACGACACAGAAAATATAGACTTTGCACAAAACGATTGATAAGGAAAAGAATACGAAATAATGACTATGCACTATTATGCCATAACAGATTGAATATTGCAGATGCAAGATCCCCAAATGAGAACAGACTCGAAGATGTTAATCTAGGCATTAATTCTCTTTAGTTTTTGTAATTCAATATATACTACTACATGTCAAGGCTAGAACAGTGTAGAAAATTCAAGCCATTTATGTATGTTCGAAATGTGAAAAGCACTCGTCCATGAGGTGATGCTATAACACATCATTTCACATGTTACACATACAATGGAGTGTTCTTCTATAGGCTCACAAAGAAAACCAATCTACTTAAGGTATCCAATCCTGAGGCCCATACATTAGATTAATCATAGGATATGTTCTCTTTAGAGTTTTATACACACACATAAGTATGAGTGGAAAAATGTGTTGTATCTTATATTTAAAAGAGGTTTTCCTCAATAGTATCTTCTAAGAGGTGGCTCAAGGAGCATCTTGATTAATTGATGGTAGTTTCTACTATTTGTCGTGTGTGGAAGTTCCAAAGCTTGACAAAATTTTATACAAAACAATAGGTCTTTTGTGCCATTAATTTTAAATAAGCTAAGCCTAGAAAATACGACTGAGAAAACTAAAAACTTTGCACAGAAGGATTGATAAGGAAAAGAATAAGAAATAATATTATGTCCCATGATAGAATGTTTTAGGATTAAAAATTGCATATGCGAGTTTCCCAAATGAAAAACATACTCGAAGTTATCATTTACGTCAGTGAAATCCCTGATTGCCACTCACCCACTTCTCAGATACTTGGATCATCTTACCGCGCAGGACCTTCTCATTGGTCTTCAGGCATATGTAGATGACTCCTTCTTTATGCAGCATAATTCTCCATAGAAGTTGAAGACTCTTATGGACACTCTCTCTATATATGGCATGGCTGCTGGCCTGCATGTCAATTTTGACAAATCTAGCCTCATACCTCTGCATTTATATGATTGGCATGTTCTTTTATGGCCCGAACACATTATGCAACCCTATGATGTGGTCCGCCATCTTGGTTACCCTATTGGCTGCTAGTACATCACTAGGAAACAACAGTTAAAGTGGATTTTTGACAATCTTCATGCCAAGCTCCAATACTGGAAGCTCTCCACCTGGCCACTCCATGTTAGGCTCCGGATTGTCCAGTCGATTATCACGGCCTATGTTCAGTACTATTTGCCTTTGATACATTGGACCTCTCAGGACACTTCTGCTGTCATGTCTCAGGCTATGGAGCTATTATGGAAAACAAAGTCTTCTGTGCTAAAGCTTTAAGACTTATGCGGATGGCAAAAGTTTGTTCCCCGAGGATGCATGGCAGATTGCTGAATATTGGGCATCATGTCTTGGCAAGGAAAATTCCTCTCCTACTCACCTTTTTTCATCAGATGCAGCCATGGACTCATATGCTTGCAACCATGTGCACGGCCTTATGCACTTCTGGACATGGTGCATGGATCATTGATCACTGGGAGGTCATTTTGGGCAGATTTGTAGGTTCTATCCCGGGTTGCCCTTTTGCCACTTCACTTATTTTGCGATTGGAAACAGGTCCTTTTGCATGCTCATTGGGCACCCTTCCTTTTGCCTCATGCCAATTCCCTTCGGCAGGAAAGCATTTACTGGAGTGCTGTTTTTGATTCTCCATTGGCCCTACAAGAGCCGATTCGGGCATACAATCTCGGCAAATTGGGGATTAGGTGCATAAATGATGTTGTTGATGCTACTGGTGGTCAAATGCTTTTCTTCCCTCGGGCTATGGCTTCCTATCCACTAGCCATGCATCACAGGTTCATTTGGAGGAAAATTGCTGACTTGCTGCTGCAGTCTTTTCTTCCCATCCCTCCTTTATCTAATAGGGACAGATTACAGGATTGGCTAGGAATTTATTTTGTTTAGTTTTTGTGAATCAATAGCAACTTCTATATATCAAGACTAGAAAGCTCTATAAAATTTAAGCCATGTATGCATGTTAGAAATGTGAAAAACACTCATCTATGAAGTGAAGCTATAATACATCATTTCACATTTGACATGAAATGGAGAGTTCTAATATAGGCTAAATAAGAAAAGTAATCTACTTAAGGTATCCAATCTCCAGGCCCATCCACTAATAATTAATCATAGGATATGTTCTTTATAATTTTTTCCACATGCAGATCAGTATTAGTGAAAAAATGTGTTGTCAGAAGAGGTTTTTCTTAATAGTATCTTCTCAGAGGATCATAGGCACTCCTTCTTTCTCTTTCATTCTCAAGTCTCAACCTCTAAGACCTTATCTCATAAAGAACATCAATCATGCAAACACATGTGCAATGAGAGACATGTAACAAAGAGGCAAGTAGTCCAATTAAGTAGCTTTATGAGGATAGCAAGCCTTCTTGATTTATTATGGGAGATTGGCTATTTTGTTATAGAAGCAAGGGCTACATTATTGAAAACGCATAGCCATCTACTTTAACGCCCACATTCTTGAGCCTCTGCCACCATTGCCACAAGGCGAACTATGACGTGCTATTTGTTATCGCAGCAAGAGCCACATTATTGATAACATATAGCCATCTACTTGAACTCCCACATTCCTAAGCCTATGCCATTGTCAACAAGGCCAATGATAATGGGCTCAGCATTGGTGTGCATCTTCATCATGAGGGTCTACTGTTTGTTGTGTGGGGGTTTATAATCTTGACAAAACGTTATACAAAACAACCAAGATTTTGTGCACTTAATTTTGAATAAGATAGGCCTAGTAAAATAAGACTGAGAAAACTACAAACTTTGCACAAAAGGATTGATAAGGAAAAGAAGAAGAAATAATGACTATGCACTATTATGCCATGATATAATGTTTTAGGATTGAAAATTGCATATGCGAGTGCCCCAAATGAAAAACATACTCAAATTTGCTAATCTAGGCATTAATTTTGTTTAGTTTCTGTGAATTAGCAACTACTACATATCAAGGCTAGAAAGCTCTACACAATATAAGCCATTTATGTATGTTAAAATTGTGATAAACACTCGTAAATGAGGTGATGCTATAATACATCATTTCACATGTGACATTGAAGGGTTCTTAAGTAGGCTCACAAAGAAAATCAATGTACTTAAGGTATCCAATCTTGAGGCCCATCCACTGATAGGATATTCTCTTTAGAGTTTTGTCCATGCAGATAAGTATGCGTGAAAAAATGTGTTGTAGAAGAGGTTTTCCTCAATATTATCTTCTAAAGAGACTCATAGGTGCTCCTTCCCTTGCTCTCTTTCTCAAGTCTCAACCTGTAAAACCTTGTCTCATAAAAAAACATCAATCAACAAGACACAAGTACAATGAATCATGCGAACATATGTGCAATGATAGACACGCGGTGACAAATAGTCCAATTAAGTAGCTTTATTAGTACATCAAGCCATCTTTATTTATTATTGGAGATTGGCTATTTTGTTATAGCAGCAAGAAATGCCACATTATTAATAATGTATAACCATCTACTTGAACACCCATTTTCCTGAGCCTATGCCATTATCGACAGGCTTGGCATTGATGCTGTTGGACTATATATAGCGCACCCTAACTTGACCTTGATCTCACCTATATATACCTATGCATTATCAATAATATACACTACTTTCGGAGCAATGTCTCGTGTACCTCTCATTCTCTCTTGCTCTTTATCATATCTATCAACATGGTATGAGAGCGAGTTACGCTTTTAACAATGTAGAAGATTGGTTTGAACAATTTTGGACGTTTTTGTTTTGCACTAAATTATGGATTTTGTTGTTTTGTTTCAGTAAAAAACTATGGTTATCTGTGTAAGTATCTATGATTTCTCATGAAACATCACTTTTGTCCTTGTTGTGTATTGAAACAAGTTGTAGGATTTTGACCCCCTAGGCTTACCGACAAATTTTGAGGGCCTTCTTGTCCAAATTTGAACATTTGGTTGACAAACAGGATAATATATGGTATTTGTTGCATGCTTGAAATCATAGAGCCACTCGGGCCCTCGATTTTGAATGAAAGTTTTGATTGTTGTTGTGTTATATGCAGTTTTTGGGTGTTCTGCATGCATCATCATGCAGAAGTTTCTTGAGCTTTTTCACTTCTTATTTTTTATTTGGATCTCTATTTTTGGTGATGGCATGCCCTTATGCATATACACTTTGGGTACTTTTTCCTATTTTTGACATATTATTCTTTATATCTAAAAAAGCATTAACAGTGTTATTGCATCATTTTTCTTCTGTCCATAGCGAATATTTCTCTTATTAATGGTTATACTTCTAGTCAACACTCTATTCCTATTTTTCAAGGCCATGGTTTTCTTGGTTGGAAGGCAAAGATGACTTTGAATCTTGAAGGTGACGATCTTTTTGATATTGTATATGGAAATTCTCCACGTCCTTAGCGACCTATTGATGTTACTAGTTTACTTACTAATGGGAAGTTATTTAGTGATTGGCAAATACTTTCATCCGAATGGACAAAGAAAGATAAGGTTGCTCGATGGTATTTTTTGTCTGCTCTTCATGATTCTCCTATGTTGGATGTATTTAATCTTCCCACTTCCAATAATATTTGGAAATATCTTATTTCTACTTTTGAGAAGAAATCTATCATCAAAATTCTATATCTTCATAATATGTTGAACAGGTTGGATTACAAAGTTTCTACTTTTATGAAGAAATCTACTTTTGAGAAGAAATCTATCATCAAAATTCTATATCTTCATAATATGTTGGACAGGTTGGATTACAAAGTTTCTACTTCTATGACTTCTCATATTGAATCATTCAAAGAAATTGTTAATCAACTTGCTGCTCTTGGTGCTTCTACTGGCACAGGACCTCAACTTGTTGCCTAGTTTCTTCACACTATCAAAGATGAAAAATATGATAATATTTTCATGATTATTTCTTACAAAGATGGTATTGATCTTGATATTGCTTGCCTATCAAAGATGGTATTGATTTTGATATTGCTTGCATATCTCTTATTGAATATTCATAGTGTCATGAATTACGTGCAGAGCCCTCTGCAGATGCTCTTCTTACCTGTCACTTAGATTATTCCGAGGATGATCTTCTTACCTCCAAAAGCTCCCCTTTTCACGGTTCTCTCGTGGTGGAAATCGTTTTCTCATGGGGGAAGCTGTAACCTATAATATGGTTCTAGTAGCAGGTATTGCAATTATTGTCACAAAAATGGACATTATGAATATGATTGTTTTTCCAAACTATATGATGAACATTGGTTCTCTCGATCTTATAAGAGATCAACCACAAGTCCACCTATGGCATGTACATATTATGGTTGTACAAATCATCCCACTTCTTAATGTCTAAAGAAAAAGTATAATGATGAACGTAATCAAGCTTATGCTATCGATAACTCTCATGATGATATTGATCATGAGAAGATGAATTGTGTTAACCATCATATTTCATCAGATCAAGTGCTTCTTGTTCGTGATGGTGCTACATTTATAGTGGATTTTGGTGCCACTGGTAACATGCCAATATCAAGCTCAATAGCTTCATAATTATCATGCTTTACCAATAAAGAAGATGGTTTATCTTGCTGATGAGAATACACGTCAATTTATGGGTATTGGTGATCTTTACGGTTGCGAACACACTCCTCTACTTGAATTTTGCGAGGTGTTTTACATGTTCCTAATCTTCAATGCAATCTTTTATCAGTTTCTTGTCTTGTGGATCTTGTTTTTTTTTGGGTTTTGACCATACTCAATGTCGGGTTGAGAAGGGTGGACATACCTTAGAAAGTGTGCCTTATCAAGGTAATCTATTTGAGCTTTCATTAATAGATGATGTAGCTAATGTTGTTTCTTCACTAGTCAATCATGATAGCAAACTGTGGCATTCTTCACTTGCCCGTGCTGACTTCTCAAAAATTATTGATTTATATCATTTTTAATTAGTGCGTGGTCTTCAATTGAAGCCTCGCTCAACTCTTAGTGTCTATGAACATTGCGCTTTGGGCAAACATCACCGAAAACCTTTTATTTCCTCCACTTCTCATCACTCTCAAGATCTAATAGAGCTTATTCATATTGATGTTTGTGGTCCATTCCCTCCATCCTACTTCAAATTCCTCTATTCTCTTATATTTATTTGATAACACCTTATGGCATTGATAATGGTCTATCAAAGATGTTTTGGGTAGCCGACATTTCTTACAAAAATTTATATTCAAAATTATTTACCTACAAATTCTCCTTTTGGTAATATTCCCATTGCAAGTTGGATAGGTACAACACCCTCTCTCATTTATGTGTCTTTGGTTGCATTACCTATATTCATGTTCCTAAAGAGACACGAACAAAGATTGATCCTCCTACTAAGAAGGTCATTTTAATTGGGTATCTTGATAATTCCAAAGGCTATAAGTTTTATGATCCTCTCTCCAAGAAGGTCACTTTAAGTCATCGTGATGTAATTTTTGATGAACATACTATGGGTGGTGAATGGTCCATTGATGCATTTGATGATTAACAAACCATTCTAACTTTTTTTCCTTTTCTGGCAAATGAATCTCATATTATTGATTCTCAAGTTGATGTCTCTATTCCACTCTCTTCACTGGATTGTGACAAAAATAGCCGTGACATTGATATCTGCATTGATCTTCCTATTAAAGATGAACATGGTTCTCATACTCATTGATTATGATGAGATTGAATTTGATGCCATGCCCATTATTGAAGATCGTATTACCTACATGCAAACTATTTCTTCTCCACAAAAGGATCAATGGTGGCAAGATGCTATGCAAGCTGAGTATGATTATCTCATCTCGAAAGGTACTTGGATTCTAACTGATCTTCCTCATGGACGAACACCTATCAAGTGTAAATGGGTGTACTAGACAAAAGTTAAGACTGATGGTTCTTTTAACAAATTTAAATCTCGTTTAGTTGCCAAAGGACACTCTCAAGTAGCAGGTGTTCCCTATCATGATACATTCTCACCTATTGTTCACATGACAATACGTGTTCTTTTGGCATTTGCCACTCAATTTGATTTAGAAATTCATCAAATGGATGTTAAAATAACTTTTCTCAATGGTGAATTGAAAGAAGAGATATATATGGAACAATGACTTGGTTTTGTTATACCAGGAAAGGAACATCTGCTCTGCATCTTCATCGAGCTCTCTATGATTTGAAACAGGCTTCTCATGCATGGTACTTAGAAATTTATGCCTTTCTTTAATCACATGGATTTGCTTCATGTTCTTCTGATCCAAATTTTTACTTGGAACAAAAATACCACTTATTTATTATTATTACTTTATATGTAGATGATACCATCTTGGTTGCCAATGATTTATCCTTCCTTCTACATACTAAGAAGATTTTATCCTCAACATTTGAAATGGTGGATCTTGTTGAAATTCATTCTTGTCTTGGCATTCAAATCCAACAAGCTTGCGAGAAAGATATTTTGCTTCTTCGACATACAAAATTAATTACTGACGCTCTTGCAAAATTTCGATTGGCTGATGCACATTCGGTATCTACTCCTATTGTTATGCATTCTTCTAAGAACATGCCTTCAAAATATGATCATCCTTTGATGGATGATTTCCCATATGCAAACCTAGTTGGTTGCCTATAATTGATTGGTCTGAATACATGCCCTAATGTTCTCTTCACGAAAAATCTTCTTGGTCAATATATGGCTCAACTTTCTCATGGAAATTAGATTGATGTAAAGCGTGATTTGAGGTATTTAAAGAGCACTAAAGATCATGACCTCCTCTATTGTCGATAGGCATCTTCATCTCACTCTTCACCTTTATGCCTAGTTGGTTATTGTGATGATGATTAGGCAAGTTCTAATTCTTCAATGAGATCTACAAGTGGAAATTACTTTTTGGTCAATGGATGCTTGGTTTCTTGGGCGAGAAAGAAACAACATTGTGTTGCAGTTTTAACTACAAAAGCTGAATATGTAGCGACATCATTAGCACCTCATGAGTTGATATGGTTACGTCAGTTACTTTTAGACATTGGGTATCCTCCACCTTCTAGCACTCCTCTTTGATGTGATAATCAAAGTGCTATCAGTCCTTACAAAGGATTATGTTCAGCATAGCAAAATCAAACACATTCCTACTCATTATCACTATGTTCACCAATAAAGTGATGAGGAAGGGATCTATTATGGTTGAATATTGCCCAGCTAATCAAATGGTTGCAAATATTCTTACGAAGGGACTTGGTGAAGCTTAATTTACTTAATGTCTATGCAATGAACATGGAGTGACAATCGAAAATTCTTTAAAATCATCTATGATCATCATTGTATATATTAATTCAAAAGTTAGACACATGCACCACACAGCATATTCATCCACAATTTATGGACATTGATGTATATATATATTATTGAGAACTTATCACATTCATGCACATTTAGATTATCACATTCGTATATAAATTTTCATAGATGTATGTTAAAGCTCATGTTTTTCCCTTGTACTCTCCAACAAGGGTTTTTTCATCCGTAGTAGTAGCTAGAGACCCTAGTTTGAGAGCGGGTTTTGGACTATATATAGTTCACCCTAACTTGACCTAGAGCTCACCTATACCTATGCACTATCAATAAAATACATTACTTTGAGAGTGATGTCTCGTGTATCTCTCTTTCTCTCTTGCTCTTTATCGTATCTGTCAATAGGCATGCTTATGGTAGGCTGTAGCATCGACGAAGCCCAATACTAGGTTGTCATTATCTGCATGGAAGGTGAAGCCCTGAATGTAAGCGATGATGTCGTTGATACAAAAGAGTGTGCCCTGGAACGGGCCGCTTGCTCTGGATCCCGTAATGTTGGCAGTGCATAGGAACTTGTAGACGCCAGTGGGGTTGAATTGGAACTGCAAGGTGTTGGTTGCGACATCATAGGTAGCGCCACTTAGTAGCTCCACTTGATGAGCCGAGTGCCTAAAAGGATGTCAAAGTAGCCTGGATCTCATGTGGTTACAGCTTCATCGGCATACCCTTCAAGGTCACATGCATGACCTCCATGCCTACGCGATGCTGCTAAGCCACCATAGCTGATCTAATGATAAGACTGGGCCTTACTATTAGAAGTGGAAATTGTAGGTGGGCTACGAGCCATGATGCAGAGTGAGAGTAGCCACCTCCTCTTTATACAAATGATGTAGTGCAGCCCACTACACAACGTTGCCGTCCATACTTTAAGAGGGAATAAAGTAAGGCCTAGGTTGTTGACCGAGAAGAAGAGAGAGATGAGAGACTCTAAACATAGCTCCCAAATTGTGTGGAAAGTACACTGAGGCTAGGTATATATAGGGGTTAGGTTGGGTAGGCTATATATAGCTCTAACACCCTTGCTCAAACAAAGGTCTCTACCTGTGGATGAAAAAACCTTTGGGGAGTAACAAGGAGAAAACCCAAAGTCTCGATATATACCAACCATTGTATTATTATATTTGAAGTGTTACAAGTACAATGGTCACATAAAGACCCTTCAGAGCCTTTAGAGCTATGGAAATATTACAATGAGCTCGAGATGTATGGTTGAATGGCATGGGAGAATAATCCATTTTTCACCGAGAAGGAACCAACAAGGTCTATATTTAAAGACCCCCAATATTGATAAAGCTCCAAGGAGTCTTGGAAATATATAAATTTATAATGTAGAACTATATGGTACTACCTGCTAAAAATTTGTATGAGTTATGCACACAACAATGTCTTTAGAGATGGTTCGTGATGCCACTCTTTGGACAACATGAACATGTACAAAATGTTTTATGCACAATATAACATACAAGAACATGCGTGCACACACAAATACAAAGCCAACTTAAACAAGGGGCCCAAGCGTTAATAAAGTATGTGGAGCAAAACTGCCCACAAAGTTGGCTTAAACAAGGGGACCAAACGGTTATAAAGTATGCAGAGCAAAACAGCCCATGAAGTCAACTTAAACAAGGGGCCGAAGCGGTAATAAAGTATGTGGAGCAAAGTTGCCCATATAGTCGACTTAAACAAGGGACCCAAGCGCTAATAAAGTATGTGGAGAAAACTGCCCACAAAGTCCGCTTAAACAAGGGCCCAAGCAGTAATAAAGTATGTGGAACAAAATTTTCTAGTCTGCATCAAATCACAACCAGAGATATAATAGAAATGCCACAAGTGATATAATCGAAATCCCACACTTAATAATGAGAGCCACCCTTGTGTTATGAGGCAAGGTATACATGCCGCGATTATCTACAAAAAATGACTTAAATAAAAGGTCAATCATGATGACTCAGAATATCATTCCTTTTGTGATTTATAATTTTGACTTCTTAGCAACAACAAGAAAAGGTTGAATTTGTCAATTTAAATCACTATAATAGATTTAAATCATAATCACAATTTAAAAACATAGGGTTAGATTGCATCCCTAGAATGTCCATCTTGAAATAAGTATAACGAGATAAATATAGAAAAGACGTAACAACATCCATGCCCCTACTAAAAATCCATAAGAGTCGAGGTGGAGATGACCACCACTAGAGAAAGGAATTCGGCATGCCTTTGTGGTGCTTTCCTATGTGATGTGACAAAAGAACATGGTGGTTGTTCCAAGAGCTTCCAAAAGTACAAAGATCTTCATGTCTTCAAAAACAAGAATAATGCATAGATAGTCGTGCTTTCCATGTTAAATTTGGAAATCAAGGGTGAACATTATTTGCTGATAGTGGGAAAAGTCCATAGTAATACTTATTGTCCGCATAGTATATCAACATCGATAAATACTATAAAGTCTATCATGATCTCATGGTAAAGAAGACCAAAAACATCTACAATATATAGCCATAGATCAACTCAACACAAATCTCTTTGATGATTTTAGAAATCTTCGTTGCCTAAGAAAAGAGAAAACACAAATCTCTTTGATGATTCCTACTACATAACCTTGCTTTGGCCACCTAAAACTGAAACAAAGAGCATATATCTAAAGATAAAGCTTCTCCAAATCTCTAGTTATTCCTACTTTAAGAAGGATATTCATGCATGAGGCACATGTAACCGTAGCCTCATTAGAGAAAGCCACATGCAACCATAGCCTTGTTAGAGAAATTCACATGTAACCAAAGCCATGAAGTAAATTTTTTTTTAAAAAGGAAAGGAAATCTTTGAACCTAATTAGAAAAAGAGAACCATCCAAAATGAAAAATATCTAAAAGAAAAGCATTTGTGAAATTTGACGTTAATACTTTTTGAAATAGAATTTAGAATTAATGAATAAAGCAGTTACTCTCAATAGAATTTGTTGATTTTAAACTTGTCAAAAGAATACTCTTAATCATGTATAATCACATATAAATTTATTATGATGATTAAAATCAAAATAACAATATCAAAGGGAGTAGATTAGAATTGTGCACCTGATCAGGAAGCTATCTCATTGTTGTAAAAAATTGGTAGTGCAACATTTGAAGAATTTGAGATAACAAGAAACTTCATAAAGCCTTTAAACTCCCTAAAATGACAGATCATTGAATTTGGATATCGTATGAGAAAGTTATAATCGTTTGAAGAGTGTAGAATTCTCTGCATGCACAAGTTTTCTGCACGTGTAGATTTTCGCATGTGCAATGGGCACAATTGCACTCTGATACCATGTTGACAAAGAAGAATAGAGAGATGAGAGACTCTAAACATAGCTCCCAAAGTGTGTGGAAAGCACACTGAGGTGGTTAGGTATATATAGGTGAGACCTACAATTAGGTTGGGCATGCTATGTATAGCTCCAAAATATGTTATGCTCTTCCACTACTACATGCTGCATGCCCAATCATCAACTTCAAGATTTTGGCAACCTAAGAAAAAAAAACTAGGGTTTTATTAGTAAATACAATCCGATGAGTAAAATAAAGCCATTCTCCTCATGGAATTCCTTATCGTCGAGGGCAATCCCAATTGAGGGAATGGGCAATGTCATAGGAAAGGCTGTCACATAAGGGACCAGTCCATTGTGTTGAATGCCAAAAAAGGTGATAGTTATGTGAGAGTATTGATGATATATATGGCAATGAGAGGCAGGGTAAGGGTGCCAAGATCTGGTGTTGTGTATGTCTTATGATGTTTGCAAGAAGTTACTTGAGCCTCTCGAATAAGGAATATACATGTCGTAGAAAATGTGGTTGGACAATGTCATAATTTAGCTGAATTTGAAGCCTCATACTTTGAGAATATTGACGCCCTTTCTCATCATAATCATCACTTCCATCATCATGTTTGTTATCATGGTCATTATGTTCACACTTAATTTCAAGTAGTGTAATGGATTTGTGTACAACTACATTTGTCTAGCATAGCAATTATGTGTGGGTTTAACAATAGAAACCCTCAGTATGTAAAGTGTTGTGTAGGGTATATCTTGTGTGCGGTAACATTATAACCAAGAAGGTTATTATGAAGAATGCTTGATACTAGTATTGTAGAGAAAAAAGGTATTGACTTTGGAAAATAGATTTTTGCTTCTCACTAATAACTTATAAATAAATTGGTTTTAGTGAAATATGCATGAGACTAGATAAGAGTTAAGAGAAAATAAAGGGCCTAAAAAAGGGTGACATTATCTATGCTTATTTTCCCGTCTCTTGAGGTCATTTGGCTAAATTCCTCAATTTTTTTATAAATTAACTAGAAAACATCTCAAATATTTTTTTTAAATAAATCAACTACAAACACCTTTAAAAAAATTTAAGCACATCGAAAATGCTATGAAGAATCCAACCATATTTATGTAATATATTTGTAAAATTGTTTAGTGATGTTTACATAAAAACTGGCAACATTTTCAACCCGCATTACATAATGTTGTTTTTGGTATTTTTACCATTTTTTTGAAAAGTAAATTTTCTCTTTTGGAAATTTTTAAAGAAAAAAATATTACTCAAAATTTTCTATATATCTAAAAATAAAACCTAAGAAGTTTTGTCAAGTTTTACAATCATGTGAGAAAGTTATGTATGAAAATTGCATAAAATTGTCTAGAACCAGTTTTGTGGCTCAATTACAAGACTAGTGTTAATGTGCTAATCACCATAGACATACACAGATTTAGGATACCCATGTTTCTCAACAAATATTAAAAATATTTAGCTCAAGATCTAAAAATTCTAAGCATTAATGATGTAGGCTAGAAAGTTTTGTCTCAAAAGAAAAAACTTTGTGGTGGCAAGGATGCTAGTTGGAAAGATTTACTTCAAGATTCAAATCTTCTAGGAGTTGGCATAGAGAAACTTGAATATTAGGCTCTTGAGCCAAAAATCTTGCAAGCAAATTAAAGGATCCAAAACTGCTAGTAGGCAATAGGGCAAGTTCTAAGTTTTAGCTCAAGTTCCCAAATTTCATGTGAATGATATGAGAGGTTGGAAAGATTTAACTTAAGAGAAAAAACTTCTAGCTAATGATTTAGGCTAGAAACTTTTGTCTCAAGAGCCAAAACTTCTAGGAAGTGATGTAGGTTGGAAAGTTTTAGCTCATGAGGCAAGGAATCTATGAACTGGCATATAGAAGTTGTATGTTTTGGCTCTTGAGCCAAACTTTTGGAAACCAGTAAACAAGAGGCAAGACTTTTAAGAAACAATGCATGTGCTAAAATTTGATTTAAGAGCCAAAACTTATAGCTAATGATGTGGTAGATCAAAAAGCCTTTGGCTTAAGAGCCAAACTCTTGTGGGCAATGACGAAGGCTCTAAAATTTTATCTTCATAGCAATTATTTCTAGTGGTTTGAATAAAGTGAGAACAAGATATTTGGGTCTTCAGCCAAAAGTCTTTAAATGGCTCATGATCCAAAACATTTAGGCAATGTTGTAGGTTGGTAATTTTTGGTTTAAAAGTCAAAACCTCTAGAGGTTTGATTAAAGAGGATATGACTTTAGGATAAGACTTTTGCCTATTAAGCCAAAGCTATTCACAAAAGAGCCAAGAATTTTACACAATAATGTAGTTGTCAAGTTTTGACTCAAAACCTAAGACCTCTAAGAAATGATGTCACTAGGAAGTTCTCGCTAAAGAACTAGAATTTGTAGGAAATCATGTAGGTTGGGAGGTTTTATATCGAGAGGTAAACCTTTAGGGGTTTTGTTAAAGGGCATAGAAGTTTTAACTCTTAAGCACAAAGCCTTGGAAGTAAGCTAGAGAGCCAAGACCTTTAGGACATAATGTAGATCAAATGTTTTGGCTTAAGAGCCAAAATTTAGAGGCAATGATGTAGGTTTGAAAGGTTTGGATGAAGAGACAAATATTTTAGGGTTTGGTTGAAAAGGATAGAGCTTTGGGTCTTAAGCCAAATCTCTTTGATACTAGTCAAAGTACCCAAGACCTCTACATAATAATGTAATTGTGGGAGGTTGATTGAGAGAAGCTATCAACTTTGGCTCTTAATTTGAAAGTAGTCAAAACAACAAATAAATGTAGGCACTAACATGGCTTGGAAATTTGGGTCAAGAGAAAAAAATAGATGTAGGCCATTAAGTATTGGCTTAATAGCCATAATTTCTAGGAATTTTTCTAAACATGCAAGAGGTTTTAGCTTTTGAGCCATAACTCTTATAAAGTAGTCAAGAGAGCCAAGACCAATACGAAATGTAATGCACCTAGAGGTTAAGAGCCATATATTCTAGGGAATGATGTATGTTAGAAAGTTTCAACTCAAGAACCCAAACTTGTAGGGATAGGATAGAAGTTTTGATTCTTGACTAAAAACTCTTAGAAAAAAACCAAAGACCTCTAGGATATATTATAACAAGGAAGTCAAGGTTGAAGAGCCAAATCTTCTAGGAACTATTTTGCAATTTGGTATCTTTGATTCAAGAGACAAATCTTTCAAGGATTGAGTTTCAAATTTTGTCTCTTGAACCAAAACTCTTGGAAATGAGTCCCAAGGGGCAAGGCCTCTAAGAAATAATGCACGTGCTAAGTTTGGAATCAATAACCAAAATCATTACACAATCATGTACGATGTTAGAGAAATTTCTCCCAAAGGTCAAAACTGCTATACCCCATGAAGATATATTTTAAAGCCTTTTCTTTAAGCTTATGTCTGTGTTGTGCTAATACATGCAAACCCTTTGTTCCAGGCAATTGGAAATGTGTCTGGAAGCACTACCGCTCAAGTAAGCTCAAGGCTGCAGATCCCTGTATGTAGGCTAAAATGTTTTGTCTCAATAGCCAAAACTTTTATGGAATGGCATAAAGAGGCTAGAAACTTTAGGTATTGATACAAAAACCTTGAAATCCACAAGACCTATAGGCATTAATGTAGCCATAAAAACTTCAAAGAACTGATAAAGGATGGAAAGTTTTGGCTCAGAAGCTTGTCATTATAGGCAATTTCTCCAAAAGGCTAGAGTTTTTGGCTCTTGAAGCATGAAGAATTATGCCACATGCTAGCACTTATTGTCACAATGTAAGAATAGGAAGTTCTGGTTGAGGAGTCTTAAGAGTAGGCACAAGTTGACATTTATAATCTTAAGCACAAGAGTTGGCAAAGATTTCATAGATTATATACACATAAAAGGTATAACATTTTTCACTAAACAGTCAAATCTAAAGGTAAAGGTAAAGCATAACACAATATATATTATGCATTGGTTATATGGTTTCAAGAGCTAATCATGTTAGCACATAGAATAAGATACGTTAAATGATCATACATAATGTCTATTATGATGTGATGAGTTTTCTACAATTACTTTAATTTAGCTTCGTGTTTTAAATCTATCTTTATATAAGTATATAGTTTACTTAAAAAATATTTTAAAAATATTATTAAAGTCCTCTTCAAGTGCATCCTTTTTTTAAAATTTATGTATAAGATGCTAGAAGATGTACTATTTTTAAAATAATATTAAAGTCCTCTTCAAGTCCTCTTAATGTACAAGTTATCTTTGTAAAAATATATTGCTTTATCTTCGATTCGGTTTTTTACATTAACATCAAAAGATTATCCCTAACTTCAAGGATACTTTGATAATATTGTTCAAGCTCCCTTCCATTCACATGTTAAGTAAGCTTTTATAGAAGTCCTCTTAAAGAAATAAAGCTTTCTTATCAAAGCCTTTGAATACTTCCATCATACCCCAAGCTGTGAAATCTCAAAAATGGTATTTCTCAACACCAACTATCTCAAAAATAAGGATCTCTTGATTTTATTTGATTTATTGATGTGTAATCATGTCTTTCAATGTTTGATAGTAAATCTGGCCAATTTAAAATATATTAAAGTATTTGGTAAATCCACATTTCCATGTTATGCAACCTCAAATGATTACAAAACTTTCCTCAAATATAAGGATTGATGTTACAGCTTATATCATCCAATGTAAATTTGAAAGAAAACTGGACCTCTAGTTTTCTATTTGGGCCAAAAAATCTAAGATTAAAGGATACATTTTTCAATAATCGTCTTTTCCGACAACCCTTTTTAGTCCAAACATTGCCTTTAATTTGAACTACATAGTGACGAACTATTGTTATAGTTCTCACTTCTTCATAGGTTAATATTTTCCTAAATTGTATTATGTAATAACCCTTTACTTTACCCTGACCTTTATGTCCAAGCATTGCCATTAACTTCAAATATACAATGAGTCATTATTGTTCTAGTTCTTATTTTTAGGACGTGAAGCTATCTAAAAAAGATCTAGATCCTTCATTTACACTGTGAGCACTTTCAATTTAGCGCCATGGTCTTGTGTGTCATGGTACGTCTATAGTGGGCTGGCTGGGCTGTTGTCTCACGCCACAAACTTCTGTGTGTCTTGGTCTGTAGATGAGGGAGGAGGTTGACGGGACTGGCGAGGGCTGCGCTAATGGGAACAAGGGCCTGGGGGCAAGCCATGGTCTTGTGTGTCTTGGTCTGTAGACGGGGAGGAGGTTGACGGGACTGGCGACGCCGTATGGAGACCAGAAGGCGATACAGTGGGGGGTGGACGCAGTGACGTCATGGAAGTTGGGTAGTCGGCACAATAGCGAGTGGAATGTTCGACAGGGAAGGGGGCAATTCAGAGATGAGTAGTCACAGGTGTTGGGCTCCATCAAACGGCAATGGAAGCGGTACACTTTGGGAGGTGCATGGCAAGCCCTTCACTAAGGGTGACGTCGTGCTTAGTTAGGATGTATGTCGCCCTTATTTGGGGATGCGTTAGTGGGGGTGGGGTGACCCCCCTAAATCACACCTGAGTGGGGGTGGGGCTGGGGTGACCCCCCTAAATCACACCGGAGTGTCCACCCAGCCACTACTTATCCCCTCTATCGTCGGTGCTCCTAGGATCCTTGACCTGGCACTCGATTGCCACACCCTCTCTCCCTCACTTTCTTCCCTCTCCCACCTCTCTCTTTTCTTCGCTTATCCTTAGCCACCCTCTCTCGCTCTCTCTCACTCACTCTCTCACACGTGCGCCCCCTCTTCCCCCTCCTCCTTTCTTTTGCCCCTCTCACTACAAAATATAACAATGCAAAAAAACGTCTCATAAGCGACATTTTAAGTGTCACATAAATGACGCTTATCATTGCTTATACGATGCCCAATGGAAATTTTGTTTTCCCTCCGTGCGCAATGGGAAACACAGGAGATTATGTTATATATTAGAGACCTAATTAGGCCAAAATATTATCCCTCTCTCTCTGATACATACACTTACACACACAGACACACTCTCTCCCCTTTATACATACACTATCTCACACACACACACTTTCTCTCTCTCTCTCCCTCCCTCATAAACATACTCTCTCCCCCCCTCATACATACACTCTATTAAGTCTCCCTCATACATTCTCTCTCTCTCTCTCTCTCTCTCTCTCTCTCTCTCCTACTGTAACATACTCATATGTACGTATTTTTGGGTCCATTTGACTCGAAGATTTTTAGCATCTATATTTAATATTGAAAAGTACGAAATACTTAGAGGACATAAAAGATTAAGTCTGGTCACAAATTTAGTAATTTAGATATGTCGATTTTGGGCTGTCTTTTGTAAACGATTTCTATTCTATACTTAACCCTATTAGATAATGTATAAGAGGGTCATAGTGAGTAGTTTAGCCTAAAGGAAACTCATATGGGGGTTTACATAGTAAATATAACTGCAACGAGTGCTCGAAACGGGGTCCATACACCAAATTAACCCTTAATTTTCAGTAACGGCCTCGCATGAGGGTGTAGAAAACTTTCTTTCTAAGAGAGATGAATTAAAGAAAGTTAGTTCATCATAGGACGAACAAAGTCCGTGTTGAGATAATTGGGAGATACCGCATGGGGTGGCCAGTATTCGCAAAATGTATCTTCTCTAATTTGGTTCAAGTTCATGTTCTTTTAGAAGGGATTTTCTATCCTTGACTATTTCATGCACGATAATCTACTAATTCTCGTGGGGTATTTTTTTGGGGGGACTTCTTCTAGAGCCTTGAGGATTTTTGTGCAAGATAGAGAGAGAGAGAGAGAGAATTTGAGATTCGGGCCGGCCATCCTTAGACAAGAAACACCGGATAGAGAAATGATTTATGCTCTCTAGGAGCCATTTGGTAGAACTTAGAGTGGACAAGATTTATTAGAGGCATACCCAGGATAGCCACGTCCAACGTGGTGAGATTGGGTGGACGGGTGTCAGAGAAAGGCCCTATTAGCTAGATCTTTTGATGGTGATTCTCTGTCTGATTTTGAGATTTTGTATTGACGAATATTATTGTTACTATGAATTTGCAAGCGATTATGGTTTATTGAAAATCTCTTCATTTTTTAAAGTATGCGTGATTTTTCTGTAAGTTTTGAGAGATTTTGTGTTAGATCATGGAACAGAATATGGGTACGTTTCAATTAGTATCAGAGCCTAGGTTGGTCAATCCGAACTTAATTGCGGATATTGTAGGTCTTGGATGACTAATATTATTTTTTGTTTTTCTGATACAGCCAGGAGTTTCTTTCTCTTGAGAATTGTTTTGCAATTTTGCTGTGTAGTCACAAGATGGCTACACATCAAACAAATTCATTAGTCAACCTGGGGCAAGAAGAGGAGATTTTACAAGGATTATTGTGTGTGGGTGTAACTCCAAAGGAAGTTATCAGACTTATTGACATGAATCAAGAATTGGAGGAAAGAATGAGAGCCATCCATGTGCTCGAGCTTCCATGAATTTGAATGAAGAAGACAGAGATGACCGAGAAGATGGGGAGATGGGAGATCATCTAAATTTTGATATTAGATTCCCATCATAGAAAGCGATATAGCAAAGACTGTGTTCAGAACATGTTTTGGGCATTATGCATTTGTTGTGATGCTATTTGGATTAACAAATGCACCCGCTACTTTTCAGTGTGTGATGAATCACATTTTCTAGGAGAACTTGGATGACTTTGTGTTGGTGTTTCTGGATTACATATATTGGTGTTTTCCAAAAGTAAAGCAGAGCATGAAGAACACTTGTGAAAAGTGTTTCACATATTGCTAGAGCATAAGTTATATGCAAAGAGGCCCAAATGTGAATTCTTTAAAGACAGGGTAGAGTACTCGTGACACATTATATCTAAAGAAGGTATTTCACTGGATCCCAAGAAGATTGCAGCCATTATGGAATGGTCAACTCCCATTTCTATTAGAGAAGTTCGTGAATTTTTGGGACTTGTAGGTTTTTAGTAAATCTTCATTTTAGAGTTTTCTCATAAAGCAAGTCCTATAACGGACCTTTTGAAGAAGGGCAGAATATTCATATGGACTGTACAATGTAAGGAGAGTTTTTAGATTTTGAAGTATGCATTGACTACAACCCCTGTGCTTAAATTGCTTGAGCTTGGAAAAACCTACTTGGTTGTGAACGGATGCTAGTATTATAGCGCTTGGTGGGGTTTTGATACAAGATAGGCATCCGGTTGCATTTGAATCATGTAAGCTGAAACCTCATGAGAGGAATTATTCAGCATATAATTTAAAATTATTAGCTGTTGTGCATGCATTGCGTCTATGGAGACATTATCTCCTTGCAAACTAATCAATCTTCTTTGAGGCATTTGTTTAGCCAAGCGGAATTGAATGCAAAGCAAAGAAGGTGGATAGATTTTTTGCAGGAATATGATTTTGAAATCATATATAGACCAAGATGAGAAAACAAAGTGGCTGATGCATTGAGCAGAAAACCAGAAGTTGCTTTAGTGAGTGCAATCACTGTCATACAGAATAGTTTGGGAGAACAGGTAAAGAGTGAGATCCCAAGAGATTCTTTCTTCAAAATAGCTTTTGCAAGTTTGACAAAGAAATATAGGTCACAAGAGAAAATAGATGCATTTCCAAAGTATGAAGTAAATGATGGAATATTATATTATGAGAAAAGGTTATGCATACCTGATGTTGTGGAGATCAAGAGAGCAAGTTCATGTATGACCTTCATGATATTGCCATAGCAGGATATCTAGGATTTCAGAAGACATACACTAAGGCTAGAAAGAGTTTCTTTTGGCCAGTAATGAAAGCTTATGTAAGGGATTATGTGGCGAAATGTCTAAAATGCCAACATGTGAAAGTTGAGCATGTAAAGAAGCCAAGCTTTATATTACCATTAGATGTGCCAAAGATGAAATGGCAATGTATATCAATGGATTTTATTACTGGGCTACCAATGACTAAAGGAGGTTATGATAGCATTTTTGTGGTGGTAGATAGGCTTACAAAAGCTGCTCATTTCTTGCCTATCAAGAGTTCATATACCGCTATGGATGTGGCAAATGTATTTGTGAAGAATATCTTCAAGTTCATATACCGCTATGGATGTGGCAAATGTATTTGTGAAGAATATCTTCAAGTTACATGGAATGCCTAAAATTATAGTATCGGATCGAGATTCTCGATTCACTGTAAATTTTTGGGAGGCATTCTTTAAAGCTTTTAGAACCTCACTTGATATAAGTATTGCATATCATCCTCAAAGTGATGGGAAAAATAAAAGAGTGAATCAAATCTTGGTGGACATGTTAGGAATGTATTAATAGCATGGATAAGCCTGGAAAGTGGGATAAATACTTACATATGGTGGAATAGGCATACAATAGTAGTCCACAGTCTACTATTGGAATGTCTCCATTGAAAGCATTATATGGACAATATTGCATGTCACCTGTATTATGGTATGATCCTATTGGGAAGGTTGAGATAAGTAAACAGATGCTTGATGAAATGGAGATGCAAACAAGAGACATAAGAGAATATATAAGAGTTGCTCAAAGTCGTTCAAAAGAGTTATGGAGACAAGAGAACAAAGCCAAGAGACATAAGGGAATGTATAAGAGTTGCTCAAAGTCGTTCAAAAGAGTTATGGAGACAAGAGAACAAAGCCAAGAGAACGCAATGAAGGTGGAATGGTATTCTTAAAGGTGAAACCAAAGAAGATTTCTTTAAGACTTGGGAAGTTAAGAAATTAGCACAAGATACTTAAGAAGATTGAAACACAAGCTTATCACCTACAACTTCAAGGAGTTAAAGCACATAATGTATTTTACATTAGGTTACTAAAGAAGCACGTGGCTGAACCAAATCACATATTGGGTGATGGTACAAGAGTGGAAGAAGTGGAAAATTTTGAGATAGAACCACCAGAGACAATTTTGGATCATAGGGTTAGGAAGCTTAGACATCAAGACATAGTCAATCTCTTAATAAAATGATAGACATATCCAGTTGAAGATGCCACTTGGTTGTTCGAGGATCATATGAGGACTCACTATCCTCACTTCATGCGTTGAGGACAACTGTCTTTTCTTTACTCGGGAAAAATGTAACGTACTCATATGTACATATTTTTCGGTCCATTTGACTCGAAGATTTTTAGCATCTATATTTAATGTTGAAAAGTAGGAAATACTTAGAGGAAATAAAAGATTAAGTTTGGTCACAAATTTAGTAATTTAGATTTGTCGATTTTGGGACTTTTTATGCATGTTTTGTGGTGTCATTTGGAAGCGATTTCCATTCTATACGTAACCATGGTAAATAATGTATAAGAGGGTCATAGTGAGTAGTTTAGCCTAAAGGAAACTCATATGGGGGTCTACATAGTAAATATAAATGCAACGAGCACTCGAAACGTGCCCAGACATCAAACTGACCATTAATTTTCAGTAACGGTCTCGCATGAGGATGTAGATAAATTTATCTGTCAGACGTATTAAAGAAAGTTATTTCACCACAGGATGAACAAAGTCTATGTTCAGATAATTGGGAGATTTCACATGGGGTGGCCAATATATTTGCAGAACATATCTTCTCTAATTTGGTTCATGTTTTTTTAGAAGGGATTTTCTGTCTTTGACTATTTCATGCATGATAATCTACTAATTCTTGTGGGCTGTTTTTTTGGGGGGCTTCTTCTAGAGCCTTGAGGATTTTTGTGCATGATAGAGAGAGAGAGAGATTTTGAGATTCGAGTGCCGACCGTCCTTAGACAGGGAACACCAAAAAGAGAACGTGATTGATGCCCTCTAGGAGCCATTTGGTAGAACCCAGAGTGGACGAGATTTACTAGAGGCATACTCGAGATAGCCGCGATGACCAGCGTGATGGTTGGGTGGATGGGCGTCAGAGAAAGGTCCTGTTGGCTAGATCTTTTGTTTGTTATTCTCTCTCTGATTTTGAGATTTTGTATTAACGAATATTATTGTTACTATGGATTTGTAAACGATTATGGTTTATTGAAAATCTCTTCGTTTTTTGAAGTATGTGTGATTTTTCTATAAGTGTTGAGAAATCTTGTGTTAGATCATGGAACAGAATATGAGTACATTTTAGTTGGTAACAAAGCCTAGGTTGGGCAATCCACACTTTATTGTGGATATTGCAGGTCTTGGCTGACTAATAATATTTTCTATTTTTGTGATACATCTAGGAGTTTCTCTCTCTTGAGAATTATTTTGCAATTCTGTTGTACAGTCACAAGATGGCTGCACATTAAACAAATTTAGTAGAGTCAACCCAGGGCAAGAAAGGAGCTTTAACAACCAAGGACTATTTTGTGTTGGTGTAACTCCAGAGGAATTTTTGTTGTACAGTCACAAGATGGCTGCACATTAAACAAATTCAGTAGAGTCAACCCAAGGCAAGAAGAGGAGCTTTAACAACCAAGGACTATTTTGTGTTGGTGTAACTCCAGAGGAATTTATCAGACTTATTGATAGGAATCAACAATTGGAGGAAAGAATGAGAGCCATGCATGCTCGAGCTTATCCTTAGCCTCCATCTCTCTCTCTCTCTCTCTCTCTCTCTCTCTCTCTCTCACGTGCCTCCCCTCTTCCCCCTCCTCTCTTTTCCCCCTCTCACTAAAACATATAATGATGCAAATAGCGTTACAATAGCAACATTTTAACTGTCACATAAACGATGCTCGTCATTGCTTATGTGACAATGGGAATTTTTTATTCCTACCGAGAAACATGTGAGATTATGTTATATATTAGAGACCTAACTAGGCCAAAATATTCTCCCTCTCTCTCTCTCATACATACACTCACACACATAGACACACTCTCTCCCCATCATACTCTCTCTCTCTCTCTCTCTCTCTCTCTCTCTCTCTCTCTCCTCTGCTATAGCATACTCATACACTCACACACACAAACACACTCTCTCCCCATCATACACTCTCTCTCTCTCTCTCTCTCTCTCTCTCTCTCTCTCTCTCTCTCTCCCCTGCTATAACATACTCATATGTACAACGTATTTTTGGGTCCATTTGACACGGTAATTTTTAGCATCTATATTTAATGTTGAAAAGTAGGAAATACTTAGAAGAAATAAAAGATTAAATTTGGTCACAAATTTAGTAATTTAGATATGTCGATTTTGGGACTTTTTATGCATGTTTTGTGGTGTCATTTGTAAGCAATTTCTATTCAATACTTAAACATGTTAAAAAATGTGTAAGAGAGTCAGTGTGAGTAGTTTAGCCTAAAGGAAACTCATATGGGGGTTTACATAGTAAATATAACCGTAACAAGCAGCCAAAAACAAGGCTCGGACATCAACTGACCCTTAATTTTCAGTAATGGCCTCGCATGAGGGTGTAGATAACTTTATTTGTCTTCAGAGAGACGTAATACATAAAGTTAGTTGATCACAAGATCAACAAAGTCCGTGTTTAGATAATTGGGAGATTCTACATGGGGTGGCTGGTATTCACAAAACATATCTTCTCTAATTTGGTTTGAGCTCATGTGTTTTTAGAAGGGATTTTCTATCTTTGATGAGGGGCTTCTTCGAGAGCCTTGAGAATTTATGTGCACGATAGAGAGAGAGAGAGAGATTTTGAGATTCGGACTGGCCATCCTTAGACACGGAATGCCAAAGAGAGAACATGATTTATACCGTCTGGGAGACATTTGGTAGAACCCAGAGTTGGACGAGATTTACTAGAGGTATACCCAGTGTAGCCGCGACGCCTATCTGGTGGTACATCTTTTGTTGGTGATTCTCTCGTTGATTTTGAGATTTTGTATTGACGATTATGTATTTGTAAATGATTATGGTTTATTGAAAATCTCTTCATTTTTTGAAGTATGTGTGATTTTTCTGTAAGTTTTGAGAAATTTTGTGTTAGATCATGGAACAGAATATGTGTGTTTCACCCACTCATATATACACTCACACATACACACACACACTCTCTCTCTCCCTCCCTCCCTCATACATACACACACTTTCTCTCCCTCCCTCCCTCATACATACACACACATTGTCTCTTTCCTCATACATTATCGCTTTACATTGATACTTGTGACGATTCGAATCGGGACACATACAAATACATCTCAACGTCGCAACGTGGAATAGCGTTAAGCTCATTTACAAATGGAAAATTATTCATTAGGTAAGTCATGATGATCACCATCAAAATTTAAAGTCAGAAACATAAATTGGCATATAAAGTTTGAATTTGAACAAGAGATGAGACAATAGATAAAATGAAATGTATGTGTATATCTATATATGTCAATATACAAAATTAGGGGTATAAAGACTACAAAATCCTAAAGGAAATTTATGATGTCTCAATGGAATATACAAATAATGCGGGGAGTGGAGAATATACAAAACATGGTCAGCTATATATCTAGCCTCACCTTGAGTGTCGACCGGGACATTGAGTGCTGCAGCATCAACCCCAACCATGGCCCCGTCCCCAACCATGAGTGTCCTCTGTATCATCCTCACGGAGGTGGTTTTCCTCATCCCCTGATGCTTCACCCCTCTCACGGCGGCGAAGCTTTCTCTGAAGGCCCTCTTGCGTCTGTCTGACGGTCCACCTATGCCATATCTTGCTTGCTCCATCACTCCTATAAATCACATGATGAAAACATAAGTAGTGTTAATTCAAAAGTTAATTAAAAAATATATATTATCTTACTTATTAATTATACTTACAAATGCATTCGGTGGATCAATAATCTCTGATTTCAATGTCCGATAGCCATGATACATGGTGATCTGTATCTCCTCTGCACTCGGTGTGGTCATAATCTTTTATATGCTTACTTTTAAAAAAAATTAGCTGATGTCAATTGTGTATATGTATACACACGCAACAACACAAAGCAACTTTAGATGCGCTTGATAGACGCGCAAAATAGCGAGCGCGTCTATAGGCGTTGCTTAAATAGAGAAATTATGGGCACGTCTAACAGCGCGTCTAATAGCGCGTGTATCTGCACATGTATTAACGCGTCTATTAGGGCGTCTACATTGAGAATCTAACTCTGCATCTAAGAGAGCATGTATTAACGCATCTATTTACGTGTGTATTAATGCGTTTATTAGTGCGTCTACACTGAGAATAAGACTACCAAAGCACATAATTTTAACAAAAACATCAATGCTTTTTTTTGCAAACCCACATATACAAAAATTAAGTGAGGTGAGGAGAATGAGACAATATGTAAAATAGTTTAGCCAATATCAATGATGGGCTACGGTTCAATCTCATCCTCAATGAGATCAACCCTTGCCAAACTATCTACTTCAAAATCCAAACAAGTGTTTAGATCTACAAATACATTCAACCCACTACTACTTGTGCTACTCATGTGCTCATCAAAATCAGCATCACCAATGGTAGGCTCGTCCTCACGGGTAATGGCCTCAATATCTGTATCTCCTATCTCATGATCATCCTCCTCTCTCTTATCACGGTCATCATCACCTCCATGGCCATGATCATCCTCCATATGCTCCATATTCGTAAATATACTTTACATCACTTTGGATTGTGGCATAATAGCTATGACATGCCACCATCTGTTATTATCCACCATTGGTTGATAGACAACCTAATTCAAACACAAATACAAACATGTTATTTTCCTTTCATCGAAGGTATCAAATATTTAAAAGTGAGTATTTTTATATGTGTGTACAATACCTGTTCTCATTGTTGCGGTAGTACTAGTGTGTCCTTCTTTGTGGAGTCAATAGTTACAAAGCCACTTGCATGGCATTTGATTGTTGCATTAGGGCCTCTTTCCACCACGTCCTTAAACCACTTTACATCCAAAACATACACAAAGAAGCGTCGAAAGTCAAGCTTAATAATTTCTTGGATTATGCCACAATAATCATCAATGGCTCCATTGGCTCCCTCAAAGCTAGCAATAACACCGCAATCTTGTGTGTTTCTCTTATCATCAATCCGTTGTGTTCGAAAATGCTTGCCCTGACACCATATAGCATTGAACATATTGCACTACACCAAGACAAAATCAATTAAATAAGCTATCTAAATTATTGAAAGCTCCTAACTCATGCATAACATTCTATATACCAACCTTGCTCATGCATCCCCTAGCATACTCCCATTCTTTCATTATGATACTTAGCCCCTCGTCTTTCTCTGCTTTCTCCATTTCGTCAAGTAGCCAATCCACATGAATATCCTTTGGAAGTGCTCTTAGATACTGAGGGTATGGCACACGAGATCCATGGTGTGTACGAAAGAGGGCCCTTTCTTCTTGTCTTCTTGCCTTTGCATCCTCGTATCTTGTCACTGTTAGGGGTTAACTTTACCTAAGTTGGAATATCCGAATTCTATGTATGTGAATGATCCTTTTGGGTAGTTGCTTAGGAATTCGTGAGAAGGGAGAGATATGAAGAGATGTAGTTAGTTGATCAGGGGAAGGCGCATAACGGATATTCAGAATTGTAGAAGATGAAGAAGCGGAAATGTAATCCCTTGCATGATTATGACATGAATGAATTCTGATCATCTGTTCAGGGTTATTGTGTGTAGCGGATTTTCTGTATGATGTTTTGTATTCCGTTTTACTGTTATGATTTTCTGCTAAAGGGAATGTCTTTGTGCTAGTGTTTGTTCTTTTATGAGATTTCCATTACCAAGTATCAGGCATTTAGTGCCCAGATACACATTGGCGATCCTGCGGTGTTCGCATACTCAGCATTGTCTTGTCTTTGTTGGGTATGGGGTTGTGTTGTGCTGTGCTATTTGTGTTTCGCATGAATGTCAGATAGGGAGAGGCAAACTAGTCCCATTCATTTCACGAGGGCACAAGCCAGGAAGCGCAGATATGTCAGGTCGGAAGCTTCTAGCAGTGGAAGCGGTGATGCTGCGGAAGCGCCACCTGTTTTGGCAGTTACGTTGGTTTCTGTTGGCGTAATTGAGGGCCAATTGGCGCAGGCCGGCGTGGACGAGGCGGACGCTGTCGAGCATACAACACCACTTGCAAAAGGGCCGGGGCAGAATGTCGTTAGCCCGGAGCAAGCCCGGCAGCACTTGCATCAATTTGTTGGTGCCCTATTTCTGTCCAGACCGCCTGTTCGGAGTCAGAGACGGTTGCAATTTGATCCATTGAAAGATCCGCCACCAGCTAATCCACTACCAGGAGTTGTGAACATGGCTGCACCACCACCCAATCCAACGGTTAAGGCTGCCAAATTTAAGGCAAAGCCTAAGGAAGACCCAGACTGTCACGTGGCTCAATTCGAGACCCGATGGCAAGCCAGTGGGTACCCTGCCCATTTTGGAGATCCGGTGAAATTGCAGCAGTTTGCGGCAACCCTGGAGGGGGTAGCAATGAGTTGGTTTAGCCAATACGGCTTGGCCCACTTTGCAGATTTCAATGCTTTGAAGGATGCATTTTTGGCCCGGTTTAGGAAGGAGAAAACTCCTACTGATATCATCAAAAAGATCAAGGCCATGGAACAGAAGCATCTGTTAGTGGAGGATTATGCTCAGAAGTTTCGGGGATTGGCTGCCAGACTGCAGGGTAATGAAAGACCCTCGGATGAAATGCTTGCCAGTTATTTTGTCAAAGGATTACGGAGGAACTTGAAGAGTGCTGTTGCAAATGTGGATATTGCCGGCGGCTTTGAAAACCTCGTGACAGCTGCCTCTCGGGTGGAAAAGCGCCTGGGCATTCAGAAGGACAAACGGAAGGGCAGGAAGCAGGATGACTCAGAGTCGGATAGTTCGACTGAGTCAGACTCGGATAGTGAGGCCGAGTCGGCATGCTCATCTGATGAATCGGAGGATGAGAAGCATAGTGAGAAGAAAAAGGCCTCAAGGAAGGCTAAGCAGAAAAAAGATAAAGAGAAACAGGTTAGGGAGGAGAAGGAGAAAAAGCTTCTTCACAAACTTAAAGCCTTAGGGTATGCAGCAGTCTTGCCCAAGGAGAAACAGTACTGCCATATCTGTGAGAAGGACGGCCATCTTACGAGTGCCTGTTGGTACAACCCCAACTACAGAGACAAGGTGCCACCCCATGTGGTTCAGCAAGCACCACCTCAGCAAGTTGCAGAGGTTAATCCGGTGGTTCCGACCATTCCGCATGTTCCCTATAATAGGCCTCCAAGACCATATGCTCCAAGACCTAATTGGCAGGGGCAGCAAGGGTTTCAGAGGGGACCTCAGGGTGTGCCACTGTGTGATTACTGTGGAAAAGACGGGCATCGAATTGGTCCGGCCTGTGAATTATGGTGTAAGCATAGGGAGGAAAGAGGGAGACCTGTCATTCGATTCAATGAGGGGAATCGGGGTCAGGGACCTCCCCAGGACGAGCAGCAGCAGAGACCTCCAGCTCAAGCAAATGCCATCCTGATAGAGATGGTGGGAGATAAAGCAGCGGGGGCTAGCACGGGGGTTTCACATCTTCAGGGTGTGCCACAGCAGTTCCAAGTGCTGAAAGCTTCTAGCTCTGTTGATGCGCAGGGTGTTAGCACTAACCCTCGGGCTTCTTGCTGGTTCGGTGAGTGCTCCACGGGTATGCTCGTTGGGGATTGTAAGGGGCAAGATTTAGTGGATACTTTGGCTGTTACCCGTGAAAAGGGTAAGGGACCTATCAATTGGGAGGACCAGGAGGTGGTTCGTAGAAAAGTTTCCAGTCAGGTTCAGAAACTCCAGCAGAAGCAGCTCCCGGTGGAACCGATGGAGCCACTGCTAAAGGCACAGTTGTCGGAGGAACCGATTCCAGCCCAGCCACCTTGTGATCCACTTCCAGGAAAGATTGCGGTGGTCCATTCCGATCCAATTCCTAAGGTAACTGAAACAGTACCAGGTTATGGGGATCTATTTGATGCACTAATGCATGCGCCTATTCAGATTTCCTTGGATCAGCTGTTAAGCATGGTACCGGCTTTCCGGGAACAGCTGTTGGGGAAGCTGCAGGAGTCAGTTCCAGCGAAGATGGTGGAGGATCAAGCCCCGTTTGTGGGAGTTTCTCAAGCTGAGTCCGCAGATGTGGATTTTCAAGTCCCAGTGATTAAGGTGGCATTCCACGGGCACAAGTTTGAAGAGGTTTTACTGGATGGGGGTTCCGGAGTCAATATTCTACCGGAGACCGTTTACCTCCGTATGAAGTTGGGAGCGTTAGCACCAGCACCTTTTCAAGTAAGGATGGCAGATCAGAGGCGACTTCAACCTTTGGGGATTCTCAAGAATCAATCTATGAAGGTGGGTGGTTTGTCGTTTCTTGTGAATTTTGTGGTGCTCCGGATGCAGGATAGCGGGTCTGCCTATGCCATGTTGCTAGGCCGCCCCTGGTTTAAAATTGCCCGAGTCAAGCAGGATTGGGAGGATAATACTGTGGTGATCAGGCAGGGCAAGAAGACAACTTGCTTGTCCATGTTATCCAAAGTTCTCTTGAAGCAGGGGCAGAAGCCTTTATGTGCTCAGGGCATTCATTTGGCAAGTGATGTAGGTGAAGATGAGGAGGAGGCATATATGCAAGCAAATCCAATGGTAGTACCGGTCTTTGATGTAGATGTGGAAGCTATTGTCACCAGATATCAGAATACTGGACACCCTGTATCGGTAGTTCCGTAGAGTGTCGAGGGTGTGGAACAATCATCGGATGTTCCGACTGAAGATAGTGTGGTGCCCGAGCAGGAGATCCAGGTGGTACCAGGCCAGATCAGGGAAGGCCAGACTTTTCAGCGGGCTGTGGAAGAAGCTTTAGCTGCCAAGGCTCAGTAGGTGCATTCTATAACCGAGCAGGAAGCCATTATAGCAGCTGAACAACAATATGAACGGCGTTTGCAGAAGTCCATCAGGGTGGAGGAAGATGAATTACAGGACATGAATTTAGGTACTGCATCCGATCCCAAGGTGGTCCGAGTCAGTGTGCATGTTGAAGGTCAATTTAAGGAGGACTTGTAGAAACTGTTAGTGGAGTTTCGAGATGTATTTGCCTGGGAGTATTCTGATATGAAGGGCATTGATCCAGCTTTACATCAGCACCGCATCAATTTGAAGAATGATGATGTTCCTGTCATCCAACAGCGGTATCGAATGAATCTAAATTTCGCCAAGCAGGTCAAGGAGGAGCTGGATAAGCTTTTACGGGTAGGGTTTATCAAGCAGGTCAATGAGGTGACTTGGATGTCTCCCATTGTGGTCGTGCCAAAGAAGAATGGCAAGATCAGGGTGTGTGTAGATTACAGGAAGTTGAATGCTGCCACAATTACTGACCCGTTTCCGTTACCGTTCTGTGATACCCTCCTTGATGCTGTGGCTGGTCATGAGATGTATAGTTTTTTGGATGGTTTCTCAGGGTATAATCAGATAAGGATGGCACCGTAGGATGTGGATAAGACGGCCTTTATCACTGAGTGGGGAGCATTTGCTTACACGGTGATGAGCTTTGGATTAAAGAATGGCCCACCATCATTTTCATTTGTGGCTCAAAAGGCATTTCTGTTGGATTTTATGCGAGCCTTTCTTGATGATTTTAGTGTCTTTGGTAAAATGGCTTTGCACTTACAGCACCTGAGGCTCTGTTTGGAGCGCTGTTGGATGTTCCGCATAGCTCTTAATCCCTTCAAATGTGCTATTGCAGTAAGGCGTGGGATTCTCTTGGGCCATGTGGTGTCCCAAGAAGGCATCTTGATTGATGCTAAGAAGATTGAGGCCATTCAGAAGGCTTCCGCACTAAGTACTCTTAAGGAGACAAGCAGGTTTTTGGGGCAGGTTAAGTGGCATAGTAGGTTTTTGTGATATCTTTTAGATGTGTGTGCACCCCTTACTCATTTGACCAAGAAGGGAGTGGATTTTGTGTGGTCTCCAGTTCAAGAAAAGGCATTTCGAATTCTGAAGAAGATGTTGGTGGTGGCACCGATAGTGCAACCTCCTGATTGGGGGTTACCGTTTCATGTTTTTGTGGATGCTTCGGACATTGCCATAGGGGCTGTCCTCATGCAGGAGAAGATTAAGGGCTGGTTTCGACCAGTGTACTATGCTAGCAAGATGTTGACAAGTGCTGAAAGGAATTATACCGTCACGGAGAGGGAAGCTTTGGGGATGGTGTATTCTCTTCACAAGTTCCGGCACTATCTGTTGAGCAATAAGGTGGTTTTCCATGTAGATCATCAGGCCTTATTGTATCTGGTAAAGAAACCACACTTGACGGGTAGGTTAGCTAGGTGGATGCTTCTACTCCAGGAGTTTGACTTTCTGATCATACATACCCCGGGAAAGGAGCATGCTGTAGCGGATTATTTGAGTAGGTTGGAGATTGGGGAAGTAGCTGTCGGGGTGGATGATCACTTACCTGATTCGGTTTTGTTTTCACCTACTGTGGCGATATTGGATTCTTGGTATGATCAGATGTTGAGTTTCTTGACAGATGGCACCATGCCAGTGGAATTTTCCACTGATCAATGGAGAAAGCTGGTACTCAGGAGTAAACCTTTTTTGGTAATTGCAGGTGCTCTGTACAAGAGAGGGATAGATCAGATTATCCGTCGCTGTGCCCCAAAATTTGAGCAATCAGTAGTTCTGCAAGAGGCTCATGGTGGAATTGCAGGTGGGCATTTTTCTGGAGACATTACAGGTAAGAAGATTCTTCAATCTGGGCTTTGGTGGCCTACCGTGCTGAAGGATGCACACAATCATGCTAGGAGTTTCTTGGTTTGTCAACAGTTGGGGCAGCCTGGAGCTTCAGACCGCATGGCGGATAATCCGATTCTGCCCTTAGATCCTTTTCAGAAGTGGGGTTTGGATTTTGTTGGGCCAATCAAGCCTAAGTCCAAGCGGACAGGTTGTCGTTATATCTTGGTGGCTACTGATTATTGTACGAAGTGGGTGGAAGCTGTTGCTTTGAAAGATAATACCGCCAAGAGTGTGGCTAGGTTTCTGTATCACAACATTATGACTAGGTTTGGGTGCCCAGTGGAATTGGTTAGTGATCGGGGTAGTCATTTTCTCAATGCTGTCATTGCGGAGTTGACCAAGACTCATTTGATTATGCATAAGAAGTCTACTGCCTATCATCCTCAAGCCAATGGTCAAGCAGAGAGTTCCAACAAGATCTTGGTGAAGATTTTGAAGAAGATAGTAGCAGAGAATAGGGATGACTGGGATGTGAAGCTTGATTCTGCTCTATGGTCATTTCGTACAGCTTTTAAAGTCACTATAGGTCTGACACCCTTCAAGCTGGTGTATGGCTTGGAGGCGGTGGTTCCAATGGAATATGTAGTTCCTAGTTTGCGGGTGGCTATTGCTGATCGGTTATCACCGAAAGAATCTGTTCAGTTCCGACAGCGGATGCTGTATCAGCTCGAAGAGGATCGGATTGTTAGTGGGTATATCACAGAGGTGATTCAGCAAAGGCGGAAGGCTTGGGTAAGTAGGCAGATCAAATTCAAAGTTTTTCAGGTTGGGGATTGGGTTTTGTTGTATAATTCGAAGCTTGGTCCTCATCCGGGTAAATTAAAGTTGCGGTACATAGGGCCGTACAAAATCATGGAGGATTGTGGTCAGGGTACTTTCTGACTTGCTGATATGTTTGGGACTCTGGTCGAGAAACTGATTAATGGTTTCCGACTGAAGAAGTTTGTGGGTCAGCCACCAGTGGTCGGGGTATCCGCAGAGGTCGGAGTTTTAGCAGACGGAGGAATATCCGCACCAGTGGGCAAATTAGGCGAAGGTGTAAGTGGGGATGTGTTAGAAAATTTGGGAATGTCCGCTAGTGTACAAGTGGAGGATACTGATGGAAAGTCGGGCATGTGTGGTAGATTTGGCCGATTGGGTGATGTGTTTTATATCACCACATGTGGGGGTTTTTTCATGCACATTTCAATTTTGGCATGCTTTGAGGAGACTTTTTGTATGAATAACGCAGAGTGCTTAGCAAAGCTGAATTCCCTGCATCAAGCACTGGCTGAGATGGGGCGTTCGATGCCGCTTAAGGTGGTTCCTGTGGAGCGCTCTTCTCCCCGGCGACTGCGTCAGCAACCCGCCGCCAGTAAGGAGCTTTCTGTTCGTGCGTTTGTAGAGGCTGATGACGATTTCGAGCCTGAGGATGCGCTGTCTGCTGAGGTAGGGGGGTTGGAAGCTACTACTTTGCAAGCTTTAATGGATCCTTTCTTGGACTTTTCTGTTCATCTGGATCTGTCAGAGGAGGTGACTACTCAGTGGTTGCAGACCATTGGGTTATGGGAGTTTGCATCTTTGCCGTGGGATAGATGGCGGGAGAATGTTTATGCCAAGACGCAGTTGGAGGTGATTCGTAAGAGGAATGGTTACCTCTCTGCGACTGTGGGTTTGACACCTCAATTGATAGCAGAAGTGTTTCATCTCCATTATGAAGAAACTGTGGCTGTGGCAAAGTGTTCGGATGTGGCCATGAGGAAGGAATTTGGGCTTCCACAGGGGTCTCGAGCCTATTACATGGTGAAGAATGTCGCTGAACCCCGTCGTCAACACTTAAGATGGTACCTTGAGCGAATTTGTCAGGTAATTAAATTGGAATACATGTCAAAAGACAATTTTGCACCTTTGCTGTATGCTGAGAAAGGGGGGAAAGTTAGTTGGGCTTCTTTGGTGCACACTAGAATTCTGCAGGAGGTGGAAATCACTGATAAGAGGAAGTCTCAAGTCACTTCTCGGCTGTCGGCGTTCTTAGCAGCTTTGTTTGAGAAGGTTCCTATTATTTCTGCCAGCAAATTGCCTCTTTTGCCGCCTCAACCAGTGCATGGTGGTCCTGAAGAACCGGGTCAGGTTGACGTTGTCCCGGAGGGGGCAGTGGATTCTCCATTGGGGTTTGAGCATCAGCCTGACAAGATGAATGTGTTTCAGGATTTGGTGGAAGCAGGCTATACTCGCTCCGAAGCCAAGGAGGTGTTGGTCTCACCAGATGTTCCGAAAGGGCTAGATTTGTTGCATCAGGCCACAGAGTCTGTTGGTACTGATCCATCACTAGTTTCAGTGGGTAAGAAATTCACTTTTAGCAAGAAAAGAAAATTGGATGTGGATTCATCTGCGATCCAAGCTGTGGTAAAGACGATGGATTTTACTCCTGTTAAGTCAAATCAGTGGGATTCCGTTTTAGTCATAGCCAAGGAAGCAGAACAGAGTGTTCAGAGTGGAGAGTTGCAGGATGTGCTCTGGTCTTTGACTAAGGTCCAAGAGTATGTTCGGAAGCAGGAGAGTAGTATTGCAGATTGGAAACACCAGGTTCGGGTAATCCAGGAGCAGTCACGATCCAAAGCTACTTATCAGCCTAAAGTCAAGCATCAGGAGGAGGAGTTAGTGAAAACTAAGATGTTGTTAGTTCAGGCTCAGGAGGCAGTGGTTAAAGAGAAAGACCAGGTAGCAGACTGTCAGAGAAATTTGGTGAAGACAAAGATGTCGTTGGGATTGTTTAAAGAATGGACAAATCAATTACAGGAGAAGATGCATATGGAGTTGGCTGTATTGTCTGAGCAAAATGTGGGTTTGCAGGTGGAGAATCAGATGTTAGCCCAACGTATTCAACCATTGTTGGCTATTGAAAAACAGATGTTATCTCAGAGTAATGAAGATGTGGAGGGAGTGTTAGTTTCAGAGTCTGATTTAGCAGTGATTAGGCGGAGCTTAACTGAGGTGGGAGTCAAGCTGTGGCAAGGTATCCGAGATCGGATTGAAGCCTGGGTGATGAAGCCATTTAATACATTAAGTGGAGCTTTCATTTCTGAATCTGAGCAGATATTGTTGGATCAGGTAGCAGGTTTACAGTCTGAAAAGGATGCTTTGATGTTGAAATTGTTAGAGTTTGAGAAGCAAGTTCAAGCCATGTGTTTTATGGAGTTGCCTAATGAGGGACAGTTGGATACAGAGCAGGCTACTGTGGGGGATCATGGACAAACTGTGGAGATTATGTCGGAGGTTGAAAAGGAAGCAGTTGGCCAGGCTGAAGTCATTCAGATGGTGTCACAGGATATAATGCCTGCAGATCAGATTGCTGTTCCAGTCGTCAATCTGGAGCCGGTGGAAGATTCAAAGACTAAAGATGATCCGCCAAAGCCGTTGGAGCCGGTGGTGTTACCTCAGTAATTTATGCGCTTTTTTTAGTGTTTTAGGATTTCTAGTTTAGTAGGATTTTGCTTTCAGTTTGCAGTTGTGTTTTCTTTTTGAAGCAATGTAAAGACAATGGATGGTTTGATCAGGGATTTATGGGTCCGAGTCGGGTTTTCTTGAAAACCCAACCACCGGGCTGTGCCATGTGTTAGGGGTTAACTTTACCTAAGTTGGAATATCCGAATTCTATGTATGTGAATGATCCTTTTGGGTAGTTGCTTAGGAATTCGTGAGAAGGGAGAGATATGAAGAGATGTAGTTAGTTGATCAAGGGAAGGCGCATAACGGATATTCAGAATTGTAGAAGATGAAGAAGCGAAAATGTAATCCCTTGCATGATTATGACATGAATGAATTCTGATCATCTGTTCAGGGTTATTGTGTGTAGCGGATTTTCTGTATGATGTTTTGTATTCTGTTTTACTGTTATGATTTTCTGCTAAAGGGAATGTCTTTGTGCTAGTGTTTGTTCTTTTATGAGATTTCCATTACCAAGTATCAGGCATTTAGTGCCCAGATACAGTCACCCATCTTTTCATCACATCACTATTAAGCACGCAATAGAGGTTGATATTATTAAGCAACTCCGTGTCTATTACTTTGTTGCATCCTTTCCCTTGAGGCACAATAGAGGTCATCCTTAGGTCATCATCTCTCCATAGTCATGGGAGAGAGCTATCCACATCAACAAGAAACTCAGAAATATATACAAGTGACTCTTGTATCAACCAACCCTCGGCCATGCTACCTTTGGGTCTTGCATTTTGTCTCACGAAACCCTTCAAGGTCTTCATAAAGCGCTCGAGGAAGAACAACCATCGTGCATGTATAGTACCACATATAGCAATCTCATCCACCAAATGCACTATGAGATGTAGTTGGCTTGTGAGAATAGAACGTGGAAATGTCTCCTCCACTAAACAAACCACCTCCACTGACATAACTCGAGCATTCTCAAGCGTGGTGGGATCTATTTCCTTTGAGCTCACATATCTAGAAATGAAAAAGTACATCATATTAGCAATATGAACACCTTGCATGGATCATTGATATGCATCACATTTTGTATCATGTAAAGTACCTCACAAGCTCGCCCATCTTGTAAATACAATCTTTCACGTCCCATGTAAAGTACCTCACAAGCTCGCCCATCTTGTAAATACAATCTTTCACGTCCTTCAATGCACTACAAGAAATGCTAGTAGGTAGTATTAACTAAACACACGACGAATGGTTGATTAGTTGCTTCTAATGCACTCACAAATTTGAAAGGAAAAGGATATTATGCACATAAAATACTTACTTGGAGCATCTTGTGCCAATCGTGAGATTTCAAGCCATATAATTGCTCTACACCACTTTTCTTTCTCTTTGTAAAGGCCCCCTTCAAACACCTCATGCATCCAGTGGGAGTACGAATTGTAGTAATAGCACGCTTCTCCACGACCATCTCTAGCTTTGATAACCTCCACAGTGCACGAGCTAAAAAAACACGCCCATTTGGTCTCTCTTGTGGCCAAGCTTCATGCATCCTCCCTGTGGTACGTATATTCTCCTTTATGCCTACGGAATCTCGTGTCCCATTCAAATGTTCCCAAATGGTAGATGCCACATTCTTGAAGATATGCATGGGATCAAGCAAGTGATCGATCATGAGGTGGGACCAATATGGTAAACGATAAAAGATGGAGTATCTAAATAAAATCTGGTGTTAGTAGGGAATCTTTATTTCCAGCCAATATAGCACACAATAGTTACAAACCCTTACCGGCTCATGCCAAGTGGTGGAGGAGTCGTGGAACCGTCCCAAATTCTCATCCAATCTCTCGGTGTGAGTGATTGTGGGAGGACTTCATTCCAAGGGGCAACATATCTAGGATGATTAGGTGGGAGAAATCGATGGTGATTCTCATAGATGACCTTATTCAATGCGCCTACGCCTGCGCATGAGGCATTGCGAGGCACATCCAAAGTTTTGAGATCTGCTCTATATCTTGCCTCTCCACAAGTAGGACACTCTCTTGCATGCTTATGTAGTCCACGAAACAAAATGCAATCGTTGATGCATGCATGGACGCGCTTGTAATCTAATCCTCCAAGAGAGGTCACATGTTGCCTTGCCATATCTCTTGAGGTCGGTAATTTATTCTCCCTTAGAAGCATTTTACACAATAGCCTACACGTGAAAATCATAAATGAGGAAAAGCATTCGAGTAATTGATCCACTAGTATAATTCACCATGTTTGCAAAATAGACTTTAAAGCTTACTTGAGTAATGCATTCAAACTTGCATTGCTCCATCCATAGATGGTTTGCAAGTTTAGTAACTCAAGGGAGGCACGTAGAACAGAGAATGTGCACCCCTCAAATAGTGGAGTCGATGTTGCGGTAAAAAGATCATCTTGCTCCATGCTATCGTCCCTCCCTTTGGATTGATGGACATATAAATCTCGCACCATATCATCAAACACCTCCTCCTCCACAGCTTCATGAGGTAATGGTGGAGGGCTACTATCACCATCACTCCATGCATCCGTAACGATCCCTCCTGAAGATCCCACCTCATATCGCTGACGCTTTGCCTCCCTTAACTCTTTAACACTTACCATGTTTACGGTCGCATCCCATTCTCCATACTTTGAGATGTGATTGAGTGTAATTCTGCGTGCACGATACATGTTTCCTCGACATCAATCACACATACATTTAATTTTTTGCTTCAACCACATTTCGCGATGGTGGATATGGAGGGATTCATCCTCACTGGAGCTACTTGTTGAAGATGAAGACATCCTACAAATAAACAACCCCAAAAAATTGCTCTTGTATCAAATATTTAATCTACAAACTCTATGGCACGTCTAATACCGCGTTTGCTCTATGTGGTACGCGTCTATAAGCATGTCTAAATGCTGTAAATGTGCAATTAAATGCGGTTTTAGATGCGATAGTAGATGCGACATTAGACGGTTCTGTAGATGCGATTTTTAATTTCAAACCTACTTTTAGCACGCTTGCTTTTCTTCACATACTTTTAACGGGTTTGCTTTGCTATTAACAGATCCATAGCGTAACATCCACACTTATCTTCAAGCACCCACACTTATCTACAGGCTTACACAATCATCTCCAAGCACACAAGAGAAGAGGGTGAACAAGGAAGAGAAGAAAGATAAGGAAAGGGTGAACAAGGAAGGGAAGAAAGAGAAGCAGCTTTGAAGAAGGACAAGAAGCTTCCATACCTCTATCCAAGGTAAGTCTCTTTAGGGTTGATCTTCTTTGAAAGTTGCTCTCGTTTAATTCGTCCTTTGCTCTCTTTGAAATGAATATTTTTGGTACAGCAACTGTGTTTTTGTGTCGAGCGCGTCGGGTGCAACAAATTGCTCTCGTTTGATTTGTTGATTGCTCTCTTTGAAACGAATGTTTTTGGTACAGTAACTGTGTTTTTGTGTCGAGCGCATCGGGCGCAACGCATGTCCTTTTGTCTTTTTAGAATAGTATGTCTGTTAGAGCGCATCTATAGACGCATCTGAGAGCGTGTCTAAAATCGCATCTACAGACGCGTCTACTTTGTGTTGGAAACAGGTAGTCTCGTCTGTAGACGTGCTGTTAGACGCGAATATGGATGCTGTGTTTTTTCTCTCTTTTTCTCTTTTTTTCTCCTCTCTTTTCCTGTCCTTTCTCCTCTCTTTTATTCCCACTTTTTCTACTCTCTTTTACTCTCCTTTCTCCTCTCTTTTCCTCTCTTTTCTCCTCTCTTTTATCCCCATTTTTCCTCTTTTTCTCCTCTCTTTTCCTTTCCTTTCATGGAAATAAGTGATTGCATGAATGAAGAAAGGGATTGCATGAATGATGGAAAGGGATTGCATGATTGAAGAAGGGGATTGCATTAATGATGGAAAGGGAAAGCATGATTGAAAAAATAGATTGCACTCTATATTTTTCTCTCTTTTTCCTTCTCTCTTTTATCCTCTCTTTCCTTCTCTTTTCGTCTCTCTTTTTCTCTCTTATCTCCTCTCTTTTTGTTTCTTTTTTTCTCCTCTCTTTTTCTCTATTCTCCTCTCTTTTTCTCTCTTTTTTTCCCCCCTCTTTTCCTCTATTCTCCTCTCTTTTTCTCTCTTTTATCCCCTCTTTTTTCCTCTATTCTCCTCTCTTTTTCTCTCTTTTATCCCCTCTTTTTCTCCTCTCTTTTCCTCTCCTTTCTCCTCTCTTTTATCCCCGTCGCTATGTATGCCTTTTCTACTCTCTTTCCTTCTCTCTTTTTCTCTCTTTTTCTCTTCTTTTTCTCCTCTCAGTTCATCAGTAATCTTCTTTTTTTCTTTTTTCTAGTTCATCATGTGGCCAGGAAGCACTTCAGGCTCACTTGATCCTTGGGAATCCATCTTTCGAGACTTATATAACCTTTTTCTCTCTTTTTCTCTTCTTTTTCTCTTCTTTTCCTCTTCTCAGTTCATCATGTGGCCATGAAGCACTTCAGGCTCACGTGATCCTTGGGAATCCATCTTTCGAGACTTATATAACCTTTTGGGACACCCTCCCACTCCTGCGGAATTACACGGCTACATGACGGGTACTCTAAACACCCCCCAGGAGTCGGCACTACAGACTCCAAACCACCCTAACCCCACACCTTTTGAGATTACCCCAGTGGAGTCAACACAGCCCAGCCGGCTACATAGCCGAGACCCTTCCCCCATGCCGTCCTATGTCCCTTCCCCCATGCTGTCAAGTGGCCCTTCTGCCTTGTAGAGCCATTGGCGTACTCCCGTGTAGTCCAGACTTGGTTCTCCAGCAGCTACAGGTGGCCAGCGTAGTAGCTCGACACGACACAATAGCAGGCATAGTAGCAGGGAGAGCAGTGGGGGATGCATGGCACGGTGCTTTGGGAGGGATGGTGGTGGGGACGAGAATGATTCAGATGATCAAGAGGTATCTTGATGGATGCACGGGGGAAGGACATCATGGCCTTCATACACTCTGTAATTGCTAACAATTATAGAGATTGCTTTATTCACGACAAAGATCAACCAAAGAGGTTAGCTGATGAGACCCTCGCTGCTGTTCACTCTAGGTATCCTAACCCCCCAATGTTCAGTTCACAGATAAATGGGCCAAGTCAAAGATTGTTTCAATACTTAGCAATAAAAGATCTTCGCTTAAGAGGCATGCACTAACGGAGCTTGCCAGGCTCCAGGGAGGTCAACCACCAAGGGGCCCGCCCCACACCGCTCACAAGCGTGAGTGGAAGAAAGCAATGAAGTTAGCAAAGGAGGAACCCAGTCTAAAGCACGTGAAGGCACGAAGGATGCAAATGGAGCAATATGGAAGCATGCATTTAGGAGAAGGAGGTGTTGAATCATGGGAGGCCCAGTTTGTAAGTATCGATCTCAAATTATATTGTTTATGTAGTTTATTAGGAGGTTGTTTCTTTGTACTAATCCCTTTGCAAATTGTGTCATCTTGCAGCTTGATATCATGGGCAGGTACCCAACTCCTATGTCGAGACAGCCTACCACCGCCACCATCGCAGAGGAGATACATGGAAGCACTTCTATAATGACGGGTTGATTACTGAGGAGCAGTATATCCGGGCTACTGGAGAGTCCCCCGAGGTATTTGAAAGTAATTAGATAATGTCAATATTATAAATAAAGATTTGATTTTTCATACATTGATATATGTTGTCCCTTGTTTACAGGACCCTGCACAAGAAGATGAGGAAGAAGGAGGCGGAGAAGGGAGCACATAAGGGAGTGAGGAGTAGTGCTAGATACTCTTTTTTGTACTTAGCCACCACTGGCTTGGCTTCGTGCCTCTTATATATACACTCCTCTTATTTTTAGTACTTGAAGTCACAGGACGTGGCTTAGCTTCGTGCTATATGTACATACAAGCACTTTTTGAGCTATCAATTAATGCCTTGTAACTAAACGTTTCGGAGTTGTAATATTTTATTTGGAATTGTAATTAATGTCGGCTATAGACGTGCTTGTAATTAAAATGTGATTGGCTGCTGTAAGAATTGAATTACACAATGTGGAAATGGGATTCATGTAACTACATAGCATACACAACATACACAGCATTCTGTTAAAGCACACAAAAATTAAAAAATATTCTGTAGCGTGTCTATAAACGCATCTATATACGCATTTGTCTGTTCAATATGTGTCTATTTGAGCATCTATAAACGCGTCTATGCATGCGTCTGTCTGTTTTTTAAATTTCTCCCCGACCATCTATTTGCGCGTCTATATGCGCATCTATTTCTGCATATAAAGGCGCATCTATTTGCTACCTTTTAAATGCACCTTTAGACGTGGGTCTGTAGACGTGCTAATAGACGTGCAAATAGACATGCCCATAAGTTTTTTTTAGTTGAGTAAACGCATCTGTGTGTGCATCTATAGGTGCTTTGTCTTGTTGTGACATGTGCACAAAAAATAATTAAACATAAAGATTTAGCTACGTAAAAAATGGGCAGCAAATCCCCTCCTCCCCATCCTCCCAAGATGGGAGGTATGGCCACTCCTTTTCCTTGCTCGTGTAGCCTCCTACATATAAGAAACTAGATGCCAAGAACATATTCACATAAGTTTTTATACATTTGTTACGTAAGCTACGTAAAAAATGGGCAGCAAATCCCCTCCTCCCCATCCTCCCAAGATGGGAGGTATGGCCACTACATATAAGAAACTAGATGCCAAGAACATATTCACATAAGTTTTTATTACAAACTCGAATATAAGAATTATTACACTTTACCTGCAAAATCACTTCGTTCACTCGTAGGTCTATCAATAACGGGATATAAGGCATGTCCAACTTGCAGTGATCAATTACAATTTAACTATAGGAAAAACTTGAAGAAGAACATATTTCTTCAGCATAGAAGATTTCTACCCAAGGGACACCTATTAAGATGGTTGCAACAACAAGCAAGATGTTTTAATGGAAAGGTGAGACAGGGATGTGTCTGCACGGATGACTCCTGTGGATTGGTATAGAAAATGGATGCTTGGTCCTATTATAGATCCCAATTCAGAGTTGACAAGCGATGAAGAAGGCGACAAATCTCCCAGAGATAGAGAGAAAAGATCAATGACACCAAATATTTCTATTTGGTATCAACTAGAGTATTGGAAGGACTGAAAATTATGCATCTTCTCAATCCAATGCATAACTTTAAAAATGTTGGACACTCACTATGGAAACATCTCGTGTGACTTAAAGATACTAAAGCTGCGAGAGCGGATTTTAAAGTACAAAGAGTCAAACCATTTTTATGGCCTATTGTAGATAAAAGTACAGGACAGATGACATATCCTGCAACACCTTGCGTGCTTACAAAGGAAGAGATAAACACTATTAATTCTAGGATGAGATCAATCCGTACACCTATAAGCTATGGTGTTGCCCTTCGAAACATGTTTACTATGAATGATAATTCTTTGTCTGGATTAAGGATGCATGCATAACTTTCTTAAGGTAAGCACTCTCTATTATGATATTCAACACCTTTTAAAATTTTTACATATACTAATATGTATTATGATTATGTTATAGTGTGTATTACCCCTTGTCATTCATGGATGCTTATGTTATAGTGTGTATTACCCCTTGTCATTCATGGATGCTTAATCGAGACCATTCGAGATATAATATATCGTCTAGGTTCATTTATTAGGTAAGTCCCTATGCTCATGTATTTTCAAATATCATTTTTAATTTATTTTTTCTTGATATTGCTTAACTAATTTACCAATTATCATTGACTAGATGGATTGCATCAAAGTGTATAGACACCCAATAGATATCACAAAGAAAATTGGAGTGTATAGAGCTCATATGTCTAATGGAAAGAGAATTTCCTATCATTTTTCAATATCCAGGTTTATTTTCTTATCCTTGTCGTTGAAGAGTTGGAGATTGCAGGCGTTTTTAGCACACGATGGATGTTTTGGATAGAAAGGTTTATGGGTGTCTTAAAAGGATTTTTGCGTCAAAGAGCAAGGCCCAAAGTTTCTATGGAAGAGGGATGGATACAAAATGAATGCATTTATTATCTCTCTAAATACTTACAAGTTATGGATGAGGAGGCACCCATTGCTTGGACAATGAGAAAGTCAACCCAAGCCCAATTATTAGGCATGTTATTATGTGGCAAGGGTCTCTCACATGAGGAGCGAGAGAACTTAAGTGTCTTTGTGATTTACAATTCGGAGGGCATGCAAAAGTGGATTAAAGAGTACAGCACAGAATGGGAACTAAGGATGCAAAAAAGATCAAAGAGGCAACGTGTGACCCCACCATGTCACTGAAATGGTCTATTGTTTATCATGTTGGAGTTCACAATCTTGACAAAACTTTATACAAAACAACGAGTCTTACGTGCCCTTAATTTTGAATAAGCTAGGCCTAGAGAATAAAATTGAGAAAACTACAAACTTTGCACAAAAGGATTGATAAAAGGAAAAGAATAAGCAATAATGACTATGCACTATTATGCCATGATAGAATGTTTTAGGATATAAAATTGCATATGCGAGTGCCCCAAATGAAAATCATACTCCAAGTTGCTAATCTAGGCATTAATTTTGTTTAGTTTTTGCGAATCGATAGCAACTACTACATGTCAAGGCTATAAAGTTCTATAAAATTTAAGCCATTTATGCATGTTAGCAATGTGAAAACCCCTCGTCCATGATGTGACGCTATAACACGTCATTCACATTTGACATACAATGGAGGGTTCTTACATAGGCTCACAAAGAAAAGCAATCTACTTAAGGTATCCAATCCTAAGGCCCACCCACATATGATTAATCATAGGATATGCTCTTTAGAGTTTTGTCCACGCAGATAAGTATGAGTGGGAAAATGTCTTGTTAGAAGAGGTTTTCCTCAATAGTATCTTCTAAGAGACTCATAGGTGCTCCTCTCTCTCTCTCTTCCTCAAGTCTCAACCTTTAACACCTTGTCTCATAAAAAACATCAATCATGTGGACACACTGGTGGACACACGTGCAATGAATCATACAAACACATGTGCAATGCAATGACCGACACCTGACAAAGAGGCAAGAAGTCCAATGAAGTAGCTTTATTAGTATAGAAAGCCATGTTTATTTATTAGTGGAGATTGGCTATTTTGTCATAGCAGCAAGGGCCGCATTATTGATGATGTATAGCCATCTACTTGAATGCCCACGTTCCTGAGCCGCTGCCATTACAGGCAAGGCCGACGAACAGGCTCGGCGTCCGCGCGCTTGTCGTAGGCTGCACCAGTGTGGACGCCCAGCACCAGGTTGTCGTTATCCGCATGGAAGGTGAAGCCCTGCGTGCAAGAGGTGATGTAGCCTCTGCCTTCTTCCCCTTCACTTCCTCTTTCACCTTCCCCTTCAGCTTCCTCTTCTTACTCTTCTTCCTCGTGCCTAAGAAAACACAGAGAGAGGAGAGAGAGAGAGAGAGAGAGAGAAGCAAGTGTCTTCCTTTTCCTCCTTTTTGTTCTGCGAATCTGCAGAGAGTAAAAAGCCTTTTCTTCCTCTTTGACTGCCTCTTCCTCTTCCACGACTTGCAAAATCCAACTATAGAGAGAGAAAATATCATGGTTGCAGCTGTCCACGAAGAGAGAGAGAGAGAGAGAGAGAAAGAGGAGGTAAGTGTGAGCTTTGTTGTTAAATAGGTGTTTGTACATATAATTTTCTTCTATAGTTTCTTAATGAAACCATGCTAGGTTGCATGATAAAAAACTACATCTCCGATGAGTATTCTTTCAGATACTCCTCCCTTCGCTTAGACGCTCAGAAGTTTGTGCTCAGAAAATGGACATCTCCATAATAAAGCATTATGCATAAAGCTTATGCATAAACCTACAAAACAAATCCCCAACACCCACCAAGGGTGCAATAATAATAGAAGAAAGAGAGGAAAGATAGAAAAGCAAGTAACTCTTTTTCATGATGTTGAAAGAGAGGATATGAGGACCTACAAAACCAACAAAAGGGTGAGAAAAGGATCAGTAATGTGTACATACAACAACTTATGCAAGCTATGATATTCTAAAGCTTATGCAAGCTATGCCGCTATGCAAGCCTTATGGAAACTATGCCGCTATGCAAGCCTTATGCAAGCTATGCTAAAGCTTATGCATAAAGCATGCATGAGGCATTATGCATAAAGATTTAAGAATAAGGCTATGCATGAGGCCTTATGCATAAAGCGTATGCATAAGGCTTATGCATAAGGCATATACATAAAGCCTGCATGAGGTCTTATGCATAAAGCCTATGCACGAGACCTTATGCATAAAGCCTATGCATAAAGCTATGCACGAGACCTTATGCACAAAGTTATGCATGAGGCTTATGGATAAGTCCTATGCAAGCCACACAAGCCTAAAATAAACCGTACCTCGGCACTATGCATTAAGCATGCGTGCATAGAGCTTAATTCATGCATAGATTAAGCTCTATGCATGCATAAAACTCTATGCATAGAGCTTAAAGCATGCATAGAGGTCTTTACATAGAGCTTAATCCATGCATAGATCTCTATGCATTATGAAAGCATGCATAGATCTTAATCTATGCATTAAGCTCTATGAATAAAGCTTAATCTATGCATTAAGCTCTATGAATAGAGCTTAATGCATAGATTAAGCTCTAGGTTTACAACTCTATTCATTGATTAAGCTCTATGATTAGAGCTCTATTCATAGATTAAGCTCTATGCATAGAGAACCTACAAAACAAAACCCCTCTTTTTGGTAAATAAAAATAGAGGAAAGAGAGGATAAAATGATACGAAAGAGAGGAAAGATAGGAAAGCACTTACCTCTTTTTGGTGATGGTGAAAGAGAAGATTAGAAAGCCTGCAAAACCAACAAAAGGGTGAAGAAAGGATTAGTAATACATACATACAAAAGCCCTAAGAACCTAATGCATACATACAAAATCAAAAAGATAGGAAAGAGAGAAAAGCATTTACCTCTTTTTGGTGAAGTTAAAAGAGAGGATTATAAGACCTACAAAACAAAACAAAAAGTTGAGAAAAGAATTAGTAATACAAAATCCTAAAAGTGTGAATAGCATGGATACACAAGGAGGTTTAAGTTGAGAAAAGAATTAGTAATACAAAATACTAAAAGTGTGAATAGCATGGATACACAAGGAGGTTTAAGCCTTATGCATAAGGAGATCTAAGTATAAGCCTTATGCATAAGGAGATTTAAGTATAAGCCTTATGCATAAGGAGATCTAAGTATAAGCCTTATGCATAAGGAGATTTAAGTATAAGCCTCTTATGCATAAGAGGCTTATGCATAAGAAAGAGAGAGAGAGAGAGAGAGAAGAGAATACCATTCAAAAATTTTAAAGATAAGAAGCTTATGCATTAGAGAGAGAGAGAAAGAGAGAGTGAAGAGAATACCAATCAAAAACCCTAATTCTAAACATACCATTCAAAAACCATAAATATAGGAAGAGGTGGAAGAGACAAGTGGGATAGAGATTACCTTGTGAGGAATCATCCTTGGGAGGAGACTTGGGAGAAGACTTGACAGGAGACTTTATGAGGAGAGTACAAAGGGTGAGGTGTAGCCATCATGAGAGGAAGAGGTACAACACCGGCGGGAGTAGAGGGGAGGGAAGCGAAGCAAAAATAGTTGCGGCATCGACACGGTTGGGATTTTTTGATTTTTCTTATTAAAAGAGCATCTATACTCACGTCTATAGGTGCATCTATGGACGCATCTATAAGCGCACTTATAGATATGTCTATAGACGCAAGAATATGTTGAAATATATAAGTGAATAGGGTGTGTGCGGGAACAAGCCCTTGGTTAGAGGCTATAAAAGAGATTGTGTAAATGAAAAAGAACCTGTGAAAAGGTGAGAAGAATCTACTGGGAGCGAATAAAGGGTAGCATGAGAAGATTTAGGAAGCTCGGAGATATTCTAGGAGAGGTGGAGAGAATCAAGGAAAAGAGGTGGAGTGAATCAAGGAGAAATCAGTGGGATTAGATGCTTGGATGTAAACTCTGTAAATTGAGGCATTGGCCTAATGAGAATTTGCTGGTTTTTGATTATCCATGCCCACATTAAGCTATTAGTTAATTACTCACTAATCACCTCAATTATCATCTAATCACTTTGTTAATGATGTTGATTCTAGCATTTGATCCACCATAGCTCATCACATTGCTCTAATTTCAACATGGTATCAGAGCCAAGCCTAGAATTCATCACGTTTATGAGCCCATTATCTAGTTAATTAGAATTAGTAGATAATTAGAAAATAATCAAAATTTTTAGTTATTTTCAACTAACCTCTGTACCCCCAGCCAGTGGAGGAGTTCCCTCTCCTTGCACACTCAAAATTAGCTCTATTGCTTCTAGCCATACATAGCCATCTCAATGGTGCTCCACTCCATCCAATCAACGCAGCAAACCGCTGGCGAAATGAGGAGAAAATCGCATTTTTTCTAGCACAATTTTTTCTGATAAATTTGCAGATCTTGTCTACTCCAAATCAAATTGGTCTAATTCCTCATAGCTCCAGGGGTTTTCAAGCATGCTCTATAAGCTGGTGAAGTCAAAAATTGATTTGATCAAGTCTACAGTGAGATCCAACCTCTTTATCAAATCTGCAGAGGTGACTTTGGTAAAACAAAGATTAAGCATTCAATATTTGGTCAAATCTTGTGTTTTTTGTCTTAATCCTCTACTAGACTAGTTGCTATTGATGGCCTTGAAAGAATTTGAGCTCATTTGAAGTCTAAGGCCCCAGATCTGGGCTCCTCGCATACTCTGTTTTCTACACACAAAAGAGAGGATTAATTTGCTAATCAATGATTAATCAGTGCTAGTCACTATATTTTGGTGCAATTGAGGCTTCAAATTAACCATTAGGTATCTGATATAGATCCCTCTAACTTCAGATTGCAATTCGGAGTTAGTTTGATACTCCAATCATTCCGTACAAATTGGTTACCCTTGATTTAATGTAATTTTTGGTAAAATTATGCTGATAAATTTATGGTAATCATCATTTTGCATTTAACCCTTGGTTAATGCCTGCAAATCACACTCGAATTCAAGATTATTCATAGCCAGAGTTGCATTTGGAATGTGCATAAGAATGAATGGTATATGCATTATGTATTGGGACACATTACATCAGTGTAAAAATATATGAGGTTTGAAATATTTTCCTATAGAGCCACAACTATTAGGCAATGATGTAGGCTATAAAGTTGTGGCTCAAGATCCAAAAATTCTATAAAGTGATGTAGGCGGATGGAAAGATTTACCTTAGGAGAGCGAAAATTTTAAGGAAATGATGCACGTTGAAAAGTCTTTACTCAAGAGTCAGGTTATATGGAAGCTTTGGCTCTTGATTCAAACTCATCGAAACCACATAAAAGATCTAAGACTTCCAGGAAATAATGCATGTGCTAAGTCTTGGAGGTTGGAAAGATTTAACGTAAGAGAAAAATTTCTAGCCAATGATTTAGGGTAGAAACTTTTGGCTCAAGAGCTAATACTTATAGGAAGTGATGTAGGTTGGAAAGTTTTAGCTCAAGAAGCAAGGAATCCATGAGTTGGAATATAGAAGATGGATGTTTTGGCTCTTGAGCAAAAACTCTTAGAAACCAGTAAGAAGAGCCAAGACTTCTAAGAAACAATGCTTGTGGCTAAGTTTTGGCTTAAGATCCAAAACTTATAGTCAATGATGTAGTAGGTCAGAAGCATTTGGCTCAAGAGCCAAAACTCTTAGGCCATGACGAAGGCTATAAACAGTTGTCTTCATAGCTAATACTTATAGGGGTTGGCATAAAGAGATCTGATTATTCGGCTTATAAATGTCTCAAGAGCCAAAACATTTAGGAAATGTTGTAGGTTGGTATGTTTTGTCTTAAAAGACAAAACCTCTAGAGATTTGATTAAAGAGGATAAGACCTTTGGTTGTTAAGACAAATCTTTTCACCAAAGAGCTAAGACCTTTAGGAAATAATGTAGATGTCAAGTTTTGACAAAATAGCTAAGACCTCTAGGTAATGATGTCCCTAGGACGTTTTGGCTAAGAACTAGAATTTCTAGGGAATCATGTAAGTTGCGAAGCCTTATATGGACAGGTAAAAAATTTAGGGTTTTTGTTAAAGGGCATAGAAGTTTTAACTCTTAAGCGCAAAGTCTTGGATGTAAGCCACAGAACCAAGACCTCTAGGATATAATGTAGATCAAAAGTTTGCCGTAAGAGATAAAATTTATAGGAAATGATGTAGGCTAGAAAGGTTCAGAGATGAAGAGACAAGTATTTTAGGGTTTGGTTGAAAAGGATAGAGCTCTAGGTCTTAAGCCAAATCTCTTTGATACTAGTTAAAGTAGCCAAGACCTCTACATAATAATGTAATTGTGAGAGCTTGATTCAAAGAGGTTATCAATTTTTGCTCTTAATATAAAATTCTTGGAAAGTAGTCAAGCCAAACAATAACTGTAGGCACTCATTTCGAGGGGTTCACTACTAAGAAACCCTATGTATCACATGCGCTCAAGGGATATTTAACAAACCCCGTGCCAATGAATTTCTCATGAATAAAATGAACCCTGTTTTCTTTATAAAGTTACTGGGTTTTTTAAATGGATTAAAAAAACCCCTTTTGTAGATGTATTTCTATAAATTTACCTTAAAATTTTGAATTTAAAATTCCCTTCATTTGAACACATGTGCTATACTTACATAGTTTTAGGTTAACCCCCTCGACGAGGAACTAATATAGCTAGGATATTTGGTTCAAGTGGCAAAACTTCCACGTAATGATATAGGTCATAAAGTTTTGGCTTAATAGCCAAACTTTCTAGGAATTGTTCTAAAGAGGCTAGGGGTTTTATCTCTTAAGCCATAACTCTTATAAAGTGGTCAAGAGAGCCAAGACCACTAGGCAATGTAATGCACCTAGAGGTAAAGAGTCAAATATTCTAGGGAATGATGTATGTTGGAAAGTTTCAACTCAAGAACGCAAACTTGTAGGGAGAGGATAGAAGTTTTGATTCTTGACTAGATACTTTTAAAAATTAGTCCAAAAAATGAAGACCTTTAGGAAATAATACAATAAGGAAGTGTAGGGGCTAACGAGCCAATATTCTAGGAAATGTTTCAATTTGGTAACTTTGGCTCAAGAGGTAAATGTTTCAGGGGTTAGCTTATAGAAGTTTCAAGTTTTGGCTCTTGAACCAAAACTCTTGGAAATCGGTCCCAAGGGGAAAGGGGCCTCTAACAAATAAAGCACGTGGTAAGTTTGGAATCAATAGCCAAAACCTCTACACAATGATGTATGATGTTGGAGAAATTTCTCTCAAAGGTAAAAACTTTATGACAATTATGTAGCCTTAATTGTTTTGGCTCAATAGCCAAAACAATTAATTGTTTTGGCTCAATAGCCAAAATATTTATGCAATGGCATAAAGAGGATATTTTTTAAAATTAATTATACAAAACCCTTAAATCCACAAGACCTAAAGACAACAATGTAGCCATAAAAACTTCAAAGCAATGATGCATGCTATAATAAATTTTTGCCTCAGAAGCCTGTCATTCTAGGCAATTGCTTAAAAAGGCTAGAGTTTTAGAGTCTTGAGGCAAGAAGAGTTTATGCCACATGCTTGCACTTTTTGGCACAATGTAAGAATAGGAAGTTTTGGTTGAGGAGTCTTAAGAATGGGCACAAGTAGACACTTATAATCTTCAGCACAAGATTTGGCAAAGTTTTCAAAGATATACACATAAAAGGCATAAACATTTTGACTAAAGAGGAAAATGTAAAGCATAAGACAATATCATGCATTGGTTATATCATTTCAAGCTAATCATGTTATCACATAGAATAAGATATGTCAAATAAGCATATATAATCTCTATTATCATGACAATTTTTCTACATCAATCCAATACTGTAATTTAGCTTCTTGTTTTAAATATACCATTATGAGTATATAGTTTACTTAAAAAACTATTTTTAAAATACTATTAAAGTCCTCTTCAAGTGCATGCTTTGTTTAAATTTATGTATAAGATGCTAGCAACACTTTGCCTTCTTTAAGAACTTGATTACAAGGAATCAAGATTAGTGCATGCTTTGTTTAAATTTATGTATAAGATGCTAGCAACACTTTGCCTTCTTAAAGAACTTGATCACAAGGAATCAAGATTACTAGCTTTATTTTTTTGAACTCAACTTCTCAAGGTGAAACAAATGTTTAGAATTGTGTTTTTCAACACCAGATACCTTGAGAGATACTATCTTCTTATTTTATTTCAAGTTCACAATGTACAAGTTATCTTTGTAAATATATATTACTTTATCTTTAGTTCAGTTTTTAACATCAACATCAAAACATTATCCCTAATTTCAAGGATACTTTGATAATATTGATCAAGATCTTTTTTATTCACATGCCAAGTAAGCTTTTATAGAAGTTCTTTGAAAGGAATTAAGGTTTCTTATCATAGCCTTTGAGTACTTCCATCATACCCGAAGTTGTGAAATCTCAAAAATGGTATTTCTCAACGCCACCTATCTCAAAAGATAAGGTTGTCTTACTTTTATTTGAGTTCTTGATGTTTACTCATGTCTTTAAATGTTTGATAGTTAATTTGGCCAATCTAAAATATATTAAAGTATTTGGTAAATCCACATTTCCATGTTGTGTAACCTCAAATGATTACAAAACTTTCCTCAAATATAAGGATTGATGTTACAGTTTATATCATCCAATGTCAATTGGAAGAAGAATTGGGCCTGTAATTTTTTATTTGGGCAAAAAATCTAAGATTAAAGGACAAGTTTTTCCAAAATCGTCGTTTGCAACAACCCTTTTTAGTCTAAACATTGCCTTTCATTTTCAGTATACAATGACTAATTACTATTGTTCGAGTTCTCATTTCTTCATAGGTCAAGATTTTCTTAAATTGTCTTACGTGATAACCCTTTACCTAACCTTTGTGTTCAAACATTGCCATTAACCTTAAATATACAGTGAGTCATTATTGTTTTAGTTCTCATTTTTTAGATGTCAAGTTATCTAGAAAAGATCTAGATTTCTTAATAAAATCTCAGAGTACTTTTATTAACGCCTCAAAGTTGTGCCAATAAAAAATGATGTTTCACATGTCCTATCTCAAGAGAAAATATCCTCTCGCTCATATTTTGAACTCTAGAGTACATGTATTGATATGTTACTTCACACACAATGAAAGTTTCAATTTTTAAAATGCAAAATATGTAGAAGTATTTGCTAAACTCAACACAAAATTTATAAATATTTTAATCCAAATGTAACATTAAACCAAAAAAAAGGCCGTCATTTTGGTATTTTGGCCACATATTTATAAGGTGGGAAATGGGATTTTCCCAAATTATCTAATATGGTGCTTTCCACCAACCAAATTCATGCTCTTGTGAGAATCTTAGAGAAAGAAGATGCAAAGAGTATGCACAAAAGAAGAGTAGCCTAAAATTTAGTTCCACCTAGATCATTATATCCAAGATCAATGTGTAGTTTAGTCACTACTTTCAATAGTAGATGTGAGTGCTGCAAAGGTGGATTTGTGTTTGTGATTGAAGCAGCTACGAAAGTAATATGCACTTTGCAAACTTCATGAAGATTCATGCCTTTCAGTCTCATGCCCATAAGGCTCACTCTTGTGAAGGTTTAATCCTTCGAGGCTCATGCTTGTGAGGTTCACACCTGTGAGGCTCATGCTTGGGAAGGTTTATGCCTATGAGGCTCACGTTGGTGAAGGTTCATGCCTGTCATCAGGCTCATGCTGTTTAAAGTTGATACATGTGCGGCTCATTCTAGTGCAAGTTGAGGCAGGTGAGGCTCAAACTTGTGAAGGTTCACAAGCATGAGGCTCACACCTCAAGAGCCACACAGTGACGAGGCTGAAAGGTGAAGGGACCACCCCACTGAGCAATGCATAACAAGTAGAAATATGAGGGGATCAATCCAATGAGTCATTGTGGTTCTAAAAGCATGAGGAACACACCTCAAGGGAGACACTAAGGAGACTGGGAGATATGAGGCTCACACAAAACCGAAAGTCGAAGGATAGAAAACTCATACCTCAGAGGTAACATAAAGGAGGCCAGAGGCATGAGCCTCATGCCCGCAAATTGATAGATCCACTCTGAGATGCTAGTTGTTATGTCAGTGTTAAGTAAATGAGAAAATTGAATGCAAAAACATCAAACCACTAAATATTCCTTCACTTCAATGTAATAAGACAAAGTGCAACCAACTAGAAGAAACTAATGTATATCTACACAACAATCAACTACCAACGTGCCACTCTAATCGATTAAAACTCTTTCCAAGTGGGCTAGGTGAGTGTCATCTACTCCCACCCCCAATTCTAGCAGAAGGTTAATAATTGATATATCTCCCCGCTAAACTAGCCTCAATATTTTTACTAGTTATGGTGTAGCAAACAACTGTCAAGCCAACCACTCCCACAAATCGTAGCATGTGAGTGGGTTAGTGTCATCTATTCCCACTCAAAACTCTAACTTAGATATGCATCACTATTTTCCCTAGATGCTCACAAGATATAACACATCAAGGATTCTTCTCAACTTGGTTTTCTCAAATCACTTGTGCATGTGCCCCAAAATTGGACTTAGTAAGAAATTGATTTGTGTTTATAGCCCTTAATGCTGATGAGCTTTCATGAAGAGAGAAAAAGAGAGGAGATAATTCACCAGATTAAAATCTTAGGGAATTTACTCGGATGGGGAGAATGAGAAGAACATGATCTTGAGAGTAGTGCCCTCTTTTCTATGAGCCTCTTAGAATGGTGCCTTCTAAAGCAAGTTGTGCACCTCTTCTCTTTGGCATAGCCATACCTCTCTCTGGCTATTGTGCTACAATTTTCCCACGCTCCTTACTTTGGCTATGCCTTGCCATGATGTGTAGCCGTGACTCTTCTTTGCCTTCACACTTGGCTGTTGTCTGCCCTACTTTGCGTTAAGGAGGCGCTAAGGCCAAACACTTTCCTTGTTGTGCACAAGTTGGGTGTTAACCTTGTTATGCCCTTTTCTTAGCCTTCATAACCCATCCTTGGCTTCACAAACTTCCTTGTACTATCTCGGATTCCCTCCTTCTTCTTGCCTATGCTGCACACCATGAAGCCTAGATGCCTTGCTTCACTCTGTGGGGTTAAAGCATGGTTAGGTGTGGTACCAGTTTTTTGCATTCAAGTAGGAAAAAGATGATTGATTTTAGGGTTCCTATTGTGGTTTCAAATTCTAAATGATGTCTTGCAAAGTACTTTTATGGATAATAATATTAAAAAGTAATACTAGTATTTTCTAAGTTTACCTAAAACTCTCCAAAACAAAATAAAAAGTGGTATTAAATAAAAGCAATGTCAAAGCAACTGCTTTTTGTACCACCTATCCATGCTTTCACCCTGTGCCTTGCACTGCCTCATAGCCCCTCCTTCTTCTTTCCTATTACGCTAGCTCACAGCCCCTCCTTCTTCTTGCCTATGCTTCATATTGTGAAGCCAGCCACCTTGCGCTAGTTCACAGCCCCTCAGTCTTCTTGCCCATGCTTCATGTCGTAAATCCCAACTGCTGTGCTTCTCTCCTCACTTTTGGCATCTCCCTTGTGCTCCATGATGTGAAGCCTTTCACTATGATTTTGTCTTGGTTGTTGAGCACCTCTCCTTCACTATGCTATCAGACGTTGTCATACAAAACAAAATGTCTTATGTGCCCTTAATTTTGAATATTCCAGATGTAGAAAATACGACTGAGAAAACTACAAAGTTTGCACAAAAGAATTGATAAGGAAAAGAATAAGAAATAATGACTATGCACTATTATGCCATGATAGAATGTTTTAGAATTGAAAATTGAAGATGCGAGTGCCCCAAATGAAAACATACTCCAAGTAGTAAGAACTCTCGCTACTACCCAAAACATATTTTATAGACCAACTTGAATAAGAAGACACCTAATGGCATTGATAATGGTCCCATTTTTACGGTAAGCAACTCCATTTTGCTAAGGAAAATAGAGAATATTAAGTTCATGATGAATGCAATTAACAACACAATATTGCTAAGGAGTATAGGGAATATTAAGTTCATGATGAATGCAATTAACAACACAATATTCTTCAAAATCATTGGATATGTATTCTCCACCATTGTCACTTCGTATAGTTTTGATATCCCGACCAGTTGGAAGTTGAACATATTTGTAGTCTTGTTGAAATACACTGAAAACTTTTGATTTATGTCATACAAGAAAAATGTGTGTAAATTAAGAAAAATCATCAATAAATATAAGAGAGTAGAGGAGTTTGGAGTAGGATAGAGGGAATGGACTACAAATTTCAATATGAATAAGCTCTATTAGATCTTGAGAGTGATGAGAAGTGGAAGAAATAAAAGGTTTTCAGTGATGTTTGCCCAAAGCGCAATGTTCAGAGACACTAAGAGTTGAATGAGGCTTCACTGAAGACCACACACTAATTTAAAATGATATAAATTAATATTTTTTTAGAAGTTGGCATGGGCAAGTGAAGAATGCCAGAGTTTGCTATCACGATTGACTAGTGAAGTCACAACATTAGCTACATCATCTATTAATGAAAGCTCAAATAGATTACCTCGATGAGGCGCACTTTCTAAAGTATGTCCATCCTTCTCAAGTCAACATTGAGTATGGTCAAAACTTAAAAAAAAACCAAGACGAGCAAGACGAGCAACTCATAAAAGATTGCATTAAAGATCAGGAACATGTAAAACACCTCGTAAAATTCAAGTAGTGTGTTCCCAAGTAAAGATCACCAATACCCATAACGTGACATGTATTATCATTAGCAAGATAAACCCTCTTCTTGATTGGTAAAGTATGATAATATGAAGCTATTGAGCTTGATATGTCATGTTACCAATGGCACCAGAATCCACTATAAATGTAGCACCATTACGAACAAGAAGCACTTGATCTGATGAAATATGATGGTTAACACAATTCATCTTCTCATGATTAATATCATCATGAGAGTTATCGATAGCATAAGCTTGATTACATTCATCATCATACTTTTTCTTTAGCCATTAAGAAGTGGGATGATTTGTGCGACCATAATATGTACATGCCATAGGTGGACTTGTGGTTGATGTCTTATAAGATTAAGAGAACCAATGTTTTCATCATATATTTTGGCAAAACAATCATATTCATAATGTCCATTTGGATGAAAGTATTTACCAATCACTAAATAACTTCCCATCAGTAATAAGTGAACTAGTAACATCAATAGGTCACCGAGGACGTGGAGAATTTCCATATACAATATCAAAAAGATCATCACCTTTAAGAATGAAAGTCATCTTTGCCTTCCAACCAACAAAACCATGGCCTTGAAAAATAGGAATAGAGTGTTGACTAGAAGTGTAACCATTAATAAGAGAAATATTTGCCATGGAGAGAGCGCGATGAAGAAAAATGAACGTCACCAAAATAAAAGTGTTAATGCTTTTTGGGATGTAAAGAATAATATTTCAAAAAATAGGAAAAAGTGCCCAAAGCATATATGTAAAAAAAGGACATGCGATCACCAAAAATAAAGATCCAAAGCAAAAATAATAAGTGAAGAAGCTGAGGAAACTTCTACATGATGATGCGTGCAGAATGTCCAAAAACTACATAACACAACAACAATCATAACTTTCACTCTATAACTCCGTTTTCAAAGACTTATGATTCAAAATCAAGGGCACGAGTGGCTCTATGATTTCAAGTCTGCAACAAATACGATATATTATCCTACTTGTCGGCCAAATCTTCAAATATTCGGACTAGAAGACCCTCAAAATTTGTCAATAAGCTTAGGGGGTAAAAATCCTACAACTTGTTCAATACACAACAAGAACAAAAGTGGTTTTATGCAAAATCATAGATACTTACAGAGATAAACAGATTTTTGTTGAAACAAACCAATAAAATCCATAAATTATTGCAAAACAAAAAACGTTCAAAATTGTTCAAACCAATCTTCTACATTGTTAAAAGGGTAACTCGCTCTCATACCACGTTGATAGATACGATAAAGAGAAAGAGAGAATGAGAGTTATACAAGACATTTCTCCCAAAGTAGTGTATATTATTGATAGTGCATAGGTATATATAGGTGAGATCTACGTCAAGTTAGGGTGCGATATATATAGTCCAATAGCGCCAATGTCGAGCATGTCGTAAAGCTTGCCCAATAATGGCAAAAGGAAAATGGGTGTTCAAGTAGATGGTTATACATTATCAATAATGTGGCCCTTGTTGCTACTATAACAAAATAGCCAATCTCCAATAATAAATAAAGATGGCTTGATGTACTAATAAAGCTACTTTATTAGACTATTTGTCACGTATCTGTCATTGTACTTGTGTTTGCATGATTCATTATACAACTCGTGTCTTCCTGATTGATGTTTTTTATGAGACAAGGTTTTACAAGTTGAGACTTGAGAAAGAGAGAGAGGGAAGGAGTGCCTATGAGTCTCTTAGAATATACTATTAAGGAATTAGATTATCATGCACAAAATAGTCAAAGATAGAAAACCCCCTAAAAAAACATGAACCAAATTAGAGAAGATACGTTTCGCGAATACTGGCCACCCAATGCGGAATCTCCCAATTATCTGAATACGGCCTTTGTTCATCGCATGATGAACTCACTTTATTTAATACTTCTCTTTGACAAATAAATTTATCTACACCCTCGTGCGAGGCTGTTACTGAAAATTAAGGCTCAATTTGGTGTCTAGTCCCCGTTTTGGGTGCTCGTTGCGGTTATATTTACTATGTAAACCCCCATATGAGTTTCCCTTAGGCTAAACTACTCACTCTGACCCTCTTATACATTATCTAACATGGTTCAAATTTGTGACCAAACTTAATCTTTCATGTCTTTTAATTATTTCCTAGTTTTCAACATTAAATATAGATGCTAAAAATCCCCGAGTCAAATGGACCCAAAAATACATACATATGAGTACGTTACATTCTCCCCGGGTTTTAAAAAAAAGAGAATTGTCCTAAATGCATGAACTGAGGATAGTGAGTCCTCATATGATCCTCGCACAACCAAGTGGCATCTTCAATTGGATATGTCTTTCATTTTATTAAGAGATCGACTGTGTCCCGATGTCTAAGCTTCCTAACCCTGCGATCCAAAATTGTCTCTGGTTCTATCTCAAAATTTCCCACTTCTTCCACTCTTGTACTATCACCCAATATGTGATTTGGTTCAGCCACATACTTCTTCAGTAAGCTAATGTGAAATACATTATGTGCTTTAACTCTTTCTGGAAGTTGTAGGTGATAAGCTTTTGTTCCAATCTTCTTAAGTATCTTGAAAGATCCTTGTTAAGTATCTTGAAAGGTCCTGCATATCTAGGTGCTAATTTGTTAAACTTCCCAAGTCTTAAAGAACTATGTTTCACCTTTAAGAATACCATTTCACCTTCATTGAATTCTCTTGGCTTTGTTCTCTTCTCTGCATAACTCTTTTGATGACTTTGAGCAACTCTTATGTATTCCCTCATGTCTCTTGTCTCTGCATCTCCATTTCATCAAGCATCTATTTACTTATCTCAACCTTCCCAACACGATCATACCATAATATAGTTGACATGCAATCTTGCCCATATAATGCTTTGAATGGAGACATTCCAATAGTAGACTGTGGACTACTAATGTATGCTTATTCCACCATATGTAAGTATTCATCCCTCTTTTCAGGCTTATCCATGCAATACATTCTTAACATGTCCTCCAAGATTTGATTCACGCTTTCTATTTGCCCATCACTTTGAGGATGCTATGCAGTACTCATATCAAGTGATGTCCCAATAGATTTAACGAATGCCTACCAAAAATTTGAAGTTAAGCAAGAATCTCAATCTGATACTACACTTTTAGGCATAACATGTAACTTGAGGATATTCTTCACAAATACATTTACCACATCCATAGTGGTATATGAACTCTTGATCGGCAAGAAATGAGAGGCAATTGTAAGCCTATCTACTACCACAAAAATGTTATCATAACCTCCTTTAGTCCTTGGTAGCCCAATAATAAAGTCCATTGATATCCATTGCCATTTCATCTCTGGCACATCTAACGGTAACATAAAGCCTGGTTTCTTTACATGCCCAGCTTTCACATGCTGGAATTTTAGACATTTTGCTACATAATCCCTTACATAAGCTTTCATTCCAGCCAAAAGAAACTCTTTCATTCCAGCCAAAAGAAACTCTTTCTAGCCTTAGTGTATGTCTTTTGAAATACTAGATGTCCTACTATGGCAATATCATGAAGGTCATACACCAACTTTTTCTTCATCTATCTCCAACATCACGTATGCAAAACCTTTTCTCATAATATAATATTCCATCAATTACTTCATACTTTAGAAATACATCTATTTCCTCTTGTGACCTATATTTCTTTGTCAAACTCACAAAAGTTGTTTTGAAGAAAGAATCTCTTGGGATCTCACTCTTTACCTGTTCTCCCAAGCTATTATGCATGACAGTGATTGCACTCACTGAAGAAACTTCTGGTTTTTTGCTCAATGCATCGGCCACTTTGTTTTTTCGTCCTCATCTATAAATGATTTCAAAATCATATTCCTACATAAATTCTATCCACCTTCTTGCGTTGCATTCAATTCTGCTTGGCTAAACAAATGCCTCAAAGCAGATTGATTAGTTTGCAAAACTTAAACTTAACTGCAAGGAGACAACGTCCCCATACATGCAATGCATGCATAATATCCAATAATTTCAAATTATATGCTGAATAATTCCTCTCATGAGGTTTCAGCTTACATGACTCAAATGCAACCAGATGCCCATCCTGCATTAAAACCCCACCAAGCGCTATAATACTAGCATCCGTTACAACCAACAAGGTTTTTCCAAGCTCACGCAATTTAAGCACAGGGGCTGTAGTCAATGCATACTTGAAAATCTGAAAACTCTCCTCACATTGTACAGTCCATATGAATATTCTACCCTTCTTCAAAACATCCATCATAGGACTTAATTATGAGAAAACTCAAAAATGAAGATTGAGTAAAAACCTGCAAGTCCTAGAAATCCACGAACTTCTCTAAGAGAAATGGGAGTTGGCCATTCCATAATGGCTACAATCTTCTTGGGATCCATTGAAATACCTTCTTTAGATATAATGTGTCCCAACTACTATACCCTCTCTTTAAAGAATTCACATTTGGACCTCTTTGCATACAACTTATGCTTTAGAAATATGTGCAACACTTTTCGCAAAGTGTTCTTCATGCTCTTCTTTACTTTTGGAAAACACCAATATGTCATCCAAAAATACCAACAAAAAGTCATCCAAGTTCTCCTGGAAAATGCGATTCATCACACACTGAAAAGTAGGAGGTGCATTTGTTAATCCAAATGGCATCACAATAAATCCATAATGCCCAAAACGTGTTCTGAACACAGTCTTTGCTATATCACTTTGTATGATGTGAATCTGATGATAACTTGATTGCAGATCAATTTTAGAAAATATGCAACTCCTTGCAAGCCGATCAAAAAGCTCTCCTATTCTTGGCAATGGGTACTTATTCTTGATCGTCATCTCGTTAACTTATTGAGCCCCTGTAATCAACACACATTTGCATAGTCCCATCCTTCTTCTCTATAAAGAGAACAGGAGCACCCCATGGTGACACACTAGGCGTAATAAATCCCTACTCAAGTAATTTTTACAATTTCATTTTGAGCTCTACACTTTCTTTCCACAGATAAACAATAAGGAGCTCTATATACAAGTTCTACACTAGGTTCTGCTCAAGTAATTTTTTCAATTTTGTTTTCAGCTCTGCACTTTCTTCCACAGATAAATGATAAGGAGCTCTATATATAGGTTCTGCACTAGGTTTGATCTCTATTTCATGATCTGCAAATCTATGCGGAGGTAATTTAGTCAAATCATGAGAAAATAAATTCTGAAATTCTTGAAGCATAGGGTGATCATCACCCTTTTTTTATTCCACGGCATATACATGACGACCTTTTCTTGTTGCTTTAACAAACTGTATAGCAGACACCATTCTAAATTCTACATCACATCTTCGACCCTGTAAGCAATAATCTTTACCATCATATCCAATCATGCAAACACGCTTCTTGCATCATACCTTCCTAAAGCCAACACATGGAAATCTGCATTTGACTTGAGGTCACCTATGGACGAAAGGCATATTGTTGACATAATCCCTACATGTCTGTTGCTTTCCCAAAGCAAGTTCTACCATAAGATTACTTTGACAAAATTTAGTTATTCCTAACTGTTTTGTCTTGCTCTTGTATTACTTTTAATAATATTAAAGCTACTCTCTATTTTCACCAAAAAATGGGTGCTTCTCGAGTCAATCAACATTTGAAAAACATTATTTGTAATCTTGATAGGAATTTTTATAATTGAAGCTCGGTTTTCAACCTTACCTGCATGAACAACATCATTGACATTATGCGCATATTCTTCAATCTCCTCGGCCACAGTTGTAGCAGCTTTTCCTTTTGCTCCATGAGCATTATCATTACTTGAAAATCCAGGTACAATCTCCTGCACATTTTGTCTTGTTTTATGATCCTTTGTAATTATTCTCTTACATGATGCTGGTTTGTTTTTGCACTCATAAGTTCTATGACCCCTTTGTAATAAACAACGAAAACATAAGCCTTCATGCGGCGCCTTTTCTACCATCTCTGTGGACAAATATGTGAAAGACTGATTACCATTCTTTTTCTTGCCAGTCTGCATTCTCCTATTCTGCATAAAATTTCCCTTCCGATCATAAAATGTATTTGATCTCTTTCTTTTATTTCCAAATTTTTTTTCATTCTTTCCCATCTGTTCATAGGTCATGGCATGCAGCATAGCATCTTGGACTATTCTCCATATAGTATTCTAGTGGATATAGTAATGCCGAATCATATGCCTTTTTATTAGAGGCCACGTGATGTGCTCATTCCGTAAGTCCCTGCTACACATAATAAACTTTCACCATAATTTTGCAGAACGTTAAAAAAGAAGTACTCCCGTCTTTCCCTTAGCTTCCTCACTGAAGTTACATGTTTGAAAATAGTCTTCAAGGTGCTCAATCCATGCTTCTGCTTCTTCACTCCTCTTCCCCTTTCCATTAAAGGTTGGTAGTGATCTTTTCTTTGTAACTTGTTTGAGGGCAAAATCATCTACATGTCCTTATTGAAATCTTGTGCCCATAGTAGTTTTCATGGCATGCACTGTATCCTACAAGTTCTTAATAGCTCGATGAACTCAAAGGTCAAACCAACCTTTGCAGTAACTCTTGGTTGAGGGCTTATAGGAATTTCACCAGGTTCTTCTAGGTGCTCATCAAAATTTCTTGCTCCTTACCCTTCTTGTTGACCTTGTCTATCATCAAAATTTAGATGATCTTCCATCTCCCCATCTTCTCAATCATCTCTGTCTTCTTCATTCAAATTCATGGAAGCTCGAGCGCGCATGGCTCTCATTCTTTCCTCCAATTCTTGATTCATGTCAATAACTTTGATAACTTCCTCTTGGAGTTACACCCACATGCAATAATCCTTGTAAAAGCTCCTCTTCTTGCCCCGGGTTGATGTAGAGCAGTTCTCTCTACCGTGCAATATAGTGCTCATAGAGTACTACTGATCAACAAACGTGTTGAGAAACACAATGTCAATCCGAGGACTCGACCCGATTACTGCATGAAGGCCTATCGACAATAGAGGATTCCATGATCTTCAATGCTCTTTAAATACCTCAAATCATGCTTTACATCAATCCAATTTCCATGAGAAAGTTGAGCAATATATTGAGCAAGAAGATTTGGAGTGAAAAAAACATTAGGGCATGTATTGAGACAAATCAATGGTAGGCAGCCAACCTAGTTTGCATATGGGAAATCATCTATCAAAGGATGATCATATTTTAAAGGCATGTTCTAAGCAGAATGCATAACAATAGTAGTACATACCAAATGTGCATCAACCCATCGAAATTTTTCAAGAGCGTTAGTAATTAATTTTGTTTGTCAAAGAAGCAAAATACCTTTCTCGCAAGATCGCTAGATTTGAATGCCAAGACAAGAATGAATTTAAACAAGATCCACCATTTCAAATGTTGAGGATAAAAGCTTCTCAGTATGTAGAAGGAAGGATAAATCATTGGCAAACCAAGATGGTATCATCTACATATAAAGCAATAATAATAAATAAGTGGTATTCCAAGTACAAATTTGGATTAGAAGAAGATGAAGCAAATCCATGTGATTAAACAAAGGCATAAATTTTTAAGTACCATGCATGAGAAGCCTATTTCAAATCATAGAGAGCTCGATGAAGATGACATAGCAGATGTTGCTTTCCTGGTATAACAAAACCAAGTTGTTGTTCCATATATATCTCTTCTTTGAAGTCACCATTGAGAAAAGTTGTTTTAACATCCATTTGATGAATTTCTAAATCAACTTGAGTGGCGAATGCACGTATACTTGTCATGTGCACAACAGGTGAGAATGTATCATGATAGTGAACACCTATGTCCTTTGGCAACTAGACGAGATTTAAATTTGTTAAAAGAATCATCAACCATAACTTTTGTCTTGTACACCCACTTACACTTGATAAGTGTTCGTCCATGAGGAAGATCAGTTAGAATACAAATACCTTTTGAGATGAGAGAATCATACTCAGCTTGCATAGCATCTTGCCACTGATTCTTTTGTGGAGAAGAAATAGCTTGCACCTAGGTAATAGGGTCTTCAATAATGGACATGGCATCAAATTCAATGTCATCATAATGAGTTTGAGAACCATGTTCATCGTTAATAGGAAGATCAATGCATATATAAATGTCAATGCTTCTCACAATCCAATGAAGAGAGTGGAATAGAGACATCAAATTGAGAATCAATAATATGAGATTCATTTGTCAGAAAAGAAAACGATGTTAGAATGGTTTGTGAATCATCAAATGCATCAATGGACCATTCACCACCCATATTATGTTCATCAAAAATTACATCACGGCTTAAAGTGACCTTGTTGGAGAGAGGATCATAAAAATTATAGCCTCTAGAATTATTAAGAAACACAATTAAAATGACCTTCTTAGTAGGAGAATCAATCTTTGTTCGTGTCTCTTTATGAACATGAATATAGGCAATTCAACCAAAGACACATAAATGGGAGAGGGGGTTTTGTACCTATCCAACTTGCAATGGGAATATTACCAAAAGGAGAATTTGTAGGTAAATAATTTTCAATATATATTTCTGTCAGAACTCTGGCACCCAAAACATCTTTGATAGACTGACTTGAATAAGAAGACACCTCATAGTATTGATAATGGTCCAATTTTTACGCTCAGCAACTCCATTTTGCTAAGGAGAATAGGGAATATTAAGTTCATGAGATGAATGCCATTAACAACACACTCTCCCGGAAGGGATAAGCCTTCATGCACTAATCGAGTCGAGTCCTCGGATTGACATTGTGTTTCTTAACACATTTGTTGATCGGTAGTACTCTATGAGCACTATATTGCACGGTAGAGAGAACCGCTCTACAGTCCAATTTTTACGCTCAGCAACTCCATTTTTCTAAGGAGAATAGGGAATATTAAGTTCATGATGAATGCCATTAACAACACAATATTCTTCAAAATAATTAGATATGTATTCTCCACCATTATCACTTCATATAGTTTTGATATCCCAACAAGTTTGAAGTTCAATATGTTTACGATATTGTTGAAATACATTGAAAACTTTTGATTTATGTCGTACAAGAAAAATCTGTGTAAATCAAGAAAAAACATCAATAAGTATAAGAGAATAAAGGAGCTTGGAGTAGGATGGAGGGAGTGGACCACAAATGTCAATATGAATAACCTCTATTAGATCTTGAGAGTGATGAGAAGTGAAAGAAATAAAAGGTTTTCGGTGATGTTTGCCCAAAGCGCAATGTTCATAGACACTAAGAGTTAAGTGAGGCTTCAGTTAAATACCACTCACTAATTAAAAATGATATAAATTAATATTTTTTGAGAATTCGGCATGGGTAAGTGAAGAATGCCAGAGTTTGCTATCACGATTGACTAGTGAAGTCACACAACTAGCTACATCATCTATTAATGAAAGCCTAAATAGATTACCTCAACAAGGCGCACTTTCTACGATGTGTCCATCCTTCTCAAGTCCACATTGAGTATGGTCAAAACCAAAAAATAAACCAAGATCCACAAGAGGAGCAACTGATGAAAGATTGCATTGAAGATAAAGAACATGTAAAATACCTCGCAAAGTTCAAGTAGAGGAGTGTGTTCCCAAGTAAAGATCACCAATGCCCATAACTTGACATGTATTATCATCAGCAAGATAAACCATGTTCTTGAGTGAGTTATTGATAGCATAACCTTGATTACATTCATCATCATACTTTTTCTTTAGCCAGAAGTGGGATGATTTGTATGACCACAATATGTCCATGCCATAGGTGGACTTGTGGTTGATCTCTTATAAGATCGAGAGAACCAATGTTCTTCATCATATAGCTTGGCAAAACAATCATATTCATAATGTCCATTTTTGTGACAATAATTACAATACCTTCTAGAACCATTTTGTCGATTACAGCCTCCCCCCACGAGAAAAGGTAATAGGGTCTTCAATAATGGACATGGCATCAAATTCAATGTCATCATAATGAGTTTGAGAACCATGTTCATCGTTAATAGGAAGATCAATGCATATATAAATGTCAATGCTTCTCACAATCCAATGAAGAGAGTGGAATAGAGACATCAAATTGAGAATCAATAATATGAGATTCATTTGTCAGAAAAGAAAACGATGTTAGAATGGTTTGTGAATCATCAAATGCATCAATGGACCATTCACCACCCATATTATGTTCATCAAAAATTACATCACGGCTTAAAGTGACCTTGTTGGAGAGAGGATCATAAAAATTATAGCCTCTAGAATTATTAAGAAACACAATTAAAATGACCTTCTTAGTAGGAGAATCAATCTTTGTTCGTGTCTCTTTATGAACATGAATATAGGCAATTCAACCAAAGACACATAAATGGGAGAGGGGGTTTTGTACCTATCCAACTTGCAATGGGAATATTACCAAAAGGAGAATTTGTAGGTAAATAATTTTCAATATATATTTCTGTCAGAACTCTGGCACCCAAAACATCTTTGATAGACTGACTTGAATAAGAAGACACCTCATAGTATTGATAATGGTCCAATTTTTACGCTCAGCAACTCCATTTTGCTAAGGAGAATAGGGAATATTAAGTTCATGAGATGAATGCCATTAACAACACACTCTCCCGGAAGGGATAAGCCTTCATGCACTAATCGAGTCGAGTCCTCGGATTGACATTGTGTTTCTTAACACATTTGTTGATCGGTAGTACTCTATGAGCACTATATTGCACGGTAGAGAGAACCGCTCTACAGTCCAATTTTTACGCTCAGCAACTCCATTTTTCTAAGGAGAATAGGGAATATTAAGTTCATGATGAATGCCATTAACAACACAATATTCTTCAAAATAATTAGATATGTATTCTCCACCATTATCACTTCATATAGTTTTGATATCCCAACAAGTTTGAAGTTCAATATGTTTACGATATTGTTGAAATACATTGAAAACTTTTGATTTATGTCGTACAAGAAAAATCTGTGTAAATCAAGAAAAAACATCAATAAGTATAAGAGAATAAAGGAGCTTGGAGTAGGATGGAGGGAGTGGACCACAAATGTCAATATGAATAACCTCTATTAGATCTTGAGAGTGATGAGAAGTGAAAGAAATAAAAGGTTTTCGGTGATGTTTGCCCAAAGCGCAATGTTCATAGACACTAAGAGTTAAGTGAGGCTTCAGTTAAATACCACTCACTAATTAAAAATGATATAAATTAATATTTTTTGAGAATTCGGCATGGGTAAGTGAAGAATGCCAGAGTTTGCTATCACGATTGACTAGTGAAGTCACACAACTAGCTACATCATCTGTTAATGAAAGCCTAAATAGATTACCTCAACAAGGCGCACTTTCTACGATGTGTCCATCCTTCTCAAGTCCACATTGAGTATGGTCAAAACCAAAAAATAAACCAAGATCCACAAGAGGAGCAACTGATGAAAGATTGCATTGAAGATAAAGAACATGTAAAATACCTCGCAAAATTCAAGTAGAGGAGTGTGTTCCCAAGTAAAGATCACCAATGCCCATAACTTGACATGTATTATCATCAGCAAGATAAACCATGTTCTTGAGTGAGTTATTGATAGCATAACCTTGATTACATTCATCATCATACTTTTTCTTTAGCCAGAAGTGGGATGATTTGTATGACCACAATATGTCCATGCCATAGGTGGACTTGTGGTTGATCTCTTATAAGATCGAGAGAACCAATGTTCTTCATCATATAGCTTGGCAAAACAATCATATTCATAATGTCCATTTTTGTGACAATAATTACAATACCTTCTAGAACCATTTTGTCGATTACAGCCTCCCCCCACGAGAAAAGGGATTTCCACCACGAGAGGACCATGAAAAGGGGCACTTTTGGAGGTAAGAAGATCATTCTTAGAATAATCTAAGTGACGTGTAATAAGAGAATTTCCAGAGGGCTCCGTATATTATTCATGACGTTGTGAATATTCAATAAAAAATATGCAAGCACTATCAAAATAAATACCATCTTTGTTAGAAATAATCGTGAAAATATTATCATATTTTTCATCTCTGTGATAGTGTAAAGAAGCTCGACAACAAGTTGAGGTCGTGTAGTAGAAGCACTAGCCAACAGGAAGTTGATTAACAATTTCTTTGAATGATTCAATATGAGAAGTAATATAAGTAGAAACTTTGTAATCCAACCTATCCAACATATTACGAAGATCAAGAATTTTGATAGTAGATTTCTTCTCAAAAGTAGAAAAAAGATATTTCCAAATATCGTTGGTAGTGGGAAGATTAAATACATCTAACATAGCAGAATCATGAAGAGCAAACAAAATATACCATCGAGCAACCTTATCTTTCTTTGTCCATTCGGATGAGAGTATTTTCCAATCACTAAATAACTTCCCATCCATAATAAGTGAACTAGTAACATCAATAGGTCGCTGAGGACGTGGAGAATTTCCCATATACAATATCAAAAAGATCGTCACCTTTAAGAATCAGTCATCTTTGCCTTCCAACCAAGAAAACCATGGCCTTGAAAAATAGGAATAGAGGGTTAACCAAAAGTATAACCATTAATAAGAGATATATTTGCCATGGACAGAGTGCAATGAAGAAAAACAAACGTCACCAAAATAACAGTGTTTAATGCTTTTCGAGATGTAAAGAATAGTATGTCAAAAAATAGGAAAATGTGCCCAAAGCATATATGTAAAAGGGCATGCGGTCACCAAAAGAAGAGATCCAAAGCAAAAAGAATAAGTGAAAAAGTTGAGGAAACTTTTGCATAACGAAGCGTGCAGAACGTACAAAAAATTACAAAACACAACAACAATCATAACTTTCACGCTATAACTCTTTTTTCAAAGACTTTTGATTCAAAATTGAGGGCACGAGTGACTCTATGATTTTAAGCCTGCAACAAATACAATATATTATCCTATTGGTCAATAAAATCTTCAAATTCGGACCAGAAGGCCCTTAAAATTTGTCCAACAAGCTTAGGGGGTAAAAATTCTACAACTTGTTTCAATACACAACAAGGACAAAAGTGATTTTTCATGCAAAATCCTAGATACTTACACAGATAAACATAGATTTTTGATGAAACAAACCAACAAAATCCATAAATTATTGCAAAACAAAAATGATCAAAATTGTTCAAACCAATCTTCTACATTGTTAAAAAGGTAACTCGCTCTCATACCATGTTGACATATGCGATAAAGGGCAAGAGATAATGAGAGGTTCACGAGACATTTCTCCCAAAGTAGTGTATATTATTAATAGCGCATAGGTATATATAGGTGAGATCTAGGTCAAATGCGCTATATATAGTCCAATAGAATATCTACAACCATTTGATCTGCTCCGACAATATTCAACCATAATAGATGCCTTCTTCACGTCATGGTGGTACAGTGATAATGAATAGGAATGTGTTTGATTTTCCTATGTTGAACATAATCCTTTGCAAGACTGATAGCACTTTGAATATCACATCAAAGAGGAGTGCCAGAAGGTGGAGGATACCCAATGTCTAAAAGTAACTGACATAACCATATCAACTCACGAGGTGCTAATGATGCCACTAAATATTCAGCTTTTGTAGTTGAAATCACAACAAAACGTTATTTCTTTCTTGTCAAAGAAACCAAGCATCCATTGATCAAAAAGTAATTTCCACTTGTAGATCTCATTGAAGAATTAGAACTTGCCTAATCAGCATCACAATAACCAACTAAGCATAAAGCTGAAGAATGAGATGAAGATGCCTATCAACAATAGAGGAGGTCATGATCTTTAGTGCTCTTTAAATACCTCAAATCACGCTTTACATCAATCCAATTTCCATGAGAAAGTTAAGTAATATATTGACCAAGAAGATTTGCAGTGAAAAGAACATCAGGGCATGTATTCAGACGACCAATCAATTGTAGGCAACCAACCAGGTTTGCATATGGGAAATCATAAGGATGATCATATTTTGAAGGCATGTTCTTTTAGCAGAATGCATTACAATAGCAGTACATACTGAACCAATCGAATTTTTTCAAGAGCGTCAGTAATTAATTTTGTTTGTTGAACAAGCAAAATACCTTTCTCGCAGATTGCTGGATTTGAATGCCAAGACAAGAATGAATTTCAACAAGATCCACCATTTGAAATGTTGAGGATAAAAGCTTCTTAGTATGTCGAAGGAAGGATAAATCATTCGCAACCAAGATGGTATCATCTACATATAAAGCAATAATAATTAATAAGTGGTATTTTCGTTCCATGTATAAATTTGGATCAGAAGAAGATGAAGCAAATCCATGTGACCCATGATCTTTAGTGCTCTTTAAATACCTCAAATCACGCTTTACATCAATCCAATTTCCATGAGAAAGTTGAGTAATATATTGACCAAGAAGATTTGCAGTGAAAAGAACATCAGGGCATGTATTCAGACGACCAATCAATTGTAGGCAACCAACCAGGTTTGCATAAGGGAAATCATCCATCAACAAAGGATGATCATATTTTGAAGGCATGTTCTTAGCAGAATGCATAAGAATAGCACTACATACTGAATGTGCATCCACCAATCAAAGTTTTTCAAGAGCGTCAGTAATTTTGTTTGTCAAACAAGCAACATACCTTTCTCGCAGATCGCTGGATTTGAATGCCAAGACAAGAATGAATTTCAACAAGATCCACCATTTGAAATGTTGAGGATAAAAGCTTCTTAGTATGTCAAAGGAAGGATAAATCATTCGCAACCAAGATGGTATCATCTACATATAAAGCAATAATAATAAATAAGTGGTATTTTCGTTCCATGTATAAATTTGGATCAGAAGAAGATGAAGCAAATCCATGTGATTAAAGAAAGGCATAAATTTTTAAGTACCATGCATGACAAACCTGTTTCAAATCATAGAGAGCTCGATGAAGATGACGTAGCAGATGTTCCTTTCCTGGTATAACAAAACCAAGTTATTGTTCCATATATATCTCTTCTTTGACGTCACCATTTGTGAAAAGTTGTTTTAACATCCATTTGATGAATTTCTAAATCAAATTGAGTGGCAAATGCTAAAACAACACGTATACTTGTCATGTGAACAACAGGTGAGAATGTATCATGATAGTGAACACCTACTACTTGAGAGTGTCCTTTGGCAACTAGACGAGATTTAAATTTGTTAAAAGAATCATCAGCCTTAACTTTTGTCTAGTACACACACTTACACTTGATAGATGTTCGTCCATGAAAAAGATCAGTTAGAATCCAAGTACCTTTCAAGATGAGACAATCATACTCAGCTTGCATAGCATCTTGCCACGACTGATCCTCTTGTGGAGAAGAAATAGCTTGCACATAAGTAATAGGGTCTTCAATAATGGACATGGCATCAAATTCAATGTCATCATAACGAGTATGAGAACCATGTTCATCTTTAATAGGAATATCAATGCAGATATCAATGTCAATGCTATTTTTATCACAATCCAATGAAGAGAGTGGAATAGAGATATCAACTTGAGAATCAATAATATGAGATTCATTTGCCAGAAAAGAAAACGATGTTAAAATGGTTTGTGAATCATCGAATGCATCAATGGACCATTCATCACCCATAGTATGTTCATTAAAAATTACATCACGGCTTAAAGTGACCTTCTTGGAGAGCGGATCATAAAAATTTTAGCCTTTGGAATTATCAAGATACCCAATTAAAATGACCTTCTTAGTACTAGGAGGATCAATCTTTGTTCGTGTCTCTTTAGAAACATGAATATAGATAATGCAACGAAAGACACATAAATGAGAGACCAAGGGTGTTGTACCTATCCAACTTGCACTGGGAATATTACCAAAAGGACATTTTGTAGGTAAATAATTTTGAATATAAATTTCTATAAGAACTGTCGCTACACCCAAAACATCTTTGATAGACCGACTTGAATAAGAAGACACCTCATGGCATTCGTAATGGTCCGATTTTTACACTCAGCAACTCCATTTTGCTAAGGATAATAGGGAATACTAAGTTTATGATCCATTAATAACACACTATTCTTCAAAATCATTGGACATGTATTCTTCACCATTATCACTTTGTATAGTTTTGATATCCTGACCAGTTTGAAATTCAACATATTTGCGGTATCATTGAAATACACTGGAAACTTTTGATTTATTTCGTGGAAGAAAAATGTGTGTAAATCAAGAAAAATCATCAATAAATATAAGAGAATAGAGGAATTTGGAGTAGGATGGAGGGAATGGACCACAAATGTCAATATGAATAAGCTCTATTGTTGAGAGAGGGAGAGAGACCGAGACAACACACCACATACGCTCCACAAGAATGAATCATATTAGTCACACAAGTCACATATGTATAGGCAAGACCTAGAGTGAGTTAGGGCTAGCTATATATATAGCTCCAACACCCCCACTCAAATCAAGGTCTCCAGCTCTGAGTAAAAAAACCCTTCGGAGCACAAGGAAAAAACCCGAGCTCCTATATATAAATGTATAATGCCACCTTGAAGTCCATGTGCAATGTGCTTCTATATACAAAGTATGAAGAATAAATGTGCATGATGTGAAGTAATGTGTGAAGTGTCCTAAAGTCTATAGGCTATGTACAAGTCTAGACAAAATTGACATGACGTGAGATGTGCTAATCTCCAAAAAGAGAGGCCGCCGCCGCAACTCCAAGTTCTGATCGCAAAAGTGTAAACCGAGCTTCATGGAGTCCTTTGGTGAGAATGTCTGCAATCATTTGATTAGTTGGATAATGTTCTACCATTATTGCTCCTTCCCTTACTTCATATCGAACATAGTGATAATAAACTGCAATATGCTTGGACTTGCTATGTTGCACGTAGTCCTTGGCTAGACTAATAACACTTTGGTTGTCACATCTAAGAGGAGTGCTTGAGGAAGGAGAATGACCAATATCAGCAAGAAATTATCAAAGCCAAATCAATTCACGAGCTGCTAAAGATGCAGCTACATATTCAGACTCTGTAGTAGAAACTGCAATACAGCATTGTTTCTTGCTAGCCCAAGATACCAAATAACCATTGATAAAGAAGCAATTACCACTAGTGGATCGCATGGACAAGTTAGAGCTTGCCCAATCAGCATCTGAATAACCCAAAAGATTAAGAGAAGTTGATGAAGATATGTCTTCTTGACGGCGATATACAAGTCTAAAATTTGCAGTGCCCTTCAAGTACTTCAAAACACGTTTAGCTTGAGACCAATGTCTTGTAGATGGAGAGGACAAGTGTTGTCCTAACAGATTTGCTGTGCAAATAGAATATCACGAGACGAGTGCTCATGCCTACAAATTGAAGACAACCAACAAGATTAGCATAGGGTTGATTTAAAGCTAATGATTCAACCTCAATATTTGCAGAAGTACTCCTAGTAGAGCTTGCAAGACAAGGAGTGTTTGTCGAATGTGCAGTAGCCAATCCAAACTTTGGAACAATATCTTGGTTAAACTTTGTTTGACAAAGAAGCAAAATACCATTGTGATGATACCTTTGAACTTGAATACCAAGGCATGAATGGATGTCGCCAAGATCCACCATATCAAAGGTTGAGGATAAAACCTTTTTTATTAGTTGCATGAAAGATAGATTATTAGATACAAGTATAGTGTCATCAACATAAAGGGCCAATATCACAAAATGGTTATCCACATTGCGCTTAAAGATTTGGATCAAAGAAGCAAGAAACAAACCTGTGAGATGTGAGAAATTGATCAATCTTGATGTACCATGATCGTGAAGCTTGTTTTAGTCCATACAAAGCACATTGTTTGTCCATACAAAGCATAGTTGAGTTGGCATACAAGATGTTTCTTCTGGGAATTGTAAATCCTTCATGTTGCTCCATATATATATTTCCTCCTTTAAGTCTCCGTTAAGAAAAGCCGTCTTAACATCCATTTGATGTATTTCCAAATCAAATTGAGTTGCAAAATCTACTAGTACTTGAATGCTTGTACTAGGAACTACGGGTGAAAAAGTGTCATGATAGTCAATCCCTGCAATTTGTGAGTATCCCTTTGCAACTAAACGAGCTTTGAATTTGTCAAAGGATCCATCTTCCTTTGTTTTAGTCTTGTAAACCCACTTACATTTGATAGGAGTACAATCAGAAAGTAGATTGGTAAGAACCCATGTACCTTTTGAGATCAGAGACTCATACTTAGCTTCCATGACTTCCTTCCATTGTTCCTTCTCTATAGAGAGGACATAGGTTCTACATAAGTTGAAGGATCTTCACAAATAGCCAATACGTGATTAAAGGTTTCAAGATCATCATATACATGATTTGCACCGTGCTTAAGTTCAATAGGAAGATCACCATCATATACATGATTTGCACCGTGCTTAAGTTCAATAGGAAGATCACCATCATATACATGATTTGCACCGTGCTCAATAGGAAGATCAACATAGATATCAAGATCTGTAGCAATCTCCTTTGAAACCGTAGGATGAACATCAATAGACTTGTCTCCAATATCCATCAAAAGAGTGTCCTTTGCAACCGTAGGATGAACATCAATAGACTTGTCTCCATTATCCATCAAAAGAGTGTTGTCATTATGTAAATCATTGTCCAAAAGTAGAAAAGGAAAAGAAGTGACTAATGTTTTTGTATCATCAGCATCATTTGTGGACCATAAACCTCCCATCAATTGCTCATTGAATATAGCATCTCGACTAACAATTGCCTTTGAGAACTTGGATCGTAAAACTTGTAACTCTTTGAGTTGTCAGAATAACCAATAAAAATAACCTTCAAACCTAAAGGTTCTAGCTTGTGTCGTGTCTCTTTTGGGACATGAATATAAGCAATACACCCAAAGACTTTGAAATATGCATCAGAAGGAGTTTGGCCTGTTCAAGCTGTGATTGGAATCTTACCAAGGTGCAGTAGTTGGAAGATGATTTTGAACAAAAACGGCTGTCAATATTGCTTCTACCCAAAAAGAGCGAGATAATCCAGAATGAATAAGCATGCATCTGATTGCATATAAAATTGTACGATTCTTGCGCTCTGTAACTCCATTCTATTGGGGAGAATATGGAATGGTATACTCATGTGGTGGATGCCGTGGTTGATGCAATGATCATGAAATAAGTTGGAAATATATTCACCACCATTATCACTTCAAAGAATTTTGACTCTTCGACCAGTGTGATTCTCCACAGATATTTGGTACCTCTTAAATGTGTCCAATGCTTCTGATTTATGTCGTAGAAAAAAGACATTTGTATACCGTGAATAGTCATCAATAAAAGTAATGAAGTAACGGTAGCAAGACTTGGATGGAGGAAAGGGTCCACAAATATCAGTATGAATGAGATCCAAAAGATTATTTGAATGAATATTTGTAGACATTGGAAATGGCTTACGATGATGTTTGCCTAGAGCACAATATTTGCATATCCCCATATGCGGGTGAGATTTGAGGTCCATACCTCTCACAAAATCATGACGATGAATATCAAGAATCTTTGAGAAATTTGAGTGAGTAAACCTATGATGCCATATCTTACAATCCAGATCTCCTAGAGCTGTAACAACATTTGCAACATCCTCATTCAATGAAAGTTCAAAGAGATTACCATGTCGAGGAGCAACCGCAATAGTGGTGCCATCCTTTTTGATGGGACACTTTGTATTATCAAATCCAACAAATAGACCAAGATCTACAAGCCGCCGTGCAACAGAAAGTAAGTTTCTTTGTAAATCAGGAACATATAAAACTCCTTCCCACACACAAGTTGCCAATACCCATTACTTGGCAAGTTGTATTATCAGCAAGATAAACCACTTTCTTGATAGGATGATAATTGTTTAACCATTGCAATTGATATGTCATGTTGCCAAGTAGCACCATAATCAACAATAAAGAGAGAGCCATCATGAACATGTAATAACTTTTCTGGAGAGACATTATAATGAACCAAATTAGCCTCTTGATGAACATTGTCTTCATCATGAGGATTTTGTTGAGTAGCATAAGCTTGATTTGGAGCTTCATCATAACGCCTCTTAAAGCATCGACTGGATGAATGCCTTGTGCTCCCACAATATTCACAAGTTGCAGAAGAGGAAGACACTACTACATATTAGCCTAATACCGGGGCTTGTACCGGCGCTATTTAACGGGGTCTAAAAAAGCCTCGTCATCGGTATAAGCGCCGGTATCGCAGCGTCGGTATACCTGTCGGGTATTAATACCGGCGCAGATAACGGCGCCTATACCGACGCTAACCGGGGGTAATACCGGCGCTTAAACCGGCCTCTATACCGATTCATATACCGACGGGCAAACCGGCCTCTATACCGGAATATATACCAAAATGTAAACCGGCATCTATACCTATGTATATACCGACGCTGATACCGGGGCAAATACCGACGCTGTAGCAGAAATTTTTTTTTGGGCAGAATAGTGCTGCCTGGCTGTTGCCTAGCTGCCTGCAATGAGCAGGATCAACAACAGCAAACAGACAGCACCATTCTGTCTACAATAGAGCACAAAAACAACCGTGCTCGTTTGCATATTTTCCTGATATTGACAAACAAGAAATTAAATTAAACATTAATACTCAAGAATGTTTTGATCATATTTCATTAGTTTGAAGGTCATCATACATCATGGTAATGCCTCCCAATTGACGGTCTCTCCTTCTTCTTCAAGCATCTCAAACAAGGCCACAAGGCCATGTTTGTGAGCGTACTTCTCCTCTCGCCTGCTTGGTGGGCGATTCATGGCCAACTCCTGCACACACGATTAACAATTATAACTTTTAAAAAATCAACATTTAGCCCACATACCTACATTTAAATAAATAAAATTGCTACAAACACTTACGAATTCATGGCGCATGGTTTCGTAACCACCACTCCCGAGATGAGAAGCCCCTACTGTTTGCAGTCTTGCCCTTGCCACCTCTCTTTGTTGTTGAAACCTGTCTGGTGTCTCGGTGAGCTCCTGAGCAATGGCTGCCCACTCCCTGTCATCTAGCCAAACAGGTTTCTCCTTCCCCTCTCTGAATGCGTCCCTCGCCTCTGACCTACGATGCCCCATCAAAATGCGAGCTGTATACTGTATCCACTCATTAGAGACGACATTCATAGGGTCAGATGGCTGGAACTCTTGCTTTATCTTTGTGTTTATATAATTTTTCTTTCCCTTGTCTTGCTGATCCCACTTAGTCATGACAGAGTCATGAAACTGTATAGTGCACAATTGTCGAATGCGTGTCTTCATTGCCTTCCCTGCACTATCCATTAATGGTGCCCCATCCCTAATTGTGTAAATCTTGCTGTTGTCATGGTCATGTGCACCCCAGGGAGTGGAAGGTGACCCTATGGGTGTGCTATCAACAGATGAGAGCGAAGGATGACGCTCACGTGGTGGTGGTGTCACAGCATCTGTGGCACTACCACCACAACAACCTCCCCCTGAAGACCTACTACGTGAGCGCCGTCTATGTGAAGACGTGGTAGATCGAGCTGTAACAGGGGTGGAAGGCTGTGTGGTACGAGGTGTGGGAGCTACTGTCGTACCCACGGGTGTGGGAACTGGCGTCGGGAATCCAGATGGTGAGGCAGATGTCCCTGCTCCAGAACCCCAATAACTCTGAGCCATGGCTCTCTGCTCTGGAGTCATGGACGAAAGAAAACCATATAACTGCTGGGGACTCATGCCCTGCGGTGTAGGATTAAATGAGAAATCTGGACTGTAGTCGTAGGGCGGTGAGTCACCCATGGCCTGTTGGATAAAAAACCATATGACAAACTTGTACGGAATGAAAATTACACGGTAAACAATGAATGAAAGAACCATAAGATAAACATTAACAATGATAAACAACATTGGTAAAACTATATCAACTTGCTCCTACAGTAGTGATTATGATGGTAAACATTAACAATGGTAAACAATGAATGGACCTTCAATGTCATAAAACCATTACAAATATGTCATAACTATTTGCATAATCATTAAGATACATCATTTTATAAATCATTATCTATTCTATCATCCTCATTAAGATCAGTAGCCCCAAAGAGATCTATGTCTATGCACATTTCAGCATCCTCATCATTAAAAGTCCCTTGATGAAGGATGTCTTCATCATCTATGTCTTCTTCCTCAACTTGATTTTCAGCTTCCTTGGTTTGCACCTCTTCATTTGGATCTTGCTCTAGTTCCTTCTCTTCATTTGCTTGCTCCTCTTCATTGTTGATATCGGCTTGTTCTTGCTGCTCTCCATTACCCTGTGCATCCACATCACCTTGTTGTAGCTCAAATTCTTCAAAAATTTGCTTACTGCGGGGGGCGACTTGAACCACAAACAGCCAGCGTGGATCTTTTGGATCCGCTTTAAAGACAACCTGCTCACAATGCTCTGGGCGCACAAAAGTATCTTGCTGATCGGTCCATACCTTTGTGGAGTCCACTTGGATGAGGCCACTCTTGTCTCTACGTACAGTTGCATGTGGCCCATTCATGATTACCTTGAACCACTTCACATCAAAGATAAACAACTCAAAACTTCTGAAGCCAACCTTCAATATATCTTGAATGGTTCCAAAGTAATCAAGCATTCCAGTAATTGTGTTATCATCACTTGCACTTGCACGACTTTCTTGAACAAACTGTGCTGTGACACCACAATCAAAGGTTGCTCTTCTTTGGTCTATTCGTTCTACTCGAAAATGACGTCCATGTGACCAAAACGCCCCATATTTGTGATACTACAATGAGCACAAAAAGTTTGTTGATGGAGAATCAAACACAGAGACATGTAGAGGAAAAAATGAGAGACATGTAGAACTTAAACACTTACATGCCAATCGCATCCTTTTGTAAGCTCCTCCTCCTCCTCTGTTATAGGTAAACCAGCACGTTTGGCTTCTAAAATTGTAGCTTCTAGCCATCTACCTGTCGGAAAGTCCGGAAGAGCTTGCATACCTTCTGGATATGGGAGATTTCTTGTAGTGCGATTCCTTCTGAAACTTAAACGATCTTGTACTCGCTGTCGCTTGAGAGCTTCATATGTCTCAATCCACTTCTCCATTACATGAGAGTTCAAGATGCAAAATTTGTTGATTTTTTCTCTCAAAGTGTTATCCATCTTTCTCTTAATGCCTTGGCCTTGAGGTTCCTCACCAATGACTCGCCTGTTGGACTCTTGAGACCATAGTCGAGGTATCTCTGGATCTGAGGAACTTAAATATTCAGTGATGTAAACAAGGGACTCTTGTATCAGCCACCCTTCTGACATACTACCCTCTGGGCGAGCCATTTGGCGAACAAATCCCTTTAATGTCTTCATAAACCTCTCCAAAAAGAACATCCATCTTGAATGGACTGTTCCAGCAACTGCAACCTCATCTACAACATGAACTAGCAGATGCATCTGGATTGTTAATAAACTTGTAGGGAAAAACTTCTCTACCATGCAGACTGCCTCTATGGAGTTTAAACGCGCTGTCTCCAAAGTGTCTCTCTTTATCTCTTTTGAAGAAATCCAGCGCACCAATGTGCCAATCTTATAGATAGTAGCTCTAATGTCTTCAGTGAGGCAATCTTTTATTGCTATGGGTAGCACAAATTGTAGAAACTTGTGCCAATCATGACTCTTGAGACCACTAAGATCATCATCCTTTGTAAATGCACTTTTCAAGCAATGCATACAACCTGTCGGAGTCCGAAACTCCGAAATTGTCCTCTTGACTTGTTGTTCCTCCATCTTGCTAAAAACCCATGGGGCTCTTGGAAGTAGCACCTTTCCATTGGGTCTAGTGCGAGCCCACAACTCTTGCATACAACCAATCTCTTCCAAGTCATCCCTTTGGCCTTTAGTATCCTTTTTTCCTGTCATGGTCTTCCACAGAATGTCAGCTACATTCTTGAAAATATGCATCGGGTCAAGCAAATGGTTTATAAGGAGATCACCCCAATAGGGGAGTTGGTGAAAGATAGAGAGCCTCTTCATCCCAGGACATGCCAAGTTGCCACATTCCTCCCATTTGATCTTCCAATCGCTTGCCTTCAATGTACTTGGAGGAGGTCTTCCTAGATTACCATCCCGCAATTCATGATTTTCTGGCAGATACCTAACATGTCCTTGGTAGACATTCTTTCGTAATGCTTTTGAGTATCTTGAATCAAGTCGAGGACCACATACAGGACATGCATTGTAACCCGATATAGACAAACCTGAGCATTCTCCATAGCCAGGCCAATCATGCATTGTCCACATGAGAATACCTTGCACAGTTGTAAGTCTTTGGCCACTCTGCTGCTTTGACATGTCCTTCACTTCAATTCCGTTCCACAAGGTGCGTAACTCATCAATAAGTGGTGCCAAATATACATCCATGTTCTTCACCTTGTACTTTCCTGGAACTATTAATGAGAGCAACAGATGACCTTTCTTTATTGCTAACCATGGCGGAAGATTATAATTCACAAGGCAAACAGGCCATGTGCTCCATGAAGAGCTCCTTAAACCAAAAGGGTTTACACCATCCATTGCTAGGCCAAGACGGAGGTTTCTAGGTTCTTCCTTAAAAGCCGGCCATTTCTCTTCAATGTGTCTCCATGCGGGTGAGTCTGCAAGCACACGCATCACTTCATCTGTGGATCGAGTTGTGGCATGCCATGTCATCAAGCTTGCTATTGATTTGCACCTGAACATGCTTTTTATCCTTGGAATGATTGGAAAGTGCCTGAGAACCTTTACCGGGACAGCTTCCCCCTGAACATCTTCTCTATATCTGTTAGAGCCACAATGGGGACATTCTTGCAAATGCTCATATTCATGGCGGAAGAGGCAACAATCATTGTGACAAGCATGAATATTATTGTAATCCATGCCTATGGATTTCAATAACTTCTTCGCATCTGCACGAGATGGAGGCATCTCGTTGCCAGGGGGCAATATTTGATCTTTCAAAAGCCTGCAAGTATGGCAATATCTGATCGTTACTATTAAGATTTTCTCAAATACAAGTTGATAATTTAACATTTCAACAGTAGGTGTAATCTCCAAAAAAAGACCTTACTTGAATAGTTCAGTGACACTTGTATTAGACCATCCAAAAACTGACTGCAAATTTAGCATCGTAAGAGATGCACGCAATACAGATATGTTGGCACCATTGTATAATGGAAGGCGTGCAAGTTTACGCATGGCCTCTTCCTCTGGTTCATAATTTGACCGTTGAGAATGTCGTGGTTGATGATCTTCATGTTCATGCTCCTCGAAGAGAGCTTCTTGTTGCTCAATGAAGGCATCCAACATTTCTTCCATTGGACCTTCTTCCATTTCCTGACCTTCTTCCATTCCCTCGGGTGCTGTTAATTGAGCTCCATCTGTCACTCCCTCCTGCGATATCCTCATCCTTTGTTGGGGACGAGAATTCACAGGCGCAATGTTATCAAGATGCGGCTGCACACTTGCTTGGTTGTACGATTGAAACCGTAAATTTTGCAAGCGCTCCATTGGAAATATTCCAGCGTCATGAACATGCTCGTTGCAAATCCTTCGTTTTCGAAAGATTTGGTACTTACATCGCATGCATGGACACGCTATTCTCTCTTCAAGATTGAGAGGCTCCATCTAGCAGGATAACATGTATATGCAGCTCGTTAAACACAAATCAGCTTATCTCCTCTCCATACAAAATTAAATAGAATTTACACAAGGATGGAGAGAGAAGCTATCTCTATTCATAAATAGCTGTTTATATATAAAGGCCTTATGCAATAATCTAAATGCATATTATAAGTATAAGCTTGCATAATAAGGCTGCAAGACTTATGCATAAGCTCTATGCATAAGCCTTATGCATAAGTCTCATGCATAAGCTCTATGCATAAGCCTTATGCATAAGTCTTATGCATAAGCTCTATGCATAAGCCATATGCATAAGTCTTATGCACACGCTCTATGCATAAGTCTTATGCATAAGCTATATGCACACGCTCTATGCACAAGTCTTATGCATAAGCCATAAGCTCGGACCTAATCCCAAAAACCCTAGGACTGAATTACGGTTTTGTAAATTCCGCCAGAGTCTCCTTTGTAATTGGAACCAAATCTCAATTGAAAATGCAACTTCTTAAAACTTGTACGCAATACTCTTTGCATCCCACAATGTCATGAAAGATCATATGCATTTGCAATATCCACACAATATGACAGAAAAGGGGCCCCATTGCCCAAATGCATCCACAAAGTCGATGGTGAGGATTGTTGAGGACGCGCGTTGAAGCTTGCCGATCTCCCGGCCAAGCTCTTCTCACCCCTTCACCGAGTTTTCCTCCAAGGTGAAGGTTGAGGCCATTTCTTCACACCGGTGTACCTAATCCCCCTTCGTACCGCTTTACCAAGCAATCACGGCACAAAGAGTTCAAGCCATTCTCCCCTTGGCCTCTCCAACCAATGCCAAGGTACCCTCACACATTGCTAGATTCTATAGAAACTTGAAGTGGTTGCAATGGTGAGTGTAGGTACAAAATGATGTGGATAATATCAAATGATAGAACAAGTTTGTTGGCTTACAAGTATTGAGCATGACTCATGCCCTTTTACAATTTAGAACTCAGCAATTGAGGCATGGACTCATGCCTCAATCCATCATCCAAAAGCTCCAACACAAACCAACAATTCACAATGCCCTCACCATGGCATTTGCATAAGCATTTGTTAACCACAATCAAGGCATTTGCAATTGCATTTTAACAATCTCTTTCATATAAGCCATATGCATAAGTCTACCTGCGTACGCTCTATGCATAAGCCATATGCATGTCATATGCATAAGCCTTATGCATACGCTCTATGCATAAGTCTTATGCATACACTCTATGCAAGACTTATGCATAAGCTCTATGCATAAGCTCTATGCTATATGCCTTATGCACTATTATGCTAACCCTTAATCCCTTTCACATAAGCCTTATGCACACGCTCTATGCAATTACGCTCTATGCATAAGCCTTATGCACACGCTCTATGCATAAGCCTTATGCATAAGCTCTATGCATAAGCCATATGCATAAGTCTACCTGCGTACGCTCTATGCATAAGCCATATGCATAAGTCATATGCATAAGTCTTATGCATACGCTCTATGCATAAGTCTTATGCATACGCTCTATGCAAGACATATGCATAAGCTCTATGCATAAGCTCTATGCTATATGCCTTATGCACTATTATGCTAACCCTTAATCCCTTTCACATAAGCCTTATGCACACGCTCTATGCAATTACGCTCTATGCATAAGCCTTATGCACACGCTCTATGCATAAGCCTTATGCATAAGGTCTATGCATAAGCCATATGCATAAGTCTTATGCGTACGCTCTATGCATAAGCCATATGCATAAACTCTATGCATAAGTCATATGCATAAGTCTTATGCATACGCTCTATGCATAAGTCTCTTGCATACGCTCTATGCAAGACTTATGCATAAGCTCTATGCATAAGCTCTATGCTATATGCCTTATGCACTATGCTAACCCTTAATCCCATCACCCAATGGTGTAATAAACATGATCTTGTTTTACGTACATGGATAATAGAGATTGCAAGCTTATTATAGGTTTTATGCATAGATATTAAATTAATCCTATGTGTTGTAAGCTTACAAGAACCCAAAACTAACCCTAAACCATAAAACAAGGATGCAAAAATTCATATAAAATAGCATAAACAAGAAAAATCAATAGAGGATCTACCTCTTTTTTGCAAAGCTGAAGGAGAGCTCGAGGATTGGTGAAAGATTGGTGAGGTGAAAGAGCTGCAAAACAAAATAATAAACAAACTAATTAGTAAATTAAACACAAGAAAAAGAACTAATACAAAACCCTAAAATCTCTATGCATGCATTAGGAGATCTATGCATACATAGAGAGCTCAAGATCTCAACATGCATAGAGAGCCAAAAAAACACAAAACCCTAAACGTCCTAATTTTTCAATTAAAAACTAAAAGCAATTGCAATAACATGTTAGGAGAAGGAGAAGAGGAGAAAAGAAGAATGAAGGAGAAAAGAGGAGAGAGGAAAAAAGAGGAGAGAGAGGGAAAGAGAAGAGGGAGAGAAAGCACCTCTTCCTAGTGATTACTTGCGCCTCTTCTGCGAAAAACCAGAAAATAGGCTCTCGGCTGTGAAAAACTTACGAGCGCTGGTATATGCGACGGAATATGTGTCGGAATATTCGTCGGTATATGCTACGGAATACGCGTCGGTATGAGCGTCGTAATAAGCGTCGGTATAGGCGTCGGTATACGCGACGGGAAATGAAAATTTAAAAAAACCCCGCCATACGTGTCTCCTCCAACATGACGACGGACATACCGACGTTCGACATTTGCGTCGGTATTTTGGCGTCGGTATGTCCTCAACCTCTTGTAGTGAGAACCCCTTGATAAACGAGGTTGCTTATTTTTGTAATACCGTGTTCTTCATCGTACTCTCGTGCCCAACATTCAAATACCGATCAGTGGACTAGTTTTGTCACAATAAGAATAACACTTTTGAGGAAATCTCAAACAAGAAGAATAACCTCCTCTTTGGAAGCCACGAGATGTAAATTGGTTGGAGGAAGAAGGGCGTTGCTGAAATGGACGTCTCTGGGATAGCAACGGCTGTCTCTGATTCTATGTACTCTTAGGCAATCATGACCGTTTCATGAGTTACCGACATCTGACGATCATGACGTTGAGAATATTTAATATCAAATAAATACATATATGCTCAAAGTGAATTCCATCCTTTGTTAGATAATATAGTGACAATATTATCATACAAAGGATCCTTCACCATATCAAGAAGGTGTGTAACCAATTGAGTTCGAGGAATAGGATCCCCTACAGTAGCAGAAAGTTGATTCATAATACCTTTGAATGATTCAATGTGACTAGACATGGATGTACCTACCTTGAATTGAAGCTTGCCCAGGAGATTATGGAGATACAGAATCTTTGTAGCAGTTTTCTTCTCAAACATAGTGATAAGATAGTCCCATATAGCATATGACATGGATAACGGATAAACATCTAGCATGAGTGAATCGTTAAGGGTAGAAAGTATATACCGATGAGCAGCCTTATCACGAAGATGAATACAGTGTGCATGATCAATTTTCCACTGTTCAAAAATAGGACCTTCAGTAATAATAACATTATTCTGAAGTGGATCAATAGGTTGAGGAGGGCATGCAAGAATACCAAGAACAATATCTGCCAATTCATCTCCTTCCAAAATTAATAGCATCTTGTATTTCCAACCAAAGAATCCTTGGCCTTGGAAAAGAGGAACAGAACACTACCCAAAAGAAAATCTATTAACAAGTATGGTGTTTGCCATGTCGGGTTGTGAGAACACGTACAAGATAAGATCACAGAACTTGCACCATGTACGAGGTATGAGAAACGTAGCCAAAAAGAGGCATACACCAGACGAGAGCATAAAGTGATCGTGTGTAAAGAATAGAATGTGAACCAAAAGTAGAACTCTAAAAGTGGAGACCCGTGTCTCATGCACGTAAGCAAACTTAGAGGTCCATAAAAGATGAAAATAATAATAAGAAAAAGCACCGTGTTATGACGCAACTTGCACGGCAGGTTTTGTATCTAATTGTAGCTTGTATAGCAAGCATCCATCTGAAGCTTTCATGGAAAGTTTTGACGATCAAATCCTGCTTACGACTCAAAGACAACTACATGTTTGCTCTCACGAACCTGTTTTAGTGTTTTAGATGCAGTTTGCCTGAACTGTCCTAACTTTTGACTTAGAACTCCGATTGACAAACCATTTTGATAGGATTCACCAGCACTGTACCATCTACGCACCAAGTTTTAAGGATGCGATTAAGAAACAATTCTAATTACAACAAGTGGAGCTATAAAATCATGTAGGCAACATATAATCAAAGAACCAATCAACACTACACAAAACTGTTACCAAAGATCAATCTTCTAAGACACAAAATCATAATCATAAATTAAACAAGAAGACATAGATACTTCCCTTATGATTAGAATCACTCCGATACGATGTTGAGAGAGGGAGAGAGATGAGCCAAGAGACACCACATACGATGTTGAGAGAGGGAGAGAGATGAGACAAGAGACACCACATACACTCCTCCCCACAAGAATGAATCATATTAGTCACAAGTCACACATATATAGGCAAGACCTAGAGTGAGTTAGGGCTAGCTATATATATAGCTCCAACATCTATTAGATCTTGAGAGTGATGAGCAGTGGAAGAAATAAAAGGTTTTCGATGATGTTTGCCCAAAGTGAAATGTCCATAGACACTAAGAGTTGAGCGAGGCTGTAGTTAAATACCACGCACTAATTAAAAATGATATAAATCAAGATTTTGAAAAGTCAGCATGGGCAAGTGAATAATGCCAGAGTTTACCAGACTAGTGAAGTCACAACATTAGCTACATCATCTATCTAATGAAAGCTCAAATAGATTACCTCGATGAGGTGCACTTTCTAAGGTATGTCCATCCTTCTCAAGCCGACATTGAGTATGATCAAAACCAAAAAATAAACCAAGATGCACAAGACGAGCAACTGATAAAAGATTGCATCGAAGATCATGAACATGTAAAACACCTTGAAAAATTCAAGTAGAGGAGTGTGTTCCCAAGTAAAGACCATCAATACCCATAACCTGACATGTATCATCATCAGTAAGATAAACCCTCTTCTTGATTGGTAAAGTATGATAATTTTGAAGCTATTGAGCTTGATATGTCATGTTACCAGTGGTGGCAGGAGAATCCACTATAAATGTAGTACCATCACAAACAAGAAGCACTTGATCTAATGAAATATGATGGTTAACACAATTCATATTCTCATGATCAATATCATTATGAGATTTATCGATGGCACAAGCTTGATTACATTTATCATCATACTTTCTCTTTAGCCATTAAGAAGTGGGATGATTTGTATGAACACAATATGTACAATATGATGTTGATCTGATGAAATATGATGGTTAACACAATTCATATTCTCATGATCAATATCATCATGAGATTTATCGATAGCATAAGCTTGATTACGTTCGTCATCATACTTTCTCTTTAGCCATTAAGAAGTGGGATGATTTGTATGAACACAATATGTACATGCCATAGGTGGACTTGTGATTACGTTCGTCATCATACTTTCTCTTTAGCCATTAAGAAGTGGGATGATTTGTATGAACACAATATGTACATGCCATAGGTGGACTTGTGGTGGTTGATCTCTTATTATAAGATTGAGAGAACCAATGTTCTTCATCATATAGTTTGGCCAAAGAATCACTTTCATAATGTCCATTTTTGTCACAATAATTGCAATACTTGCTAGAACCATATTGTTGATTATAGCTTCCCCCATGAGAAAAATGATTTCCACCATGAGAGAACCGTGAAAAGGGATGCTTTTGGAGGTAAGAAGATCATCCTCGACATAATCTAAGTGATCTCTAAGAAGAGCATCTACAGAGGGCCCTATATGTTATTCATGACACTGTGAATATTCAATAAGAGATATGGAAGCACTATCAAAATCAATACCATCTTTGTTAGAAATAATCGTAAAAATATTATCATATTTTTCATCTTTGATAGTGTGAAGAAACCAAGCAACAAGTTGAGGTTGTGTAGTAGAAGCACTAGGAGCAGCAAGTTGATTAACAATTTCTTTGAATGACTCAATATGAGACGTCATAGAAGTATAAACTTTGTAATCCAACCTGTCCAACATATTACAAAGATAAAGAATTTTGATGTGATAGATTTCTTCTCAAAAGTAGAAATAAGATATTTCTAAATATCGTTGGAAGTGGGAAGATTAGATACATCTAACATAGGAGAATCATGAAGAGCAGACAAAATATACCATTGAGCAACCTTATCTTTATTTTTCCATTCGGATGAAAGTATTTGCCATTTACTAAATAACTTCCTATTAGTTAATAAGTCAACTAGTAACATCAATAGGTCGCTAAGGACGTGGAGAATTTCCATATACAATATCAAAAAGATCATCACACCTTCAAGAATCAAAGTCATCTTTGCCTTCCAACCAAGAAAACTATGGCCTTGAAAAATAGGAATAGAGTGTTGATGAGAAGTATAACCATTAATAAGAGAAATATTCGCTATGAAGAGAGCGTGATGAAGAAAAACGAATGTCACCAAAATAACAGTGTTAATGCTTTTCGGGATGTAAAGAATAGTATGTCAAAAAATAGGAAAAAGTACCCAAAGCATATATGTATAAGGGCATGCGATCACCAAAAATAGAGATCCAAAGGAAAAATAATTAGTGAAAAAGCTAAGGAAACTTTTGCATGATGATGCGTGCAGAATGCCCAAAAACTGCATAACACAACAGCAATCATAACTTTCACTCTATAAATCCATTTTCAAAGACTTTTGATTCAAAATCGAGGGCAAGAGTGACTCTATGATTTCAAGCCTACAAAAAATACAATATATTATCCCATTTGTTAGCCAAAACTTCAAATTCAGACCAGAAGGCCCCTAAAATTCGTCGGTAAGCTTAGGGGTAAAAATCATAAACAAAAGTTATGTTTCAATAAACAAAAAGGACAAAAGTTATGTTTCATGCAAAATCATAGATACTTACAGAGATACTTACATACATAAACATAGTTTTTTGCTAAAACAAACCAACAAAATCCATCAATTACTACACAACAAAAACCTTCAAAATTGTTCAAACCAATCTTCTACATTGTTAAAAGGGTAACTCGCTCTCATACCATGTTGATAGGTACGATAAAGATTAAGAGGAAATGAGAGGTACACGAGACATTGCTCCCAAAGTAGTGTATATTATTGACAGTGCATAGGTATATATAGGTAAGATGTAGGTCAAGTTAGGGTACGCTATATATAGTCCAATAGCACCAATGCCGACTCTTTCGTCAAGCTTACCGATAATGGCACAGACTTAGGAAAATGGGCGTTCAAGTCGATGGTTATACATTATCAATAATGTGGCCCTTGTTTGGTGCTATAACAAAATAGCCAATCTCCCATAATAAATAAAGATGGAATGATGTATTAATAAAGCTACTTAATTAGACTATTTGTCATGTGTTTGTCATTGCACATGTGTTCGCACATGATTCATTGTACTCGTGTCTTCTTGATTGATGTTTTTTATGAGACAAGGTTCTACAGGTTGAGACTTAAGAAAGAGAGAGAGGGAAGGAGTACCTATGAGTCTCTTAGAAGATACTATTGAGGGAAACCTCTTCTAACAACACATTTTTCCACTCATACTTATCTCTATGGGCAAAACTCTAAAGAGAATATCCTATAGTTAATCATCAGTGGATGGGCCTCAGGATTGGATACCTTAAGTAGATTGATTTCCTTTGTGAGCATACTTATAAACCCTTCAATGTCACATGTGAAATGATGTATTATAGTATCACCTCATGGGACGAGTGTTTATCACAATTCTAACATACATAAATGGCTTACATTATTGTGCAGAGATTTCTAGCCTTGATATGTAGTAGTTGCTAATTCACAGAAACTATACAAAAGTAATGCCTAGATTAGCGAATTCAAGTATGTTTTTCATTTGGGGCACTCGCATATGCAATTTTTAATCCTAAACCATTCTATCATGGCACAATAGTGCATACTCATTATTTCTTCTTCTTTTCCTTATCAATCCTTTTGTGAAAAGTTTGTAGTCTTCTCTATCTTATTTTCTAGGCCTATCTTATTCAAAATTAACGGCACAAAATCCTGATTGTTTTGTATAACGTTTTGACGAGATTGTAAACTCCCACACAATAAACAGTAGACCCTCATGATGAAGATGCACGCCAATGCACGTTTATTCATGTCGGCAATGGCAGAGGCTCAAGAACGTGGGAGTTCAAGTAGATGGCTATACGTTATCAATAACATGGCTCTTACTGTAGTAACAAAATAGCACATCATAGTCAGCCTTGTGGAAATGGCAGAAGATCAAGAATGTGGGCGTTAAAGTAGATGGCTATAAGTTATCAATAATGTGGCCCTACTATAATGAAATAGCCAATCCCCCATAATAAATAAAGATGGCTTGCTATCCGAATAAAGCTACTTAATTGGACTACTTGCCTCTTTGTTACATGTTTCTCATTGCATGTGTGTTTGCCTGATTGATGTTTTTTATGAGAAGGTCTTAGAGGTTGAGACTTGGGAAAGAAAGAGAGAGAAGGAGCATTCTATCATGGGGCATAATAGCGCATAGTCATTATTTCTTATTCTTTTCCTTATCAATCCTTTTGAGCAAAGTTTTTAGTTTTCTTAGTTGTATTTTCTAGGCTTAGCCTATTTAAACTTAATGGGCACATAAGACCCATTGTTTTGTATAAAATTTTCTCAAGATTTTGAACTTCCACACGATATATAGTAGAAACTACCATCAAGATGATCCTTGAGCCACCTCTTAGAAGATACTATTGAGGAAAACCTCTTCTAAATAGAAGATACAACACATTTTTCCACTCACACTTATATCTATGTACAAAACTCTAAAGAACATATCCTGTGATTAATCTATTATATGGGCCTCAGGATTGGATACCTTAAGTAGATTGGTTTTCTTTGTGAGCCTAGAGAAGAGCCCTCCATTGTATGTAACATGTGAAATGATGTGCTATAGCATCACCTCATGGACGAGTGTTTTTCACATTTCTAACATGCATAAATGGCTTGAATTTTCTACATCGTTCTAGCCTTGACATGTAGTAGTTTCTATTGATTCACAAAAACTAAAGAAACTTAATGCCTAGATTAGCATCTTGGAGAATGTTCTCATTTGGGGATCTTGCATCTGCAATATTCAATTTGTTATGGCATAATAGTGCATAGTCATTATTTCATATTCTTTTCCTTATTAATCATTTTGTGCAAAGTTTGTATTTTCTCAGTCGTATTTTCTATGCATAGCTTATTCAAAATTAAGGGCACGTAAGACCTCTTGTTTTGTACGATGTTGACTGATAGCATAGTGAAGGAGAGGTGCTTAGTAGCAGCGAAGACAAAATCATAGTAAAGGGCTTCACAACATGGGGGACAAGGGAGCTACCAAAGCGAGGGGAGAAGCAAGGCGGCTAGGATTCACGACATGAAGCATAGGCAAGAAGATAGAGGAGTTCAGAGCCAGTACAAGGCGCATGGAGTGAAGCAAGATAGCTAGCTTCACAGCATGAAGCATGGGAAAGAAGGAGGGGTTGTGAGCTAGAGTGAAAGGCCCTTAGAGTAAAGCAAGCTGGGCTTCACAGCATGAAGAATAGGAAAGAAGAAGGAGGGGCTATGAGGGAGCTCAGGGCACACAGAGTGAAGCAAGGCAGCTAGGCTTCATAGTGTGAAGCATAGGCAAGAAGAAGGAGGGGATCTAATCCACCCCGCAAGGCCAAGCACAAGGAAGGGTCAAGCAAGGAGGGGCAATGAAGGCTAAGAAAGCTAAGCAAAGGGCATAGCAAGGTAAGTGCTCGACTTGTGCACAAGAAGGAAAGGGTCGTCCTTAGTGCACACTAGAGCAGATAACACCCAGGTGTGAAGACAAAGAAGAGTAGAGCCTACACATCACACCAAGACACAACCAAAGCAAGAAGCATGGTGAAATTACAATATAGTAGCCAGAGAGAGGTGAAATAGAAGAGAAAAGGGCTATGCAAAAGAGAAAAGGGGCACAGGCGCCATTCCAGGAGGATCACATAAAAGGGGGCACTACTCTCAAGACCACATTCTTCTCATTCTCCCCATCAAAGGCAATTCCCTAATGTGGTGAATTATCTCTTCTCTCTTTATCTCTCCTCGTGAAAGCTCATCAGCAAGGGCCATAAACATAAATGAATTTCTTACTAAGTCTAATTGTGGGGCACATGCACGTGATTGGAGAAAACCAAGTCAAGAAGTATCCTTAAATTCCTTAACCACCACCCCATCTATTAATTGTGATCTATTGCGGTGTTTTTGCTAAGTGCTTTTTGAGGTGTGGTGTACTATTGATGTGTGACAACTTGTGAGCAGCTGGGGAAATCAGTGATGTAGATCTAAGTTAGAATTTTGAGTGGGAGTTGATGAGACTCGCCCACTCACTCACTAAGATTTTTGGGAGTGGTTGCATTGACAGTTGCTACACCATAACCATTGAAATTACTGAGTGGCTAGTTGATGGGGAGAGATATCAGTTATTAACCTTCTACTAGAGTTGGGGATGGGAGAAGATGAGACCCACCTAGCCCACTGGCAAAGAGTAGATGAGACTCACATAGCTCACTGGCAAAGAGTTTTAATTGATTAGAGTGGGAGGTTGGTAGTTGATTGTTGCACATATGCATTAGTTTCTTCTGGTTGCTTAGCAGTTTGTCTTATTACATTGAAGTGAAGGATCACTGGAGGACGTGGAGAATTTGCATATAAAATTTCAAAAAGATCATCACCTTCAACAATCAAAGTCATCTTTGCCTTCCAACCAAGAAAACCATGGCCTTGAAAAATAGGATTAGAATGTTGACCAAAAGTATAACCATTAATAAGAGAAATATTTGCCATGGAGAGAGCGTGATGAATAAAAACGAACATCGCCAAAATAATAGTGTTAACGCTTTTCGGGATGCAAAGAATAATATGTCAAAAAATAGGAAAAAATGCCCAAAGCATATATGTAAAAGGGCATGCAATCACCAAAAATAGAGATCCAAAGATAAAATAATAAGTGAAAAAGCTGAGAAAACTTCTGCATGACGATGCGTGCAGAATGCCCAAAAATTGCATAACACAACAACAATCATAACTTTCACTCTATAACTCCATTTTCAAAGACTTTTGATTCAAAATTGAGGACACAAGTGGCTCTATGATTTCAAGCCCGCAACAACTACAATATATTATCCTATATGTTAGCCATATCTTCAAATTTGCACTAGAAGGCCCTCAAAATTTGTCAGCAAGCTTAGTTAGGGGGTAAAAATCCTACAACTTGTTTCAATACACAACCAGGAAAAAAGTGATGTTTCATGCAAAATCATAGATACTTACACAAATAAACATAGATTTTTGCTAAAACAAACCAACAAAATCCATAAATTACTGCAGAACAAAAAAGTTCAAAATTTTTCAAACCAATCTTCTACATTGTTAAAAGGGTAACTTGCTCTCATACCATGTTGACAGGTATGATAAATAGCAAGAGAGAATGAGAGTTACACAAGACATTTCTCCCAAAGTAGTGTATATTATTGATAGTGCATAGGTATATATAGGTGAGATCTAGGTCAAGTTAGGTGTAAGATTCCTCCCCAACCTTCGAGGTATACAGGAGTAAGAATCTCCCTTTTTGATCTTATAATTATTCCCTCTCTAAAATAAAGGAAAGATTCTGTTTAAAAAAGGAAGACCCTCTCCCTAGAATACTTCTCAAGAGTCACGCTGTTTTAAGGATTCAGAACAATGAGTTCAGAAGTGAAAATCGATGTTTTGGATACCAAGGTTTTGGTTTTCATTCGACTACGGCCCAAAAGAAGTTCTTTATCTCTGGGGGAGTATAAGAAGTTATCCCGCAGATATTGTGAGCCTTATATCTAAATTCAATGAAAGTAGGTGACTTAGCCTACAAGCTTCTTTTACCTCCTCATCTCAAAGTTCTTAATGTATTTCATAGAAATATGTGCCAAACCCAAATCATGGAAAGACGGTAAAACTTCAGTGGCAAGATACCGTTGGCTTCTAAGCTACGCTAGTTCCTTCCTTTATATAAGTCGTAACTTTTACCTGTCGCTCACAGTAATCTTACTTCCATCGATCTCCCTTCTTCTTAATCTCCTTCATGGCTTGGCAACAGGAATTAGTTTTATCCATGATGATTTCTCACCTTCAAGATGCAAGCGAGTCTGTAAAGAAAGATTTTATAGAACAGTATGAGCACTCACTTTTTCCTCACCTAGGAACTTCTGTAGCTCAGACCAAATGGCGGACCTATCAAGACATAACTAGGATAACACCCTCGGGTCAGCAGCACTTTCGTAACAATGTCCGCTTGGCCATGGTTATTGAAGCTTTGGGTTTGGGTCCTCGATACTACTGCGTCATGAGATCAAGACATCTTGGGTTTTCTGAGCGGGTCTTCTTACTGGCGTGTTTTCTTCCTCATCAGAAGATATGCCTTTACCCCGTTTTTGGCTTGCCTCTCAGAGGTCCTTTTGTTAGATCACCTCATACCACTGAGATAGGTGCGGCAATAACCAACAGAATTATTCCCATAGATGAGTTACCTTATACGTGCGCAGCTTGTGAGTGCTGCTTTTGTGATCATATGATGGACGGACTTATGGAAGTGTAAAGAGTTCTTCTATCTTTACTGTATATGTTCCAAGAATGAATAAAGTTTAAATCTTGTTCTTGTCTTAACCCTTACTCTCCTTGAGACTTTTTTATTTGGTGGTTAATCTTAATTAAATTTTTCTCTAAATCTCATGTTCATGCATCTTGCGAAATTATCCCAAGTTTGCGAGATAAGAACATCTCACGTTTTTCAAGTGGGAGAGAATGTAAGACTCCTCCCTAGCCTCTCAAAATGTCCAGCATCTTTCCCTGTAATCAATCCCCTCTTCAGAAATATAAAAGACCTTGTTTCTAACTGTTTTGACTTAGAGAGAGAGAATATTCAGATTTTGAATATTTGTAGATAGAAAAAATTCTCATCTTATTAAAATAAGTTTTCCTGAAACAGAAATTCAAAAAGAACTTTCCAATGTGCAATTCAAATTAATTGGAAATGAGTATAAAGGACCTTAGTCTAAGGGTCTAGATTTTCAGAAATTTTTGGATTATGGTCCAATTAAGGTTCCTATGGGCCAATAGCAATAATCCATGTGTAGGGAGGAGATAAATCCAATTTTGTAAAAGAAGATACCCAAAAATGAGTAAATGCTCACATAAGATGAAGAGTTGACTATGTACAAGGTTTATTAGTAAGAAACTATGAGTAATATTAAAAAAATGAGATATTTTGGGTATCCAAAAATGAGTAAATGCTCACATAAGATGAAGAGTTGAAAATGTACAAGGTTTATTAGTAAAAAACTATGAGCAATATTAAAAATATGAGATATTTTGGGTATAATGATTCCATTTTGACACATATGTAAGGAAGGGGAGTTCTTTAAAGGAGGTGCATATTTCACATAAGATGAAGAGTTGAAAATGTACAAGGTTTATTAGTAAAAAACTATGAGCAATATTAAAAATATGAGATATTTGGATATAATGATTCCATTTTGACACATATGTAAGGAAGGGGAGTTCTTTAAAGGAGATGCATATTTCACATGCTTGAATGAGTTTTAAACTCATAAAACTTGAGATATTTCATCTCTCCTCTCTCCTCATTCAAGTCTAGGAACATTTCTAGGTCAGTTAAGCTAACTTTTTGGAACTAGACTTGAATGAGGAGAGAGGAGAGATGAAATATCTCAATTTTTATGAGTTTAAAACTCATTCAAGCATGTGAAATATGCACCTCCTTTAAAGAACTCCCCTTCCTTACATATGTGTCAAAATGGAATCATTATATCCAAATATCTCATATTTTTAATATTGCTCATAGTTTTTTACTAATAAACCTTGTACATTTTCAACTCTTCATCTTATGTGAAATATGTACCTCCTTTAAAGAACTCCCCTTCCTTACATATGTGTCGAAATGGAATCATTATACCCAAAATATCTCATATTTTTAATATTGCTCATAGTTTTTTACTAATAAACCTTGTACATTTTCAACTCTTCATCTTATGTGAGCATTTACTCATTTTTGGATACCCAAAATATCTCATATTTTTTATATTACTCATAGTTTCTTACTAATAAACCTTGTACATAGTCAACTCTTCATCTTATGTGAGCATTTACTCATTTTTGGGTATCTTCTTTTACAAAATTGGATTTATCTCCTCCCTACACATGGATTATTGCTATTGTCCCATAGGAACCTTAATTGGACCAGAATCCAAAAATTTCTGAAAATCTAGACCCTTAGAATAAGGTCCTTCATACTCATTTCCAATTAATTCCAATTGCACATTGGAAAGTTCTTTTTGAATTTCTGTTTGAGGGGAACTTATTTTAATAAGATGAGAATTTTTTCTATCTACAAATATTCAAAATCTGAATATTCTCTCTCTAGAATATTCTCTCTCTCTAAGTCAAAACAGTGAGAAACAAGGTCTTTTATATTTCTGAAGAGGGGATTGATTACAGGGAAAGATGCTGGACATTTTGAGAGGCTGGGGAGGAATCTTACATTCTCTCCCACTTGAAAAACGCGAGATGTTCTCATCTTGCAAACTTGGGATAATTTCGCAAGATGCACGAACATGAGATTTAGAGATAAATTTAATTAAGATTAACCACCAAATAAAAAAGTCTCAAGGAGAGTAAGGGTCAAGACAAGAACAAGATTTAAACTTTATTCATTCTTGGAACATATACAGTAAAGATAGAAGAACTCTTTACACTTCCATAAGTCCATCCATCATATGATCACAAAAGCAGCACTCACAAGCTGCGCACGTATAAGGTAACTCATCTATGGGAATAATTATGTTGGTTATTACCGCACCTATCTCAGTGGTATGAGGTGATCTAACAAAAGGACCGCTTCACAGCATGGAGCATAGGGGAGATGCCAAAAGTGAGGAGAGAAGTAAAGTGGTTGGGAGTTATGACATGAAGCATGGGCAAGAAGATGGGGGGACTGTGAGGTAGCGCAAGGCACATGGAGTGAAGCAAGGCGGTTGGCTTCACAACATGAAGCATAGGCAAGAAGGAGGGGTTGTGAGCTAGCATGTTGAACTCTAAAAGTGGAGACCCGTGTCTCATGCACGTAAGCAAACTTAGAGGTCCATAAAAGATGAAAATAATAATAAGAAAAAGCACCGTGTTATGATGCAACTTGCACGGCAGGTTTTGTATCTAATTGTAGCTTGTATAGCAAGCATCCATCTGAAGCTTTCATGGAAAGTTTTGACGATCAAATCCTGCTTACGACTCAAAGACAACTACATGTTTGCTCTCACGAACATGTTTTAGTGTTTTAGATGCAGTTTGCCTGAACTGTCCTAACTTTTGACTTAGAACTCCAATTGACAAACCATTTTGATAGGATTCACCAGCACTGTACCATCTACGCACCAAGTTTTAAGGATGCGATTAAGAAACAATTCTAATTACAACAAGTGGAGCTATAAAATCATGTAGGCAACATATAATCAAAGAACCAATCAACACTACACAAAACTGTTACCAAAGATCAATCTTCTAAGACACAAAATCATAATCATAAATTAAACAAGAAGACATAGATACTTCCCTTATGATTAGAATCACTTCGATACGATGTTGAGAGAGGGAGAGAGATGAGACAAGAGACACCACATACGATGTTGAGAGAGGGAGAGAGATGAGACAAGAGACACCACATACACTCCTCCCCACAAGAATGAATCATATTAGTCACAAGTCACATATATATAGGCAAGACCTAGAGTGAGTTAGGGCTAGCTATATATATAGCTCCAACATCTATTAGATCTTGAGAGTGATGAGAAGTGGAAGAAATAAAAGGTTTTCGATGATGTTTGCCCAAAGTGAAATGTCCATTGACACTAAGAGTTGAGCGAGGCTGTAGTTTAATACCACGCACTAATTAAAAATGATATAAATCAAGATTTTGAAAAGTCAGCATGGGCAAGTGAATAATGCCAGAGTTTACCATCACGATTGACTAGTGAAGTCACAACATTAGCTACATCATCTATTTAATGAAAGCTCAAATAGATTACCTCGATGAGGTGCACTTTCTAAGGTATGTCCATTCTTCTCAAGCCGACATTGAGTATGATCAAAACCAAAAAATAAACCAAGATGCACAAGACGAGCAACTGATAAAAGATTGCATCGAAGATCATGAACATGTAAAACACCTTGAAAAATTCAAGTAGAGGAGTGTGTTCCCAAGTAAAGATCATCAATACCCATAACTTGACATGTATCATCATCAGCAAGATAAACCCTCTTCTTGATTGGTAAAGTATGATAATTTTGAAGCTATTGAGCTTGATATGTCATGTTACCAGTGGTGGCAGGAGAATCCACTATAAATGTAGTACCATCACAAACAAGAAGCACTTGATCTGATGAAATATGATGGTTAACACAATTCATATTCTCATGATCAATATCATTATGAGATTTATCGATGGCACAAGCTTGATTACGTTTATCATCATACTTTCTCTTTAGCCATTAAGAAGTGGGATGATTTGTATGAACACAATATGTACAATATGATGTTGATCTGATGAAATATGATGGTTAACACAATTCATATTCTCATGATCAATATCATCATGAGATTTATCGATAGCATAAGCTTGATTACGTTCGTCATCATAATTTCTCTTTAGCCATTAAGAAGTGGGATGATTTGTATGAACACAATATGTACATGCCAAAGGTGGACTTGTGATTACGTTCGTCATCATACTTTCTCTTTAGCCATTAAGAAGTGGGATGATTTGTATGAACACAATATGTACATGCCATAGGTGGACTTGTGGTGGTTGATCTCTTATTATAAGATTGAGAGAACCAATGTTCTTCATCATATAGTTTGGCCAAAGAATCACTTTCATAATGTCCATTTTTGTCACAATAATTGCAATACTTGCTAGAACCATATTGTTGATTATAGCTTCCCCCATGAGAAAAATGATTTCCACCATGAGAGAACCGTGAAAAGGGACGCGTTTGGAGGTAAGAAGATCATCCTCGAAATAATCTAAGTGATCTCTAAGAAGAGCATCTACAGAGGGCCCTATACGTTATTCATGACACTGTGAATATTCAATAAGAGATATGGAAGCACTATCAAAATCAATACCATCTTTGTTAGAAATAATCGTAAAAATATTATCATATTTTTCATCTTTGATAGTGTGAAGAAACCAAGCAACAAGTTGAGGTTGTGTAGTAGAAGCACTAGGAGCAGCAAGTTGATTAACAATTTCTTTGAATGACTCAATATGAGACGTCATAGAAGTATAAACTTTGTAATCCAACCTGTCCAACATATTACAAAGATAAAGAATTTTGATGTGATAGATTTCTTCTCAAAAGTAGAAATAAGATATTTCTAAATATCGTTGGAAGTGGGAAGATTAGATACATCTAACATAGGAGAATCATGAAGAGCAGACAAAATATACCATTGAGCAACCTTATCTTTATTTTTCCATTCGGATGAAAGTATTTGCAATTTACTAAATAACTTCCTATTAGTTAATAAGTCAACTAGTAACATCAATAGGTCGCTAAGGACGTGGAGAATTTCCATATACAATATCAAAAAGATCATCACACCTTCAAGAATCA